>NC_090746.1:46218025-46548025 GCF_036898095.1 Palaemon carinicauda | reverse complement strand
TACAAAGCTCAGAGACATCACAAATGTGTGTCAGCAGGTAGCAAAGGGTATGTAAAGTGAGAACTTAATGTCTTCACTAGATTTTCCTGAACTAAATGCAAAGCCAAATCACAATTATTTTAAAGCCATTTGTATTTTTCTTAGCTATACAAAGCTGAGTCCTTAATTATTATTATTATTATTATCATCATTATTACTGTTATTATTATTATTACCATAATTATTATTATTACTTGCTAAGCTACAACCCCAGTTGGAAAAGCAAATGCTGTAAGCCCAATGACTCCAACAGGGAATATAGCCTAGTGAGAAAAGGAAATAAGGAAATAAATAAACTACAAGAGTACTAATTAACAAAAAATATTTTAAGATCAATAACAGCATTGAAACAAATCTTTCATATAAAAAAACTATTCAAACTTCAAATATCAAGAGGAAGAGAAATAACATAGATTAGTGTACCCGAGTGTACCCACAACCAAGAGAACTCTACCCCTAGATAGTGGAAGACCATGGTACAGAGGCTATGGCACTGCCCAAGACTAGAGAAAAATGGTTTGATTTTGAAGTGTCCTCCTAGAAGAGCTGCTAACCATAGCTAAAGTCTCTTCTACCCGAACCAAGAGGCAAGTAGCCACTGATCAATTACAGTGCAGTACAGGTAGTACGTTGGCCAGGCCACAAGCCACTCGTTGAGATACTACCACTAGAGAGTTATTGAATCCTTTGACTGGTCAGACAGTAATACATTGGATCCCTCTCTCTGGTTACAGCTCATTTTTCTTTGGCTACACATACACCGAATAGTCTGGCCTATTATTTACACATTCTCGTCTTTCCTCATACACCTAACAACACTGAAATTACCAAACAATTCTTCTTTGGTTAAGGAGTTAATTACTGTACTGTACAGTAGAACCTCTACACATGAACGTATCTACATCCGAATTTTCCAACACCCGAAGTAAAATTCGAGCAATTTTTTGACTCTACACCCGAATTTTATTTCGACACACAAAGTAACCAATTTTCGTCATACCGGTTGTATCCGAATTTTTCGACACGCGAAGTACAATTCGAACACGTTCCTACTCTACACCCGAATTTTGTTTCGACACCAGAAGTAAACAATACCCGTACACGTTTATGGTACTCATAGCGCCAGAAGTATTTTTTATTTTTCGCCGATAGAAGGCAGCACTTCGACCTCGGAGGGACCCTCAATTAGCGTGGCTTGGGTCATTCCTCTGTTCTCGTCAGCTTCGTGTGGTTGCACCCTGTGTGTTCTGCTATTAACTGTGTTTTAATCGTGATTTTTTACGTTCATCCTTTTACGGCATTTTACGTAAATCATGGGTCCTAAAATGCTTAGTTTCGCAAGTGGTAGTGATAGTGGTGAGAAAAGGAACAAGGAAATGCTTTCTCTAGAAGTAAAGCAAGAAATTATTGAAAAGCATGAGCGTGAGTGAACTTGCAAAAGAATATGGCCGAAATATGTCGACGATCTCGACAATCTTGAAACAGAAAGAAGCCATTAAAGCAGTGAAACCTTCTAAGGGGATCACCATCATTTCAAAACGTCATAGCTCTGCCATTGAAGAGATGGAACGACTTCTGTTAATCTGGATCAAAGACTGAGAGATTGGACACCATCACCGAAACTATCATCTGCGAGAAGGCGCACGCCATCTTCACTGACATGAAGGAGGCGAGCTCTGGGGTTGATGCTGGGGAGAGTTCAACCGAACGTTCCTCAGACGATTTCAAGGCATCTCATGGCTGGTTTGAAAAATTTAAGAAACGGTGCGGGATTTTTTCAGTTGTTCGCCACGGAGAGGCTAGTGCGGACACACAGGCTGCAGCTGACTTTGTGAAGAAGTTTGAAAGGACCGTGCAGGAAAAAGGCTACGTAGAGCAGCAGGTGTTCAATTGTGATGAAACCGGGCTGTTTTGAAAGAAGATGCCCAGTCGAACCTACATCACCGCCGAAGAGAAGAAATTGCCTGGGCATAGACCAATGAAGGATCGGTTGACTCTTGCCCTATGTGCCAACACTAGCGGGGACTTTGAAGTCAGCCCTTACTGGTTTACCATTCCGAGAACCCTAGGGCCTTTAAGGCACAGAATGTGGATAAGGACCAGCTTCATGTTTTCTGGCGATCCAACTCGAAGACCTGGGTCACTAGGCAGTTCTTTGTCCAATGGGTTAAACAAGTTTTCAGTCCTTCTGTGAAGAAGTATCTTCATCAGTAGAATTTGCCTGTAAAGTGCCTGCTATGCCTTGCCGATGCACCCACTCACACCCCCCCCCCCCCGGACTAGAAGATGATATCTTCGAAGAATTTAAGTTCATAATGGTGCTGTATCTTCCACCGAATACCACCTCTATCCTCCAGCCCATGGACCAGCAAGTCATCTCAAACTTCAAAAAGCTCTACACCAAGCACCTATTCAAGCAGTGCTTTAATGTCGCGCAAAGCATAAACTTAACTTTGCGTGAATTCTGGAAAAGCCACTTTAACAACGTGCACTGCTTGAAGATCATAGATCAGGCTTGGGTGGGATTAACTTGACGAACCCTCAATTCTGCCTGGAAGAAGCTGTGGCCTGATGCAGTTTCTCCCAGAGATTTCGAAGGTTTTGACCCCGAACCTGATCCCGTGGTGGGTGCAGCGGAAGACGTGGAGGAAATCGTCTCCCTTGGCAAGACCATGGGTCTGGAGGTCGACGCAGATGACATCACGGAACTCGTCGCCGAACATCACGACGAACTTACTACAGAGGAGCTCAAGGAACTCCATGCTATGTCTGAGCACAAGAGTGATGACAAGGAAGGGATCGAGGAGGTAGAACATGTGTTAGGTTCGGCGCAAATAAGAGGTGTTAGGAAAATATCAAGATGTGGTCGACTTCATAGACAAATACCATCCAAAAAAATTGCAGGTTTGTCGTGTAGTTGCGCAGTTTGATGATGTTTGCCTAACTCATTTTCGAAACATTCTGAAAAGCCGTACCAAGCAACTTTCTATCGATAGCTTCTTTAAAAAACTACGAAGCGAACTCGTGATGAAGAGGAAGGAAGTGGTTCAAAGAAAGTGGCAAAGAGTGAAGCGAAAGAAAGTGAAACAAAGAAAACGGCAAAGAGTGAAGAGAAAAAAATTCAATCAATTTCAAGTGTAGAGAGTGAAAGTGATTAAAATTAATCATCAAAAAGAAAAAAAGAAAATGTAAGAAAAAAATATAAAATATGAAAATAAAAAAATAAATAAGCTAAGTTAGGTTAAGTTCACTTAGTGTAAGTTAGAATAAGTTACGGTAGTGTACGTTTATCGTAGTCACCCTCTCTACATCCTCGCCGCCCGTCCGTCTCCTCTCTGCGTAGCAAGACCGACACCTGCGCTGGACTTTCTAAGGTAAAGCGACGCTAAAAACCCGTTTCTTATTATTTCTTTATAATTATTCTTTTTTACATGTCTATTATCTAATTTAGTGTGCATTATTGTCATGCGTAATTATGTGTAGTAATTTATCAAGGAGTTATCATAGGTTTTTGGGCTCAACAACGGATTAATCCTATTTCAATGTATTCTTATGGGAAAATTCGTTTCTACAACCGAACATTTTCTACACCCGAAGTCGTTGTGGAACGGATTAAATTCATATGTAGAGGTACCACTGTAATTGATCAGGGACTACTTTCCTCTTGGTGACAGTTGAAGAGATTCTTTGGCTTTGGTAAGCAGCTTTTCTAAGAGAAGGACGTTCCAAAATCAAACCATTGTTCTCTAGTCTTGGTTACTGCCATAGCCTCTGTGCTATAGTCTTCCACTGTCTTGGGTTAGAGTTCTCTTGCTTGAAGGCACACTCGGGCACTATTTTTTTTTTTTTTTAAATGTGCGTTGGGCAGGCTTAATAGAAGGGCCACGGATGCTTGGTTTATCGAGAGGTTGTCTTCTCCTTAACCAATTTCTTTACTGCCCTTCCTTCAGTTGAAGTGGCTATCCTGGAGGGTATTTAGCCTTGTTTGGTGTATCGGCTTCTCCATGTTGACCAGTTCTTCCCACTTATTTCTATATTGTATGGATTTGAGCAATCACTTTATTTATCTCTTTGTACATAATGTTTTTGACATCATTCTTGTTAATTTAGTTTTTAAGTAAGATGTACCGTTTTTATTACCATCAATTCTTATGCTGTCTGGAGTTATCAAGCGAAATCCGGGACCAGTATGATATTCTTTTGTGCTCAGAAACTTTGGTTTCTAATATAAGGCACTCATCAGAGCTCCCTATAACTGGTTTTAAAATGCCAATAATGTTGAAACGTGATGCCATGGCTACAGCCAGGAGAATGGCATTGCATATTAGGACTGAGTACCCTGCTTCTCTTAAGTCCTGCTATGAATGTGGATGTCATGAGATTCAGGTAATTAAAGTTTGTGGCAGGCATAAATTCTATTTCTGTTCGATCTATTGAAATCCAGACATGGATGATTCTATCTTTGACTATCTTCTTACCACTATGGCTAAGATACAAGATGATAGAAAGGTATCTTTTGTCTTTGTTGGTGATTTCAATGCTCACCATGAGGAGTGATTAAATTCTGTTTTTCCTACCAATCACCATGGCTTAAGAGCTTTAGACTTTGCCTCTGAATCAGGCTGTGAGCAAATCATAAGTAAAGCTACTCACCTGTCTGGTAACTGCTTGGACCTCGTATACACCGACTCCCCTGGCGTTATAACAAGTAATGTTGGTTCTCCAGTTGGAACATCTGATAATGCCTTGATTTCATTAATAGTGAGGATTGAGCAGCCTGTCCCTGATGTATCATACTCATGTAAGAATTACATGAAATCTCAAGCAGACTGGAATGGGATTTTTCATGATCTTTGGCTTGAATTGGTCACAATTGTATAGTAGTGTTGATCCTGTTTAACCTTTGAATGAAAATCTAGTCAACATAATTGATAGACGCATCCCTTCTCGTGTGCTAAGGTACCAAGTGAAGGACAAACCATGGATCAATGATGATTGTAGATGTGTTTATTGGGAGAAGCAGGAGGCTTATCATCTTTGGAAGGGTCACAGATCAGATCTGATCTGGAATAACTACACTCAGCTTAGAGCTTTTGCTCAGAGAGTTTATGCTTCATCTGACAAGGAATACAATGTAACCATAGAAGAAACCCTTTCTGGCACAACCCAGGAACGTAAGTGGTGGACTAGCCTTGAATCTGCACTCTTTGGTGTAGATGCAACAGTTCCTGCTTTACTTGAACCAGATGGCTCTGTCACTAACTGTCCAAAGGGAAAGGCAACCTTTTTGGTTGATGTGTTTGACAGTAAGCAGAGTAATGAGAAACTCGAACTTCTTCATTCCTGATTTCCCGAGGCTAGACTAACTACAGAAGTTTAACTTTTTGATCTCGTGAAATTAAAGCTCTCTTGATGGACCCTGTTGCTTATGGAGGTGTAGACCAAAATGGTATTTTTCCTTTGTTTTTTATGAAGACTGCAGATTACTTATCTCCAAAGTTATCTGTATTTTGTGCAAGTTAGCCAGAAAAAGAGCTTTTAGCACTTGTTGGAGAATTGGTAATGTTCCTCCACTCAGTAAATGTGTTTGTGGTAGCTCAAATCCAACTGATTACTGCTCAATTTCCATAACTCCCACATTATCTAATGTTTTTGAACGTCTTTTGGCAAAACGTCTTAATAAGCTTGGTGAAGGTAAATCATCTGTTCCCTAGTTTGCAATTTGGTTTTCGTAAAGGCCTTGGAGCATGTGATGCCCTTCTTACAATCTCCAATGCTCTACAGAAATTCCTTCAGTGTGGTCAGGAAGTTCGTATGATTGGCCTTGATTTTAGTGCTGCCTTTGACCATGTTAATCATGAGGGCTTCGTTTTCAAACTCAAACAGTTGGGAGTGGGTGAGTCTTTTCTTAGCATCATTACTGAATATTCAAAAATAGATCACAAAGAGTAGTTGTTGACGGGCACTATAGCGTGTATAGAAATGTGATATCTGGCGTTCCTCAGGGTAGAGTTCTTGGCCCATAATTTTCATACTAAATACACATGACATGACATTTGGCCTAGCATACAAGCTTGTTGCATATGGAGATGATGCTACCTCTTGAATGTAGATTTGGGGTTGCTGAATCCCTTAACAGAGATCTAGCTAAAATTAGTGCATGGTTTAAATTATGGGGAATGAAGTTGAATCCTAATAAAACTTGGGGAATGAAGTTGAATCCTAATAAAACTTGAAGTATGAAAATAAGTAGGTCAAGGACACTGGCTCCCCAACATCCGGATCTCAATATTGATGTTTCTTTAACTTTGTATGACTTTGTATTTTAGGTGAGAACGCGACAGCAAATTTACTTTTGAGAAACACATTAGGATTGTCTTCTTAAATTGCACAAAAAATTGGCTCACTGAGAAAGTCTTTTAAGATTTTTGTGATCAATCTGATCTGACGAAGTGTGTTAATTCTTTCATTTTACCTTGTTTCGAGTAGTTCTTCTGTCTGGTCTTTAGCTGCTGATTTTCATCTTGATTTGCTGCACAGGAACTTACTGTCTATTAAATTTCTTATTCCTGAACTAGATATTAATCTCTGGCACCATCGTTCAATTAGTTCATTATGCTTGTTACATAAGATTTTTTATAATTCCGATTATGCTTTACATTCAGATCTTCCCGGACAGTTCCATCCTGTTCGTAATACTAGGCATGCAGTTAAGTCTAACAATCAGGTCTTCTCCATCATGAGGCTCGTTACTACACACTATTCTAGAAGTTTTATTCCAGCTGTGACAAAGTTGTGAAGTAATCTTCATAATTGGGTAGTTGAATCAGTGGAACTTCAAAAGTTCAAAGTTGCAGCAAATTTTTTTACGTTTAACATGCTGACACAAGTCTTTTTATAGTTTACATATGAAATGTTTTAATATTTTTTATATTTTTAAAATATATTTCAATAGTTCATTACTTCTTATATCATTTTTTATTTCGTTATTTCCTTTCCTTACTGGGCTATTTTTTCCTGTTGGAGCCATTGGTCGTATAGCATCTTGCTTTTCCAACTAGGGTTGTAGCTTAGCTAGTAGTAGTAATAATAATAGTAGTAGTAGTTAACACCCTGGGTGAAGAAGAACTGTCTGGTAATCTCAGTGTTGTCAGGTGTACGAGGACAGAGAATATGTAAAGAATAGGGTAGATTATTCAGTGTATGTGTAGGCAAAGGGAAATAAGCCAGAACCAGAGAGAACAATCCAATGTAGTACTGTCTGGCCAATCAAAGGACCTAATATGTAGAGAATATGTTTTCAATGCAATGTGGACGGCCGTTAAATCATTTCAACGAGCAGTTAAGCGACAGGTGGGAGAGAGGGCCAGGAGCTCTGCCCCCTTACCCGTCAAAGTCTATCCACTCAGACCTTTGGCTGAGGACTGACATGGGTACTTCAGGAGAGAAGCATAACCTAAAGAACACAGCTTTGTATAGCGAGGAAAAATACAAATTGCTTAATAAAAATTTGTGATTTTTCCTATGCAGAATACAAACCATCATCCTTTAGGTAGGGACACACCACTTGGTGGATCAGAAGTCCCTCTAGAACCAAACTGGTAGGTTCTTTTTCTTCCATAGAAATTTCAATGTAACTGGTACTGTATGGGAGTGAAGGATAACTCCAACAACCTCCTGTCTGTTTATAATTGGGATGAATAGGTTGAGAAGCTGCTACACAGGCAAACATCTTAGTGAACTCCAGGGGAGCAGTATACATTCCTAAGGACAGAACCTTGAACTGGTACACTGTACCGAAGAGGGAAAAGCTGAGGCACTTTAGAGAGGACTGATACATGATGATTTAAAAGTACGCATCCTTCCATATAACCGAAAGTATGAAGACTCCCTTTCTGATGGGATACAGCACAGAATATACTATTTCCATCCACAACTTTGTTTGTCGAACAAATTAATCAGTGGAGGTCGACGACCGGTCTCCAGTCTCCAGTTGACTTCTCCGCCAGAAAGACCCAACCCTAGAAAGAGCATTTCTCTCCAAAATCCTTTTCACCTTCATCCGCAAGACAAGAGTTTTCGGCGTTGTTGGAGGATCATACATAAATTCTGTAAGTGAGAAGGGGGGGGGAGATGGTCCTGAAAAGATATCGAGTGAAGGTTCCAAAGGATACTTACTACCCACGCTACTGGCCCTGTCTCTACGCCAGGTTGACCAGTGGCAATACAGTCATCTCCCTACTCTCAGCAGTGGGAGAGGCGGATACCTGCCACCACCGTTTCCCCCTCCCTCCCTTCCTTCCTGAAAGGACCGGGTTAGGGCAGTCAGCATAAAAAGTTTTTGAAGCAACAGTATCCCCCTCCCTCCCTTCCTTCCTGAAAGGACCGGGTTTGGGCAGTCAGCATAAAAAGTTTTTGAAGCAACAGTACTATCTTTGGTCTTACTTGTTTTGAGAAATGGGAAACAAAGGCATTCTTTCTCTTCAGAACCCAGCTAGCCAACTGGTGTGCAAGGAAGTTTACTGTTTTCCCACCAGGTAAGACGAGACCATTGTACTTTTCAAAACAAGGACACTTCACCTGAGAAGTGCGCTACACTTGTTATCAACATGTATCTGGTATTTGTGACTTTTTTATAATGTAGAAACCCTAACTTCAACAACCTGTACATTTCTTAACCAGGAAAAATTGCCAAAGAACACAAGCCAAAACATAAAATTTAGTTAAATATCGCCAAATATGGCACAATGTTAAAAGCACAAGTCAAATTGGTAAATTTAGCATCAGCACCGTATTTAAAAATTGCAAAGACCCAGTCAAAACCAAATTTTGAGTTGGAAACTGGCAAACAATACTATGAAAGTTACTCTATTATTTACATATGAGCATATTATAAATTGCGTCAGCTTGAGGTCAGCAGACAAATAGCTAAAAAAAAATAGCAAATATTCTTATTTTTCCTAGCTATACTTACTAGGAACTTCCTTCAAGGAGATCTGGGGCATTGGCCCCATACCAACCAGAATTTTCCATTATGCCTCCCCAGTTCTCTCCCAATACCATACACCTAGCAGTACCCACAAACCATATTGGAGTATGAGAGTACTCAGCCAGTCCAGGTCAAAGCTGGGCATAATCATCAGTACATATCTAGAGATAACCCCTGAACTCCCACCTAAGAACCATGAGGGGACGGATGGGCGGGCAGTGAAACGAAGGAAGTTCCTCTTGAGTATAGCTAGGAAAAATACAAATTACTTAAAAAATTTGCTATTTTTACTGCAGTATACTGTACTTACTCAGAACTTCCTTTAAGGCGACTCATACTTAGGAGGTGGAAATAGGAAGGTGGCAAGGGGGAAAAAGGACTAAGAAGGCTAACGTAAACAATAAGATATTACCCACCAACAAGAACACCTCCCCTACAAGGATGCAGACAAGGCTCATAACACTCACCACTCCAATCCGATGCTTCAGCAGGTAATCTACAGAAGGGCTTGAAGAAGGGAGAGGGGATAGGAAATAGGACACACTACCATTCTACCATTCAGCAGAGCCCATGGGTTCCAGTCGTGGTTAAATTTGTTGTGCAGCTATGACAGAGCCAATTTTGAAGACACCAAGTGACCTGACTGCAGTCAAGCAGATAGTGTGCCATGAACGTGGACTAGCATTTTCAGTACCTGACCAATTGCCATGTTCTTGGAAAAGGCTAGAGGTTCCTATGACCTGAATTTCGTGGGGCTTCATAAACTTAGGAGGGTCGACATCTGCCGCACCATAGGCCCTCCTATTTGTCTCTCTTAACCAGAGCGACACTGTATTTCTCAACACTGGTTTCTTCGTCTTAACAATGGAGACACAGGTTCTTGATGGGTGGCCTCAGCCTAGCTGTCTTGGCCAGGTACTTCCTCAGAACTAGAATAGGGCACAGAAGCAGGTCTTTCCTAAAGTCCGACTTGGGAATGCAGGGGACAAAAAACTGGAAACGGGGATCAACTACCGCGGGTCTTAGATACAAAGGAGGAGACAAACTTGAATGTCACCTCCTTTCAGCCCCTCATGAGAGAAATCTCGTAGGATAGGCCGTGGATCTTGCTCACACATTTGGCAGAGGCGAGGGCTAGAAGGAACACCATCTTCAACGTTAGACGTTAGGTTCCTGTTCAGGACATCCTTGAGTAGCCCAAAAGGAGGTCCCTTCAAGAACTCCAACACCCTGGACAGGTCCCAATATGGAACCTTCAGGGGCTATGAGGGACAGGCTTTCTCAAACTCCTGATGAGCATGGTCAGCTGCATTATGGGCTCATAATTGCCCTGAAGATACCCATTATCCCTTCACCACTGGGATCAATGAATGAATGATTTGAAGTTCTCTGGCATCCTGACATCGAAGGTCATTGACGCTGATATCGTTTATCATAAAGATTAAAAGAATATGCAATTAAAACCAGAAAAATGAATATGCCATAAAAGGTTAATAGCATTAAGAAGACCTACTACTGATATAAATTTTAAAATGCCACTAGCATTGTACGACATATGTCCAAGGATCTTGGCAAGGATGAACCTGCCATCATCACCACGAGCCTCAAACAGATATCTATTTCTTTCAGTGCTATAAATGGGGCATTCAGTCAATAAATACCTCCCTGTCAAGGGTATCAAACACTCATCGTAATATGGTTGGTGTTGGCCAGCCAGCAAAAACTCGTGTATCATCCGGGTGTGACCAGTACGGAGACGACAAAGAGTAGACTCCCATTTTCGAGGCATCCTATTATACCTCCAAGGGGATATAGCAATCAAAATTTCTCTCATCTTATTTTCGGTTAAACTATCCCAATACTGTTACCAATTGCTATAAATAGAATTCTTAATTGCTGGTAAAAAATTAATACAGAGAATGAGATACCTTCTTGGTAGCAAATTGGCTGCAGCACTCTTTGCCAGAGAATCTGCCTCTTCATTTCCACACACACCTACGTGTGCCGGAATCCAGCAAAATCGAACTGTTATACCTTTTAGGCCAATAATCAAAAGCCACTCTAAAATCTTTAAAACTAAAGGGTTACTAGAGTTAAAACCTTCTAAAGCTTGAAAAACACTTCTTGAATCACTATAAATGGTAAAATTTTCCTCCTCTTTTAACACTATTTTCTCAATAGAAATTAGTATGCCTTATGATTCAGCAGTAAATGTGGAAGATATTGAAGGAAGTGCACCTCTAGAGTTAAAAGAAATACTATATAATCCAAATCCAATGCCAGCATCAGATTTGGAGCCATCGATATATATAAAAGTGATTCCCTATGTTCGTCAACATGTTCCATAAAAAGAGACCTAGCTTCTAATTGTCATGTTTTTTTTAACACCAATAAAATATTTAAAAAAGATATCTCAGGTAATTTCCACGGAAGGGTTGATGATATCTTAAATGGAAGCACCTTACCTCTAATTTTATCAAGACTTAAATAATTGTCTTAACCAAAAACAGCCATAAGGTCTAGGAGATTTTGGGTGCAACTCAAAGTATGTTGAGTTTTTTACAAGGCATGCAGTCTGAAAAGCTAAAGATCTGGGGAGTCTTTGTAACCTAAATCAATACCGAATAATGGAAGACATGTGGTAATGGTCTAGAGGTAACTCTCCAGCATCAACAAGGAGACTTGGGATAGATGAAGTTCTAAACACTCCTGTGGACAATCTTATACCAGCATGATGTATAGAATCTAATGTCTTTAATCAGTTTGAGGTGGCTGAGGAGTATATTTTACATCCATAACTAATTTTGGTAAAAATTAAGGCCTTTTAAAAGATTCAGAGCCTCAAGACCTTTAGCTTTTAACGCCTTCAAGTGTGGAACCCATGTCAACCTGCAACCGAAAATCAATCCTAAATTTTAGCTTCACCTACACATGGGATCCATTGACCTTTCATGTATATATCCGGGACTGGATGTACTCCCCAGATATGACAGAGATGAAAAATAGTTTTGCTTGTTGAAAACTTAAACCCATTCATATCAGCCCACTGAATAATTTTGTCCATTGCGAGTTGTAGTTTTTTCTCAACCATTGCCATTCTTGCCCCAGCAAATGATATGGAGAGATCATCCACAAATAGTGTTGAGAGAACATCCTCGGGGAATTACTGAGGATATCCCATTAATTGCTAGTGCAAAAAGGGTTACACTCAGCACACTACCCTGAGGAACTCCCTCTTCCTGACATTTACTCTCTGACAGAGATTCCCCCACTCTCACTTGAAAAACTCTATGTAAAAGAAATGATTGGATAAACAGTGGTAGCTCTCCTCTTAATCCCATTTCATGAATGGTTTTAAGTATACCATATCTTGATGTAGTATCATATGCCTTTTCAAGGTAAAAAAAGACTGTCACATGGTGCTGTTTGGAAGCAAAGGCTTCACAAGTAGAAGACTCAAGTCGTATCAACACATCAGTCGTTGAGTGCTTTTTTCTAAATCCACATTGAATGAGTGATAAAATACCCTTCTTTTCAAGGTACCACATAAACCTTGCATTGACCATCTTCTCCATGATTTTACATAAACAAGATGTCAATGCAATAGGACGATAGTTTGTTGCTAAAAACTTGTCCTTACCCGGTTTTAAAAAGGCTAAAATAATGGCTAGTTCCCAAACACTTGGGTAACTTGATCATGCCATATTCCATTAATAATGCTTAAAATAAATAACCTTGTATTAAAATATACATGTTTAATTATTGCATATGGAATTCCATCGGGTCCAGAGGCTGTATCCTTGCAATGAGAAAGTGCGGAATTAAATTCTTTACGTAAAAGGAGAATTATACAACTCTTCCTTTCCTGTTGTAAAATTTAAAATTTTCTTTTCTTCAATACTCCTATACTGGTGACCAGGAGCTCATTCACACTTGCTGGATACATTTGGAAAAAGATCAGCCAGGGCATTGCTAACATCATTTGCTTCAGTTACATACTGACCATTCACCTTCAACACTAGTGGTGGGTTAGGGGTGAATTTGCCAGCTATCTTTTTTACTTTCCTCCTCACAGTAGATGGTGGTGTTCTACTGTTAATGGAGGAAGCAAAAGACATCCATGACTGGCGCCTAGCTTCTTTCATGGCACGACGGAACTGTGCTCTCCATTTCTTGTATGCAATTAAATTCTCATCAGTTCGGCGTCTACGCAATCATATTGGATATGATCTTGTGGCTCTGTGCAGGGCAGTTAGTTCTCAAGACCACCAGGGGAATCGTCGTCATTTGAATAACCCTGTTGTTTTGGGAATTGAATTGACTCCTGCTATATGGAGAGCTCCATTCAGTAAGTCTATGGTATCATCAATATTTTCAACCTGTCCTGCATCCCCCTCAATTTCGCTTAGCTCACGAAATTCATCCCAGTCCGCCTTGTCAAGATTCCATCGTGGCGATCTCTGTAAAGGTGGACCATTGTTGATGTTTATAATGATTGGTGTATGATCACTAGTATGCCAATCATCTAATGTCCCCAAATCAAAATCGAGAAGGCAATCCGAGCTTATGATTGATAGGTCAATACATGACAAGGTACCTGTCCGGACATGAAAGTGTGTTGGCTCTCCTGTATTAAGGTGTCCCACATCTTCATTTTCCACAATTGATGATATGATATTTCCCCTCGTGTTTACTAAAACATCACCCCACGAAGGATGTCAACAATTCAAATCTCCAAGTAAAAGAAAAGGTTGAGGGAGTTGTTGAACCACCTCTACTAAGTTATCATACTAAATGTTACCATTTGGAAGTAAGTACATAGAACAAATTGTATATTTTCTCCCTATATCAATCTGTACAATTACTGCCTGCAGAGGTGTATGAATAGATACTTGGGGAACATCTCGACGAACGTACATGAGACTTCCGCCATGGCTCCCCACTTGGTGATCTTATGGTGTCCTATAACTAATATATTCGCGAGGACAAGGAGTATTATGATCGAGTTTACTCTCCTGTAGACAAATAATCATGGAGGAATGCTCATGAATAAGGAGCTTAAGTTCTTCATATTTGGCCCTTAGACCCTGACAATTCCATTGCAAAATGGGTGAGAAAACGATGGTTTATAATTTGGTAGACCCCTTAGATGGAGTCTTCCTATTAGCAGTTTTTGATCTGACACTATTTCCAGGTGGTTTTATTAAAGAGGGTTTTGCATTTATGATTTTCTTTGTCTTTTTGATCTGATTGTTGAGGAGGATGGTGGACCTCCACTTGAATTTCCGACTAATTTAAATTGACATCCAGTTGATAAGAAACATCAACAGACAAAGCATCATATTTATTTGACGTCGATATTTCTTATGGAAGGGGGCGAGAGAGATGGAAGTATCTCTCTTTTACGATTAATAGGTGGTGAGCTACCAGGTTTTGCACCCTCCCCAATACAGGTGCACCTGGTAACTTGGTGTCAGGGGGAATCTCCATCAAATCAGGCAAGGACATGGCCTGAGAAAGGTTAGTACTATTGTTGGTAATGGGGGACGAAGGCTGTACAGAAATGGGCAATGACCCAGTTTTAATACACTGTGGCAGAGCCTCAGAAGGCAATATGTTTACCTTGTCATGCAGTACTTTATTATCAGAGGTTGTATTTCTTTTCTTAAGATTACTGGCAGTGCTAGGTGGGTTTGATGTCTCCTGTGGTAAATTTCCTTAAGATTTAGGCCTTTGCATAGCTGGTTGATTTATTCAAGTCTTTTTGCATGCCCCACACTTATGTGTTCTAAACTTGATTTGTCTAGGGCAGCTTCCTCCAACTTAGACAGTTAGCATCTCCTATCAGTTGATTTATGATTCAAATTGCATTTTGAACACCTGGCCTCAAGTGTACATTCTCCATGATAAGTTTTGGAGCAAATACCACAAATTTTTCATTTTTGCAAACTTTCGATGGGTGTCCAAATTTAAAACAAAACATTGCGGGGCTTTTGTTTGAAAAGCCGAACTTTAATCCTTTCAATTTCAATAACAATATGGAAAGGTACATCAGCATCCTGGAAAGTAAGTATAATCATTGAAGTTCCAGGAACCTTATGCACTTTCCATACATTTAGTGGACAAATGGAAAGTATCTCCTCCTCTGTAAATTCGTAAAGGTCTTTATTAAAGACCACTCCCCTTCCATAACTAAAATTTAAATGCAGTTTCATTTCTAATGTAATTTCATCACTGCCTGTCTGTAAGTTAGATAGTTTTGCAAACTGTGTCGAGGATTTGGCATGGATGAGATAACTATTTTCCCAAAACGAGATATATCTCCAGGTGCAATGGTTCCTACTTTTTTTCTGAATCAGCTTGCATATTTCAAAATAATTCCCTATTATCCCTTTAGGTTTAGCTACAAGCCAAAGTG
This sequence comes from Palaemon carinicauda, assembly GCF_036898095.1. NCBI lineage: Eukaryota > Metazoa > Arthropoda > Malacostraca > Decapoda > Palaemonidae > Palaemon > Palaemon carinicauda. Next base: position 46,532,579 of record NC_090746.1, on the reverse strand, counting down.
GTGGTTTGGGCTTTCTCTGTGAAGGCATGGGTACATTTGTGTTTTTTTTTTTTTTCCAAACCAATCAGCTGGTTTGTACACATCCAATTCCTTTGGGACCTTATCACAGAGAGCTCACATGATGTTCAATTTGTTAATTTTAATACTATTAATATTACAAAGGGCATTAAATGATTCATCATGACTATCAAAAGACATCCAAGAGTCTCCTCCTTATTTTCTTTATCAGTCCATAGCATTTAAAATCTCTATACAGTGGTACCTCTACATACGATCTTAATTCGTTCCATAAACTGCATCGTATGTTAAAATAATCATATGTTGGAGCAAATATTACCATAAGAATACACTGTAATTTGTATAATTCGTTTCACACCCCAAAAACCTATATTAACTCCTTAATAAATTACTACATATAATTACACATAACAATAACATAACTGCATAAAATGAAAGCAGCATGTAAAAAAGATAATTATAAAGAAATAAAAAATGTGCTTTATTGTCACTTTACCTTAGAGACAGGCCAACGCAGGTGTAGGATTTGCTACGCTAGGAGGAGACGGACGATTGGCGAGAAGGTAGACATGGTGTTAACATGTTCTTTAAATAAATACACTCTCTCTCTCTCTCTCTTGTTCTTCTTCACTGTTAGTGTTAGAGACGTCTATTAATTTTTTCTGAAAGAGAGAGAGAGAGAGAGAGAGAGAGAGAGAGAGAGAGAGAGAGAGAGAGAGAGAGAGATTAAACAAAAATGTGTTGTGTACATATGATTTTTAACAGCGTCCACGAGTTGAAAGACAATTAAATGTAACTAAAAAACAATATCGCCCAAATCTGAATTCCTTTAATTAAAACAAATATTGATACAAACACACTCGTGTGCGTATGCGCAAACACACAACACACGCAGGAGGAGACACGATCGGCGAGGAGGTAGAGATGGTGACTACGATAACGTACCGTAACTTACACTACGGAAACTTTAATCTAACTTAGCTTATTTTTTTTATTTTTATATTTCATACATTTACATTTTTTTTTTTTTTTTTTTTTAAATTTTCATCACTTTCAGTGACGAGTTACGGTACGTTATCGCAGTCACCATCTCTATCTCCTCCCTTACCGTCTGTCTACTGCGTAGCAATTCTTGCACCTGTGTGTGTGTTTGTGCATACACACACGAGTGTGTTTGTATCAATATTTGTTTTAGTTAATAAAGGCATTCAGATTAGCTGTTATTACTTTCTTAGTTACATTTAATTGTTTTTCAACTCGTTGACACTTGAAAATCATGATGTACTGTAAACACATTTTTGTTTAATCTCTCTCTCGGAAAAAAAAATAGACGTCTCTAACACTATAACAGCGAAGAAGAACGAGAGAGAGAGAGAGAGAGAGAGAGAGAGAGAGAGAGAGAGAGAGAGAGAGAGAGAGAGAGAGAGACTTTTTTAAAAGCTTGTTAATGCTATCTTGGATTTCTTTGCTTCACTTTTTTCTTTCCTTCTGTCCATCACGCTGGCCCTTCTCACAAATGATCGTTGCCAACAATCTCTTTGTCCTTTATCCCTAACAACAAAAGGCGTTCTATCTCTTCCAGGGTATTGCTACGATGTCTTGTAATAATGGTGATCCCCTTCAATGCTTTAATGGCTGCCTTCTGCTTGATGATCGTCGAGATCATAGGCCTATTCCGGCCATATTGTTTAGCCATATCACTCACATGCACACTGCTCTCATGTTTTTCTATAATTTCTTGCTTCAATTCTAATGAAAGAATTGCCTTCTTCCTTTTCTCACCACTACCTGTACTGAAACTTAGCTTCTTAGGCACCATGATTATAGGTAAAATCATAAAGGAAATGTGAGAAAAGGAAGAAAATAAGCACTGTTAATAACAGACCAAACAGAGGACAACCACACGATACACACAAGAACAGAGAACAGAGCACTCGACGCTCAATGGCATCCCTCTTACGTGCTGCCATCTACCAGCATAAACAAGATCTACATCGTATGTTGGAGCATCACTTCGCGTGTCGAGACAGAAATTTGGTCGAATTTTACTTCGTATGTTGGAAAATTCGTATGTTAGGGCAATCGTATGTAGAGGTTCCACTGAGCGGAACCTCTACATACAATTTTATGCAGTTATGTTATTGTTATGTGTAATTATATGTAGTAATTTAACCCTGGACAGGTATGCTGGGTCGTACGCGACCCCTACAGCATATTCAAAACCTGTTTTTCCCCCATAAATCATCAGCTGTCTCGAATATGGAAGTGATCGACCTGCAAGGGGTGACTAGTCTACATGCCATTGTCTGCTTTAGGACTGATTTTCGTCTAAGTTCCCTCCTTCCCCGTTTTTTTACACCACCAGGGGTCGACCTCGACCCTGAAATACCTTTATAGAGGTAAGTGATCAAACAGCAAAGTTATTACACAATTATAAATTGTCGAACAGCGTTGATACTTGTTTGGTTCTTTATAGTTGGAAAGTGTGGGTGGATGGTGTGTCTACCACTTGCATGACATTGGTTTTGGCTTAGATGCCATATATCGCCATGAGGTCCATTTTCCCTCAAATGCTAATTTCTGAATTTTTTTTATTATTTGCAAATTTCTGATTTTTTTCTATTTATTTTGAATTTATCTTCAATAATGGCCAGCAGGCAGCATTCCCTCGGCATGGATGTCATCAACACACTTCTAATGGAGTTAAAAAGAGATGTTGATGATAATATGGAGCTTGCAACCTCATGTGTTTGATATTTATTTCTCTGATAATATCTCCTTCGTATTTGTCAATATTTTTCTTATGTGTATTAGGTACTTGAAATTGATTTATATAGTGTTTTATTATTATTATTACTATTATTATTATTATTATTATTATCATCATCATTATTATTATAGATCATAGTTTATGTATATATAATAATTTGATATTATTTTACTTTTTATTGGTCAGCAGTTTCTTATTTTGATTTCATTTTACTTTGATTGGCTACCGATTTGCTATTGAGATATCCTTTTACTTTTATTAGTTACTAATTCTATTTTCTCTTGCTGTAAGTATGGTATCAATTTTGTGTTGGTAACATCAAGCTTCCTGAAAGGACTCACTGTCATAGCTGCCCACCTAAGACTAACCACATGACAAACACCACTTGTTTGAGGAGAAGGAAGCCTGTTTGTCTAAATACGGAAATTTTAATCTTTACAAAATAGATATCACCCATTTTTTATCTAAAATTTATTTCAAAGAATTTAAATTTTATATGATAAAAATAATTGTCAAACATCCAGAAAGCCATCATATCAGTTTTATTCCAATCCACAAATAATTAGATAAATAAATAGCACCTTGAAATTTACATACCCATTCTTCATTTCAAGTGGTAGATTGGTCTGTAAGAGTTGTTGCGGTCTGCGGCCATTTTGTTGACATACCCGAAAGGTAAGTTGGCATATCTATATATTCTTGTTCTGTATAAAATTTGTGATATTTTGGTATATTTTAATGCATAAATATCATATTTTATAGGAGATACAATGATTTTCATAAGAAATTTACATTGTGAAACTAGGCCGTCAAAAAATGACCTTTAGATTTCGCCCCTGATATAACAGTAAATTACATTTTAGTGCACATTTTATTATGTATTTCTGTTCTAGGATAATATGAGTTTATTCTATAAAGAAATTAGCCTCTTCCTATTTCATTTAGGTACCAGAAAAAATTAGTGAAACTTGGACTAGTTTTTTGGCCAAAAAAAATTACCTTTTTTTTTTCATTTCAGATCTTGACTTCTATGGGTCCAACTCATTTCCAGCAATTACAAGCTGTTGCTTTGCCATCTAAGAAGGTGTCCCTAAAGAGATTTATGTGTATATGTATATTTCTATTTTTTGTGAATATTTACGTCATCTTTTTTTTTGTATACTTAAATTTTTAATATATTTCCAATAAATAGTTATTTTGTAGATGGGTATCATTTATATTTTCAGTAGTTTTTAGCATTCTTTGAAGTATTTTTAGTAAGTCAAACAATACAGATTGATGCATAACTAAATTTTTCCTGAATTTCTTTTGGAGTCGGGGTCGCGCGCGACTGAGTATACCCTTAAAGGGGTGTCCGAGTAGCGTACCTATCCAGGGTTAAGGAGTTAATATAGGTTTTTGGGGTGTGGAACGAATTATACAAATTACAGTGTACAGTATTCTTATGGGAATATTTGCTCCAACATACGATTGTTTTAACATACGAAGCAGTTTCTGGAACGAATTAAGATCGTATGTAGAGGTACCACTGTACACATCATAATTTCTCTCTAATGGAATTTGGGAAACATGAAGGATTCACAATTTCCTTGTGTTACCCAAATTGTTAGATTTTCTAACATCAGTAGAGTGGTCCTTTTTAGTTCGAAGGTCGTCAGCAGAATTTTTCTTAATCAAACTAGCAGAGGTCGTCAACAGGGCTGGGGAAGAGTCAGCATATCCAGGGGATGGGAGTTCGTTATTTGTAAAATCCATAAAGCAGGGGTCGAGAAAGGGATTGATCAAGTGAGGTTTACCTGCTCAAGAATATCAAGGCATCATACGTCAGATAGAAAATTAGCATTCTCCACTATCGGCACAATGAGAGTATACTTCCCAGATCGTCCACTCCATACCCTGCCCGAAGGATAGCATCAAAACAGATATAGGACCGAGACCAAGAAACTATAGAATCATCCTCGCCATATCTGTAATGATGGGCTTCCGGCCAAAAGACCCAACACTTGAGAATAGTTCTGCCAAAAAGGTCCAGACCATCTTCGGGATGGCTGAGATCATCCAATACTCTCACATACAGCTTTGAATGCAAATACCTCACCCAACCGTGACATCTCCTCCAATTCATCAAAGCAGGCAGCAATAACGGATGTATAAACATCCACGCCAGCGGCTATAATGGATGTAGAAAACATCCAAGCCAAAAGAAAAAAAATAAATATATATATATATGTACATGATACAATACGGTCCCGAATTATGCGTGTTCGAATTATACGATTCCCCTTTTAAGGGATCCCTATTTTTCAAAAATAAATTTTCTGTATCTGCGAAGCTGTTCAAAGTCTGCTAGTTAAGCAATACAAAATGTATCAAATCTATTGTCTTTTTAAGTATATTGGTAGCCCTAAATACGGCGATTTAAAATAAATGTTACAAAACAATATTAACATTACATCTTACTAACATAATTTCATAATAAATAGCCTATTTAAGGATAAAATTCCACATCAACAATGAAATCAACTGTTAACTGTGCGAGTCCAGCTGACAAAATGTAAACAGAATTGTGGTTACGTTCTCGGCAATCTTTATCTATTTCCAACCTTTCGATAATTCTAATGGTAGTGTTAATGATGGTATATTAAAGCATTATTTTTGTTTAGTAAAGTATATATAAAAGCTTTATTTTTCCCTTCAGGCATTCAAGGTTTTCACGAATAGACTGGGTTTGTTTATCGGCAGTGAAGAGCCTAAACTTCGGTAACGAGTCGGCAATATTGTCATATTTTAAACAGTACATTTGATTTGCAAAAATTGGTTTTGTAGAGTACACGGTATAATCATAAAAATCTCTAGAGAGAGAGAGAGAGAGAGAGAGAGAGAATTTGATGCCAGAAATCCTCAAATTCTCTCTCTCTCTCTCTCTGTAAGAAATAAAACCTTAGTTCACATATGGCAACCTGAGTTTAAGAATGAAATTAACATGAATATTGTTAGTTGTGGAGATCAATTCCTCGCTTCAGAAGAGGTACACGAAACAAAAACACGGCATTCGATTATAACAGCTGATATTCTCTCTCTCTCTCTCTCTCTCTCTCTCTCTCTCTCTCTCTCTCTCTCTCTGTGTTATACAATACTTACAACGAGATGAAGAAACCAAAAACCGGTTTTCTTAGTGTCAATTATATACGAAACGAAAAAATTATAACGTGTATACATCCATTTCAATCATAGCTTAAAATACGGTATCTGATTTCGTCAGCAAACCACAATTTTTTTTAGGAAACACCATTTTATTCTAGAAAATTGCTACTCATTAAATAGTTAATTGCGCTTTAAGAAAACGTGGACATTTGTTATTGGATTTTGGGTGTGTTTTAAAAATCGAGTATTGCTGACTTCTTTTTGTTTTACTTCTGGCTGTGATCAGATCAGCTGATGTCTAGCTGCCGCTCTCAATAATATGCGAGTACGAATACAGTAACAAAGTATTGTTTATACCATTTCTTAACTTATTCAAACCATCTATACAGTTAGTTAATATTACATAAACACCAATGTGTTTTAATCTATCATATTTTTGTTTAGTACTTTTAAAACACAACACACACACACACTCACTCACTCAAAAGCTAGGCTACCTTTCGCTACTTTTGCTACCTCTCATTTTTTACCTCTATCTCTCTAACAAATGAAATATGTGTGGCTTCACAAAGTATTAATTATATTAAAAATCAATCATGATTCAATTTTCATTACTTTCTCCAAACTCGCACCATCTATGTCACGTCGAACTTTATAGCGGTAACTTAATTGTTCGATGACTTTAAAACACGGCCTAGTACTTTCTTCTTCTTTTACTTTTTTTCTGACGGTTCCATAATTGAGGTGGGTACAAGTTGACTTATAATTGAAGTTAGGAAAAGTATTTTGTATATGAATTGGACAATTATCTTTCGTAAAAGTTTAGAATTATCGTAAATTATCATTCTGTCATTAGCGGCAGTTTGTTATTGTTGATTACACGGAAAAAAAAAGAAAAAAGTTTTCCTGCTTCGCTACGTATGTAGGAATTTATATAGATACGGTAAATAATATTTGTAATAACATATTTACTAAAAGCTTTTAACATCATTATTTATCACTTTGATCATGCGTGTTTAATGCCTTCGTTTGTTTATTATGATCGAAGATGGAGCATACAGTACGGATGGAAGGTTTCTGTTTCAGGCGGCGTCATGAAGAAAAACATTATATAAATGGCATTCATTTCATTTATTTGGAAATTCTAAGAAAAATTAAGAACATTGGTAATAACAAAATCAACATATAATCAATACTTGGTAAGATTGCTGTCGATGCAAAAACTAACCTATACACAGGTGTCTAAATGCGTCTTTCTTAGTTATGATCAGAGATAAACGTAAACAAAACATTGGTTGTCGTTTTTTATTGTGCTTTTTGGCTTGTTTAGGAAACGCATGATATAAAATCGCCTTTATTTTGATAATTCTGGATTTTCAATGATACAACAAAAGCTAGTCTATAGAATGATGGTTTTGCTATCACCAGTTGTCTTATACAATAGGTATGACAAACATTACAATTTGTCTGTATTTTGGGTCGTGTTATAACAAGAAATATACGGTGTTTACACCCATCCTGGTTGTAATTTTAACCTTTTTTCAAGTTATTAGAACTTAAATATATTAAATGTTTTATTTATTTGCAAGAACAATTTGTTATTATAAAAAAATATAGCATAGTACATAGAAAGTATTGAAAATGGGTGGTAAACACGTTTGAATAGGCAAGTTGCTGGTTGCCTTGGCCCCAATGGAATTATTTCTGTTAGTTGTGTGTTTCGAAATATGCAATTCTCCATTGATACGAGGTCATTGATCGACCAAATTATCGTATAATTCGGGACCCTACTGTATATACATATATATTGTAAGAGAAATTTTTCTTATAAAGTTGGGAGGGCAACACGAAAGAAAGTTTATAAGATTTGGAAAAGGTCGAAGTAATATTGAGAGAAAGAAAAAGATGAAAGAGAAATCTAGACTCGGATTCGAACTAGGGGAGCAATTTAACCAAGTTCGAGAGCCCTCTTGCTCGTCACCAAGTTTCAGCACGGGAATAATATGCCATGCTGAAGCTCAATGACTTCATCAAGGCATTCTCTCAAAAAGAGGTTTTTTATCATGTGACTTGCTACGTCTAGGTGCAGGGATCATTTCTGCTTAGGACGTTCACCACCACATTTCCTTTTCCAGGGATGGACTTCGTTGTTACCATTGACCCTCTGTCCGTGGCCCATCCCAGGATCTCCAAGGTTAGACTGCACAGTGCCCGAGACTTGAAGACCCACTGCTTCCTGATGTATGCCACCACCGTGGCGTTGTTGCACACGGGGGCTACTAACCTCCCTTGTATTATATCTTCCAATGACTAGAGTGCTCTCTGGACCAACCAAAGTTCCAGCTCATTGATATGGAGAGCCTTCTCCTTTGGGGTCCAGAGTCTCAACCTGGTCTCCTGTAGGATGTGTGCTCCCCATCCCTCCTTGGAAGCATCCCTAAATAGAAGCAACTCCAGAATAGGGTCCCGCAATGAGACGCCTTTCCGGTTGACTGGGACGGGGGAAATTTGTTGGACTTCAGCTCCCACTGGAGCGGGCGGATCTTCAAACTGACATGTGGCACCACCTTCTTCGAGGACACTAGGTGCCCGACTAGTCTCTGCCAATCCCCTAAAGGTCTCGCATCTTCCCTCAAGAACGGTGTAGTGTTCTCATCTAGGCGGTCGAGACATTCCCTGCCGGGAAAGGCCCTGGCTTCCACTGTGCATATTTCCATCCCTATGTACCACATTCTTGTTGATGGGGACATATGAAATTTCTCCCAATTAAAGACGACCCCAAGTTCCTGGCAGAATGACAGGAGCTCGTCCCTCTGTTTCAAGATTCCCCATGAGATCGAAAGAAGCAACCAGTCGTCTAGGTACCACAGGAGACTGATGCAGTTCTTGTGAGCCCACTAGGAGACCACGGCGAAGACGTGCAGTGCATTAGACAACGTGAAGCAGAAGGTCTGGAGCTTGAGGACGTTGTTCCCCCACTTGTCTTGGTGGAACTTCCTGCAGGCTGGATGTACCAGGATCTGGAAATAGGCATCCTTCAGGTCCAGGGACAGCATGTAATCCCTTTCCCTGATGGCTGCCAGGAAAGTTGGGAGTGTCTTCATTCAGAAGGGCGTCTTGTGGATGAACACACAGAGGGCAAATAGTATCACTGCCCTCCAGCCGTCCGTGGCCTTCTCCACTAAAAAGAGGTGACTGAAGAAGCCTAGTGATTATCTCCTCCACCTCCTCTTCCAGTGCTCTCCTCCGTAGCTGGTCCTTTGGCTAGAGGGAGTGGACATCCAGCCCTTTGATAAAGGGGGTGGGAAGTTGCCCTGAAAGGACAGTAGCCTTTCCTCAAGACATGTACCATCCAAGGGCTGGCCCCATGTCTTGCTCAGTTCCACCACTGTTGCAAGAGGCAACCCCCAACCCATGGAGCCTGAAGGGACAGGGAGCTTCTCTTCCTATCTTCTGAAAACACTGCCATGGTGCAGTCTGCTTGTGATGGAGGGTCCAGTGCAGGGGCCCCGAAAGAGGGCCACGTTGCTAACTTTCACCCACTCATCAAAGATTCTCCTGAAGCTGAGGGGACTGGTACCAGAACGGCAGCCTAGTATGGGAGTCTCTGAGGTGGGGACTGACAGGTCTCCCAGTGGTGGTCCAGTGAAGAACAGCGTCTTGGTTGGCCCACGCCACTTCTCGAGGATGTCAACAACCAGGTCCTCTGGTTAGAGGGACTCTCCCAACATTGGAGGGTTCCAGAGACAAGCTTCCCTGTCTGGAATCTTCTTGGGAAGCCAAGCCAGGATGGAGTCTCTTCAGTGCACGGTCCAGTTCACCCTCGGGGTGAGCGCCTGGGAAGAGAGCAAGCAGACTGTCTTGCCCCTGACAGCAAAAACTCCTGCAAAAGGTCCCTCTCAGTTTCTGTCTTGATGTGGCAAAGGGTGTCCAGATGTCCAACTATAAGTCTACACGAGATCAACCATGCCACAGCCTAAATCGAGAGCCTCCTGACCAGAGAATGAGAGCCCCCCTGATAACTGATTATTCTCCACAACCCCGGGGGCCAACTCCACCAGGTTATCCTCAGCTGGCAGGTGCCCAAACTAGATACCGTCCAGTGAGTAGAACTGCTTGTGGCTGACCTTCGGTGGTGGAAGAAGCTTAAGGGAGCTGTTGGCTCAAAGAGTTTCCAAGGCCCCCAACCATTTCATCGAGGCTTGTGACGGCCCTGGAGACCAGTCTCATCCAGGGAAGAGAGAGAGGCAGTTTGCCTTCCTGCAGGGTCCACAGGAACATTTCCATCTACGAGTCACCTTGCACAGCGGGTGGAGGGAATGGGGAGACCAACCTGAATCTTCATCAGGGCGATGACACGGCTGAAAGTGAAAACAACTGCGATGATGGAAGCAACCCCCCCCTTGATGATGAACAACGATCCCCGCTGGAGCCACAGGACCAAACGTCGATGCTAGGGTCATCGCTCAGCCTCGAGGGTAGGTCTACTCTGAAGCGTGGGGAAGCGGCAGGGGTGATACTCTCCAAGGTGACCTAGACCCGATGGTCATGAGCGGGAGAGGTCCTGCGAGGGGGCCACACTGCTTGTTGGGATCCTACTTCACGGTGCTTTTTTCTACCAGAAGGTGACCTGCTCCTATGGGCGTCTTGAGGAGGATCTACAGTAACTACTGCCCCTGCCACTGATCCTGGCCCAATGGCTCTTATAGGGTAAGAATATCTCTACAGACGGTGACCTTGGATCTATGCCTCTTCCGGCCCCAGTACTCTGACCTGTCATTACAAGGACATGAGAGGTCCCCTGACCTTTGGGCTAAACTATGTCAGTGACAGGCCTCATTTACCATTGACAACACTGGATGGCCAAGCACAGACAAGAACTGCTGAAGGTCCCTGAGAGGAGACTGAAGGGGGTGACAGGGGTGCCCATTGAGAAATCCGGCTGTCAGACCGGGAAACTGGAGAAACACTCCTGAAGCAACGACAGTGGAGAAGGGGCTACTCTACCCACGGGGCCCACCAAGGCAGAAGGGGCGGCTAAGGACCCACGTGGTCCAGCGAGGCCGCCCACAAGACTGCCTAGGCACCCACATGGGCCGTCGAGGCAGATAAGGTGACTGGAAGGTCTAAGTGGTCCAGCGCGTCTGCTGGCACGATGGCCTGGGCACCTACGTGGCACGTCGAGACAGACGAGGAGGCTAGGAAGCCAAAGTGGTCCGAAGTAAAATTCGATCAAATTTTCGTCTCGACACCCGAAGTCATGCTCCAACGTCCAACATAGATCATACGCGTAAAGTTTTCTCGAAGCATAGGTCGTAGTTTCTTGTTTACGCCAGTAGACGGCAGCACGTCGGGGGGACGGCACTGAGCGTTGCGTTGGTCAGTTCTCTGTTTTCATGCGCATCGTGTGGTTGTCCTCTGTTCGGTCCGTTATTAACAGTGTTTATTATCTTCCGTTTCTCATGTTTCCTTTTTAATTTTACATATAATCGTGGGTCCTAAGAAGCTTAGTTTCGGTACAGGTATTATTAGCGGTAACAAAAGGAAGAAGGCAATGCTTTCATTAGAATTGAAGCAAGAAATTATAGAAAAACATGAGCGTGGTGTGCGTGTGAGTGATCTGGCTAAACAATATGGCCGGAATATGCATACGATCTAAACAATCATCAAGCAGAAGGCAGCCATTAAATCAGTCAAACCATTGAAGGGGATCACCATTATTTCAAAACGTCGTAGCCCTACCCTGGAAGAGATGGAACACCTTTTGTTGAAATGGATAAAGTACAAAGAGATTGCTGGCGATACGACCACTGAAACAATCATTTGTAAGGAGGCCAGCGCTATCTATTGTGACTTGAAGCCAGCGGGTTCTGGGGGTGACGCGGGGGAGAGTTCAAGCGATCCTACAACAGAGGAATTCAAGGCGTCTCGCGGTTGGTTCGAGAAATTCAAGAGACGGACCGGGATTCATTCAGTTATTCGGCACGGAGAGGATTCAAGTTCGGACACCAAGGCTGCTAACGATTTTGTTAAGAAGATCGAAAAGATCGTGGAGGATGAAGGCTACGTAGAGCAGCAAGTTTTCAATTATGATGAAACCGGTCTGTTTTGGAAAATGATCCCTGGTAGAACATACATCACCGCCAAAGAGAAGAAACTGCCTGGACATAAGCCTATGATAGATCGGTCGACTCTTGTCCTATGTGCCAACCCCAGCAGGGACTGCAAAATAAAGCCGTTATTGGTTTATTATTCCAGAAACCCTAAGGCATTTAAGGCACAGCGACAATAAAGACATGCTACATGTTTTCTGGCGTGCTAATTCTAAGGCTTGAGTTAATAGGCACTTCTTTATAGAATGGGTAAATCAAGTTTTTGGCCCTGCTGTTAAGAAGTCTTTCCTGAGAGGAATTTGCCTTTCAAGTGCTTGCTTTGCTTGGATAATGCTCCCGCTCACCCCCCAGGACTCGAAGATGATATCGACCAGTTCAAGTTTATCAGAGTGCTGTATCTTCCACCGAATACCACCCCTATCCTCCAGCCCATGGACCAGCAAGTCATCTTGAATTTTAAGAAACTCTAAACCAAGAACTTATTTAAGCAGTGCTTTAATGTCAAGCAAAGTAACAACTTAACTTTGCATGAATTATGGAGGAGCCATTTCAATATCGTGCACTGCTTGAAGATCATAGATCAGGCTTGGGAGGGATTAACTTGACGGACACTGAATTCAGCTTGGAAGAAGCTTTGGCCTGATGCTGTTCCTCCCAGAGATTTTGAAGGTCTTGGCACCGAGCCTGAACCTGTGCTTGCCGTAGAGGAAGGCGTAGAAGAGATTGTATCCCTTGGCAAGTTCATGGGTCTGGAGGTAGATGAAGATGACATCACCGAACTCGTCGATGAGCATCATGAAGAGCTCACCACCGAGGAACTCAAGGAGCTGCAGGCCATGCAGCATGATGAGTTCCAAGCGCAGTTGAGTGAGTCGGAGGAGATCGAGGAGGTAGATCACAAGTTCGGTGGAAATGAAACAGATGTTGGCATATCATCAACATGTGGTTGATTTTATTGATAAGCATCACCCACAGAAACTTTAGGTTTGCTGTGTAGTATCGCAATTCGATGATGTTTGTTTAACTCATTTCAGAAAAATTCTGAAAACCTGTACCAAGCAACTTTCTCTTGATAGTTTTTTTTTAAAAATCTGAAAACCTGTAACAAGCAACTCTCTCTCGATAGTTTCCTTAAAAAATCTACGAAGCGGTCTAGTGATCGTGATGAAGAGAAAGAAAGTGAAGCAAAGAAAACTAAGATTGAATTGAGTGAAAGTCATGAAAATTAAAAATCGAAAAGAAAAAAAAATGTAAAAAAAGTAAAAAATATATATATAAAAAAATAAAAAAGCTAAGTTACGTTAAAATTCACGTAGTGTAAGCTAGAGTAAGTTACGGTACGTTTTCGGAGTCATCATCTCTACCTTCTCGCCGAGCGTCCATCTCCTCCTGCGTAGCAATTCCTACACCTGCGTTGGCCTGTCTCTAAGATAAAGTGACAATAAAAACCCATTTTTCTTATTTATCATTTCTTTATAATTATTCTTTTTTACATTATAAAACAATCAAATGTTGCTCTTTTTCCAATTTTTGTTGAATTTTTCCCCTTTTTTTTCTGATTTAAGGGTTTATTTTTTTTTACCATAATGAAAAAATTCATCATAGCCTACATACATAAATACATACATACATATACCAAGGCACTTCCCCCAATTTTGGAGGGTAGCCAACATCAAACAAATGAAACAAAAAAGGGGACCTATCCTCTCTAATTTCCTCCCACCCTGACAAGGAAATCAACCGAGTTTGGCTGGTACTGCTAGGGTGCCACAGCCCACCCTGCCCCTTTATCCACCACAGACGAAGCTTCATAACGCTGAATCCCTTACTGCTGCTACCTCCGCGGTCATCCATGGCACCGGAGGAAGCAGCAGAGCCTACCGGAACTGCGTCACAACTGCTCACCATTCATTCCTATTTCTAGCACGCTCTCTTGCCTCTCTCACATCTATCCTCCTATCACCAAGTTTTCTTCACTCCATCCATCCATCCAAACCTTGGCCTTCCTCTTGTACTTCTCCCATCAACTCTTGCATTCATCACCTTCTTTAGCAGACAGCCATTTTCCATTCTCTCAACATGGCCAAACCACCTCCACACATTCATATCCACTCTAGCTGCTAACTCATTTCTTACACCTGTTCTCACCCCCACTACTTCGTTCCTAACCCTATCTACTTGAGATACACCAGCCATACTCTTTAGACACTTCATCTCAAACACATTCAATTTCTGTCTCTCCGCCACTTTCATTCCCCACAACTCCGATCCATACATCACAGTTGGTACAATCACTTTCTCATATAGAACTCTCTTTACATTCATGCCCAACCCTCTATTTTTCACTACTCCCTTAACTGCCCCCAACACTTTGCATCCTTCATTCACTCTCTAACGTACATCTGCTTCCACTCCACCATTTGCTGCAACAACAGACCCCAAGTACTTAAACTGACCCACCTCCTCAAGTAACTCTCCATTAAACATGACATTCAACCTCGCACCGCCTTTCCTTCTCGTACATCTCATAACCTTACTCTTACCCACATTAACTCTAAACTTCCTTCTCTCACACACCCTTCTAAATTCTGTCACTAATCGGCCAAGCTTCTCTACCGCATCTGCAACCAGTACAGTATCATCCGCAAACAACAAATGACTTACCTCCCATTCATGGTCATTCTCGTCTACCAGTTTCAATCCTCGTCCAAGCACTCGAGCATTTACCTCTCTCACCACTCCATCAACATACAAGTTAAACAACCACGGCGACATCACACATCCCTGTCTCAGCCCCACTCTCACTTCATTTCCTATCCAAATATATGCTTTACAACCTTTGTAGAAACTTTTCACTGCTTGCAACAACCTTCCACCAACTCCATATAACCTCATCACATTCCACATTGCTTCTCTATCAACTCTATCATACGCTTTCTCCAGATCCATAAACGCAACATACAACTCCTTACCTTTTGCTAAATATTTCTCGCATATCTGCCTAACAGTAAAAATCTGATTCATACAATCCCCTACCTCTTCTAAAACCACCCTGTACTTCTAAGATTGCATTCTCTGGTTTATCCTTAATCCTATTAATCAGTACTCTACCATACACTTTTCCAACTACACTCAACAAACTAATACCCCTTGAATTACAACACTCACACTCATGCACATCTCCCTTACCCTTATATAGTGGTACAATACACGCACAAACCCAATCTACTGGTACCATTGACAACACAAAACACATATTAAACAATCTCACCAACCAATCTATTCTGAAGAAGTGTTTTAATTCTTTCATTCTACCTTGTTTTGAGTTTTGTTCTCCTGTCTGGTGTTCAGCTGCTGATTCTCATCTTAATTTGTTGGACAGAAACTTACAGTCTATTAAATTTCTTATTCCTGACCTAGATATTAATCTTTGGCACCGTCGTTCAATTAGTTCTTTATGCATGTTGCAAAAGATTTTTCATAACTCTGACCATCCTTCACATTCTGATCTCCCTGGACAATTCTATCCTGTTCGTAATACTAGGCAGGCAGTTAATTCTAATAGCCAGGCCTTTTCCATCATGAGGCTCAATACTACACAGTATTCTAGGTTTATTCCAGCTGTTACCAAGTTGTGGAATGATCTTCCTAACCGGGTAGTTGAATCAGAAGAACTTCAAAAGTTCAAAGTTGGAGCAAATGTTTTTATGTTGACCAGGCTGACATGAGTCTTTTTATACTTTATATGTCTTAACTGTTTTTGATGTTAATAGCTTATATAGGCCATATCTTTTCTGACGCTGTTACTGTTTTTAGAATGATATTGTTAATTTATTCTCATCATTCATTTATTTCCTTATTTCCTCTCCTCACTGGGCTATTTTTCCCTGTTGGAGCCCTTGGGCTTATAGCATCTTGCTTTTTCAACTAGGGTTGTATATTGGCTAATAATAATAATAATAATAATAACCATTCAAGTACAGTCACACCTTCCTTCAACATCTCAGCTCTCACACCATACATACCAGATGCTTTTCCTACTCATTTCATCTAGTGCTCTCCTCACTTCCTCTCTTGTAATCTCTCTCTCAAGTGGCCACTCTAGCATTTAAGTCACCCATGACAACTACATAATTCCTTCTACCCAGTCCTTCTACAAACCTAGTTAATTCATTCCAGAACTCATTCCGCTCTTCTTCACTTTTCTCACAATCTGGCCCATACAAAAGCCCAACATTCCCTACCCAAACTAACCCTTACCCACATTAACCTAGATGATATCTCCTTCCATTCCACTACTTTACCTGTCATCCATTCACTCAGCAATAAAGCCACACCACTCTTGCTCTTACCCTTTCAATCCCAGACACCCTACCAGACATTTCACCAAACATCACTTCACCTTTCCCTTTTATCTTTTACTCACACAAAGCCAATATATTCATCCTTCTATTCCTAAACATACTTCCAATCACACATCTTTTACTCTCTATCGTACTACATCCACGCATATTCAAACACCTCAAAACACCTCTTTGATGTCTCACAAGATTATAATACAGGAGAAAAAAAAACCGACGTATGCGACTTCTGACGATTCGACTTTACGACGATTTTTTCAGGGTGATGACGCCACAAGTCCATCAGAAATACTACGTCAATAGGACAAATATTTTCTTGGAAATAATCTATTTTCTTGTATAAAAATAAGCTGA
This sequence comes from Palaemon carinicauda, assembly GCF_036898095.1. Lineage (NCBI taxonomy): Eukaryota > Metazoa > Arthropoda > Malacostraca > Decapoda > Palaemonidae > Palaemon > Palaemon carinicauda. The sequence continues at coordinate 46,515,819 of NC_090746.1, read as the reverse complement.
TTACAGTATTCCCATCATCAAAACCCTCAGTAATGATATCAAATGTTTTAGTGGTCTGTATTAGTAGTTATGAGAAAACTACAACTTACCTAAATTAAAAAAAACAAAAAAGTGATGAAGTCATATTTCTGGCGGAAGGCGAGTGGCAAATCAAGTGATTTCCTTCCGATATGTTACCATTCCATAATCGAAACATCAAGTAATGATACAATGAATTTCTAATAATGTCCAAAGAAATATAACAAATTTGTAAGTAATTTGTATTTTTCCTAGTATACAAACCTGGAGCTATTTATAAGGTATACTTTCGGCGTAGCTGAAAGATGAGCCATGATAATTTTAGTGAAGGATAACTACCCCATCCACTAGTTAGAGGGTGGGGGGTGGGGTAGACTGGCTACCCCGCTCACTCACACCTCTCAGCTGAGTAACCACTTTGCTTTATGGTAGGACTTCTCGAGGGACAGGGTGGCGGGCCAATTTGTATAAATAGCTCCAGGTTTGTATACTAGGAAAAATACAAATTACTTACAAATAAAGTGCCGATATGAGGTAATGCACTGATAGCATCCTGCAGAAGCTTGTGTGTGAGTGGAACTAACAGTGTGGCTTGTCTTTAACATAGGAACTAGAGTACAAAACCTACTGTTCTTAAGGCTTACCCAATACCCTCCCTCTAAAAGGTATTGGGGATGTAACAAAGTATTCTTCTATACTTAGGAGGCACAAGGGAAATGGGTCTTACCTACAGCGAGGTGAGGTCAGCTATGCTGAGGCTTGTGGAGGTGTTTTCCCCAGAGGGAAGAAGGTGAAAGGAAGAAAGGAGCCAGGCATTTTTCCTCATTCACACCCAGACTAATCTGGGTAACCTAAGCCCTCAACCCTCTACTACTTGTCCATCAAGGAGCCTGAGGTGTTTAGACCATTTGTCTCCATGTTCTTGTGAGTTACGTCTTTGCAGGTAATAGACCGTAAGGTCGATTGACGCTTCCACATGCCCACTAAAAAGTATCTGCGCCACAGAGTAGTTTCTTGAATGCCACTGACGTTACAAACTCTGGGTCTTAGGATGGAGGAGAGTCTAGATTGAGCGCAAACTCAATTGCCTTCCGATCCCAGAGGGGAAGGAAATCCTTGACATCCTCCTCCTGACCTTCCCTGTGCTGGTCAACTGTGCCGACACACAGGGGCGAGCTGCTATCGTTCTTTTAAGGTAACCCCACAGACTCCTCACTGGGTAAAACCCCAGTTGATGGGTTTTCGGTTACCGAACTAAGACTATCCGAAATAGGCTGCACCTAAGGTGTAGCACACTCGGATTTTGAATCTTGGCAATCCACTCAGGGACGCCGCTGAGGATTACTTCTTCCCGTCTCCGAGAGTGGGAGACATCAGAAGATGGATCATACAACACATTAACACTCTTGCTCAAAGCCCAAGTAAGTAGAAAGGCCGTCTTCCATGTAAGGAAGCGATCTGCTCCCTGGCATAAAGGTTCGTAGAGAGGGGCCTTCAGGGACTGAAGGACCCGAACCGCGTTCCCAGGAGGAGGCTAAGATCCAACGGGGGACAAGTTATCTCAAACTTGTATAAGTAAAGGCATTGATGAGTGAGAATCCCCTTCCACGACATCAGTCACAAAGGACTGAACACTTTGTCTGGAAGACCGACGCTGAAAAGTGTCTGAGGTGCCTAGACATCTTTTCCGCAACTCGTTGCGAAAGGCCTCTCTGAGAGAGGTGGTGTAGGATCGTCCCAGGCGTGAAGTCGAAGCAAAGCTACAGCTTAGGAAAGTGTTACAAAGTGGCTGCTTGGAAGATCGTGTCCTGGAGGAAGATCCTCGGAACTCCGTCAGAAGCTGCAGAAGGTCTGGGAACCATTCTGCGGGTTGCCATAGCGAAGCTATTGGAACTGTGTTAGGGGCTGCAGAAGGCACGGGAACCATTCCACGGGATGCCATAGCGAAGCTATTGGAGTCATTGATAAGATCTTGCTTATCCTGACTTGGCTGAGGACTTTTTCACCAGACCAAATGGGGGAAAAAAAGCACACCTCTAGGCCGCCCCACCGATCTTTGAATACATCTTGTTTGAGGGCCTGGTGTTCCGGGACTGGGGAACGGTCGAGCGGGAGACTGAAATTCAGGGCCGCTGCGAGCATAACCACAGTCGGGGATCTCACAAAGTTAAGACTTTGTTGGATACAGGACAATTCCAAGACACTAGGAGCCCACTATCTGGGTGGTTTTGTAAGCACATTCCTGTACTGCTAGATGGTTCTCTAAGAGAGGTGAATGCTGGTACCTTTCTGAGTCGGGCCAACGGACGAGGATGGAATGGTGCGGCATATCCCCCCCCCCCCTTCTTTTGATGCATTAAAGAGAGCATCAGATCCAGAGGGAAGACGAGAAGACAGGCCTCTTTGCAAAAGCTCTCGTCTGCCACCCATCATTCGCTGATCGTCCAGCGGTGAGGGGGGGGGGACTGCATAGCAATAAACACTTCTCGAGATGACGTCGAGACGTGTAACTATTTGCACGTTCTTGCAATGAAGGGGAACAGCCTGTCCTCCCTCCAACTGCCACCAATCCAGTGTGGTTGGACGAATATGACCGATACCAAACGGTAAACCAGTTAATCAGTACAGCTTATGTTATAATAGCGAATCTCCATAGAGATCGCTTTCTGCGTTTGGTGATTACCGTACAGTCTCCTGTACGGTAATCACCAAACGCATCCAACCAAACCCAAGAGGGGATCGAGACATATCTTCAATCTATTCTTGGATGGGTAAAAACCATAAGTCTACTACGGAGTAGTAACACCGAACTGTGAGCATGACAATCATACATGCGTAAATCGACTTAAAGGAAAAAATGCCTATAAGGAGGAAGAACATAAATGCTGTTGTCTGGTTACAGGAAAGTAGCCAAGTAATGTACTTAACCTGGTTATAGTAAGGGATATAAATACTGTATACAACTTAATAGAACGGAGTTCTAATTGCAAGATGTATATACCCCTTATTGGAATAAAGATCGCTTGCACACATATATCGCTCGCTTGCGACAACAACGTCATAACTCAAAAAAATGTATTTTTGAGTTATCCATATAGACATATTGATCTTCAAATGCTGATTTTTTTAGGTAAAAGTGTCATCATTATAGCTAGAAAATTGATCGCAAGGGGCGCTAAAAGTCCTAACGATATGAGTGTTTTAATTGATTGAAATGGCTCTCCTGAAAAATGATATTTTCATAATAAAATAAATTTTTGAATATACTTACCCGCTGGTTATATAAAAGAGCTGAAGTCCCTGACGCCAGGGCAGAAAATTCAAATCTCGCGCTATCGAAGATACGCCAGGTGTACCAACCGCACCCTAGCGGTAGAACAGGTGGAACTACACACCAACTCCAGTTCTTCCATGCCTCATAGCCATACCATAGGTAGTCTCTAGAGGGGAGGAGGGAGGGTGTTAAATTTATATAACCAGCGGGTAAGTATATTCAAAAATTTATTTTATTATGAAAATATCATTTTTAAATATAAAACTTACCCGCTGGTTATATAAAAGAGCTGATTGACACCCCTTGGTGGCGGGTCAGAGACAGCTACATACAGAAAATTCACTTAAGGGTTACATACAATAAACTTAAGCAGTTCTCACCTGATAAGGAAGCTGACAGCAATGATACTCTGCCTCATTTCGTCCGCTATCCTTAAGAGATCCAGTAATCCACTCGGGCTGAAAATCTCTAGGAGCTGTCAAACGGTACAAACACCTATAACATGACAGGACCTCAACCAATACCCTTGTTCCGGGTGCACTCAAGGAACAAATTGACCACCTAGCCAAATCAAAGATTGCGGAAGACTGACGCCCAATCTCCACAAACAACCATAACAAACGAGTTCCAAGAGATAGAAAAGGGGTATTAGGAAAAAAGGGAACGTAGTGGTAGATCATTCACCTACTATCGCATTAGCAGCTATAAAAGGACCCAACGTAAAAAGATCCTCATAGCGAGTCTGAACATTCTTCAAATAATGGGATGCAAAAACAGACTTACTTCTCCAAAATGTTGTATCCATCAGACTTTGCAGAGAACGATTCTGTTTAAAGGCCACTGAAGTCGCTACCGCTCTGACTTCATGTGTCTTGACTTTGAGGAGCCTCTGATCCGACTCATCACACTGAGCATGAGCTTCTCGAATCAACAATCTAACGAAAAAAGACAAGGCATTCTTGGACATGGGCATCGAGGGTTTCCGAACTGCACACCACAGAGCGTCTGGGTTACCTCTCAGATTCTTAGTTCTGTCCACATAACACCGTAGAGCTCTAACTGGACAGAGAACCCTTTCCAATTCATCGCCAGTCAAATCCGAAAGGTTAGAAATCTCGAAGGATTTGGGCCATGGTCGAGAAGGGTTTTCGTTCTTGGCCAGAAACCCCAGTTGCAAAGAACAAATGGCTTTCCCATTCCGAAAACCAATGTTCTTGCTTAAAGCGTGAACTTCACTAACTCTTTTCGCAGTGGCGAGGGTAACTAGAAAAAGGGTTTTCAAGGTTAAGTCCTTAAATGAAGCCGAGTGTAAAGGCTCAAATCTGTCACTCATGAGAAATTTAAGGACAACATCCAAATTCCAGGCGATGGGAGCCGTTTGAATCTTCTTGGTCGTATCAAAAGACCTAAGTAAATCTCGTAGATCCTTATTATCAGAAAGGTCTAGGTTCCTGTGTCGAAAAACCGTCGCCAACATACTCCTGTAACCTTTAATAGTTGATGACGAGAAGTTATGCTTAGTTTTAAGGTCCAAGAAAAAATCTGCTATTTGGGAAAGCGATGTACTGGAAGAAGAAATCGCGTTAGTTCTACACCATTCCCTGAACAACTCCCACTTGGACTGATACACCTTGATGGTTGAAGACCTTCTTGCCCTTGCAATTGCCTTGGCTGCCTTCTTCGAAAATCCTCTAGCTCTAGCGAGTTTTTCGATAGTCTGAAGGCAGTCAGACGTAGAGCTCGGAGGTTTTGATGATTTCGGGCCAAGTGAGGTTGTCTGAGAAGATCGGATCTCATGGGAAGGCTTCTCGGGACATCCACCATCCATTCCAGTACCTCTGGAAACCAGCTCCTTGACGGCCAGAACGGAGCTATCAGTGTCATTCTGGTCTCTTCGTGTGAAACGAACTTCTGAATCACTTTGTAAAGGATCTTGAACGGAGGAAAGGCATAAACCTCCATGTGTGACCAGTTCATCAGAAAAGCGTCTATGTGAAAAGCTTCGGGATCTGGAACCGGAGAGCAGTAACACTCTAGTCGTTTGGTCTTCGCGGTGGCAAAGAGATCCACGAGGGGTCGACCCCATAACCGCCACAGACTCTTGCAGATGTCCGGGTGCAGAATCCATTCTGTGGAGAGAACCTGACCTTTCCTGCTGAGTCTGTCTGCGCTCACATTGTTGACTCCCTGGATGAACCGCGTCAAAAGAGTCACCTTCCTTTCCTCCGCCCAGATGAGGAGCAGTCTTGCAATCTCGAACAGAGGCCAAGAGTGGGTCCCGCCTTGTTTCGCAATATAGGCCAGAGCTGTCGTGCTGTCCGAATTGACTTGGACTACCTTGCCCCTGATCTGCTTTTCGAAGCCGATGAGAGCCAGATGAATAGCTAAAAGTTCTTTTTGATTGATGTGGAGAGAGGTTTGCTCCACCGTCCAAGTCCCCGAAAGTTCCTGCTTCTCTAGAGTGGCTCCCCACCCCGAGTTGGAGGCGTCGCAACACAACACGAGGTTTGGGTTCCTCTGAAGTAAAGACAAGCCTTCTTTCAGTCTGGGCTCGTTGTTCCACCATTGAAGATGAGACTTGATGGAAGTCGAGATGGGAATGCAATCCCTGTCGAGGCTGTCCCCTTTCTTCCAATGGCGGTTGAGATGAAACTGAAGAGGACGCAAGAACAACTTCCCCAGGGTCACGAACTTCTCTAACGACGAGAGAGTTCCCAGAAGACTCATCCAATCTCTGACGGAGCAAAGATCTCTCTTCAGGAACGTTTGTACTTTTAGGAGGGCTGCTTGGATTCTCACCGACGACGGAAAAGCCCGAAAACTCCGACTGTGAATCTCCATCCCCAAATAAAGAATCTCCTGGGATGGAATCTCCATCCCCAAATAAAGAATCTCCTGGGATGGAATGAGTTGTGATTTTTTCGAGCTCACCAGGAGACCCAGTTCTCTGGAGAGATCCAAAGTCATCTTGAGGTCCTTCAAACAACAATCGGCTGAGGAGGCTCTTATCAGCCAATCGTCCAGATACAGAGAGGCCCTGATTCCCCTCGAATGCAGCATGCTTGCCACGTTCAGCATGATCTTGGTGAACAATAGAGGAGCCGTGCAGAGTCCGAAACAAAGAGCCCTGAACTGGAAGACCTTGTTTCCGTCCATGAACCTCAGATAACGTCTGCAGCTGGGATGAATCGGAAGGTGGAAATAGGCATCCTGAAGATCTAAAGAGACCATCCAATCGTCCTTCCTCACAGCTGCCAGAACTGTTTTCTGAGTCTCCATGGTGAACGTCGAGTTTTGGACGTAACCATTGAGCACACTTACGTCCAGAACCGGTCTCCACCCCCCGGAACTCTTGGGTACTAGAAAAAGGCGGTTGTAAAACCCCGGAGACGTAACATCTTGCACTTCCTCTATTGCTCGTTTCTCTAATAAAAGAGACATCTGTAGAAGCATGGCTTGTTTCTTGGGACCCTCTCTGTATTTGGGCGAAAGATCCACTGGATCTGTGACTAAAGGAGGATTGGTCAGGAAAGGGATCTTGTAGCCTTCCTTTAACACCTGGACGGACCAGGGGTCCGCTCCATTCCTCTCCCAAGCCTCCCAAAAGTGAGTCAACCTGGCCCCCACTGCTGTCTGAAGGAGAGGGCAGTCAGACTTTACCTCGGCCGGACTTGCCCCCTCTGCCTCTAGGTTTCCTTCCTTCTGGTTTAAAAGAGCCTCTTCCAGAGGGCTTCCCACGAAAGGACTGAGGACGAAACCCAGAAGAAGATTCCTTAGGTTTTCGAGAGGAGAATGACGGAGGCAAAACTTTCCTAGTCGAATGAGTAACTAAGTCATGTGTGGCCTTCTGAGTGAGAGCAGTAGCCACCTCGCCCACTAATTCCTGAGGAAATAAAGAATTAGACAAAGGTGCGAAAAGAAGGCCTGTCTTCTGATAGGGAGACACTCCTGCGGAGAGGAAGGAGCACATCGTGGCCCTTTTCTTGAGAATTCCAGCTGTAAACAAGGCAGCAAGTTCGTTGGAGCCATCTCTCACACCTTTGTCCAAGCAGGACATCAAATGAACTAAACCACTAGTGTCCGTTTCCGTCATATCAGAGACCCTCTTACTCAAAGCCCCCAAAGCCCAGTCCAAAAAATTAAAAACTTCGAAGGCCCTGAAAAGACCTTTAAGCAAATGGTCGAACTCTGGAATGGACCACCAAATCTTCGTCTTCCTTAAGGCAAGACGACGAGAAGCATCTACCAAACTTGAAAAATCCCCTTGTGCAGAAGAAGGAAAACTCAAGCCCAACACTTCACCAGTCTCATACCACACACTAGATTTAGAGGCTAACCTAGCGGGAGGAAAGGCAAAGGCCGTCTTGCCAAAAGCTTTCTTGGAGTCCAACCAAGAACCCATTAACTTCAAGGCCCGCTTAGAAGATCGAGAAAGAACCATCTTGGTGTAAACTGGAACCTTAGTAGCTTTACCTAAGATGAATTCAGAAGGCGGAGAACGAGGGGCCACAGGGGTAAAAGAATCCGGGAAAATTCCAGTCAAAATAAGCATAAACTTCATTCTCAGAGACTTCCTCAATAGGATTATCCTCATCCGACTTTTCCTCTGGTTCGTCTTCTGGCAGTGCAGCAACAGCCGCAGCCTGAACCGAAGGAACAACGTCTGGATGGGACTGCCTGTCAAGGCCAACATCTGAGTCAATTTGGTGGGGAGAAGTAGAAGTAGATTGATGCGAAACACGGACATGTAGACGATCATCCTCAACCAACAACTGCTTAGACCGCTTAGAATTCGACTGTTGTTGAACAGAAGAACGCTTGAAATCAGAAGGTAACTGTTGAAGATCGCCGCGAGGTCGCGTAAAGTCCGAGGATTGTTGCTGCGAACGATCAAAGTAGTCAGGATGTCGCCGCTGTAAACCAATGTTTTGACGCGCCGCGTCCAAAAGTTGTTGCCGCGGGCGATCCACTACTTCAAATTGTTGCCGCGTCTCGTCCACTTGTCGACGCCGATGCTCTTCCCCGCGACCAGAAAACGCAAACTGGTCAACCAAAACTCTCTGACGCGACTCATCAAAATCAACCTGGCGTTGAACACTTTGAATGGGAGACCGTCTAAGTGATAACTCGTCAAGGCCATATACCATCGAACGTTTGTGCGATAACTGGTCTGACATCGAACGCCCAGACACAACGCCAACACCTGGTTGATAAGAATCCATCAACGACGAGAGTTGTTCCTTCATAGACAAAAGCGCAGTCCATTTCGGATCAACAGAACTCCTAGAAGGAAGATTCGCACTAATGTCACCACGCATTTCAGGGGAAGAAAGCCAATCCGATGGAAGAGGAGGTGCATGAATAGTTACAAGGTCCGAATCGGAAGGAATCATATCCGCACGAACACGGTGATCTGAACGTTTGGCCGGAGTGCAAGCGCTGGGAGAACGGAAACGTTCCGGTGAACCCCACGAACTACATCCTGGCCGCACAGGCGATTCCCGACGCTGTGAAGCAACATGGGAGCGTTTAAGCGGTCTCGACGCTCGCCGCCAGATCTCACTTCCCGACCCTTCATCGGAAGACGGGGATAACGTATGAACCTCACCTTTCCTACGATGAGGGTGAACGACCTGAGCTACGGCAACAGGAACGTTCGAGGGGACGTCTGCACGATTGATGAAGCTTCTCGTTCCCTTAAGCCGTTCGACATTACTTCTCCCATGGGTTCGAGAGCTCGAAAGAGGTCTAAGGCAAGGTGAACGACAAGATCGTGCCGACGCACCCTCCGCAACACTAAACACATTATCAACACTTGTCACAACACCGAGAGAGTCACGATTCTTCGGTACCACATCAGACACTCGTGTCGACGCACCTTCCGCAACACTAACCACATTATCAACACTTGTCACAACACCGAGAGAGTCACGATTCTTTGAAACACTTTCCACAGTTCCGATAGGATCACGGTTTTTCAATACCTTTAACTCTGAAAAGATAGTATTTCTATCGGCTGCTAAGGACTCAACTTTCTCACCAAGAGACAAAATAGCAGTAAACATGTCCTTCATAGTAGGTTCCTGATCTACCACCACAGGGGAAGGAACAGGATTAGGAACAGGTAAATTAGGTAAGGTTCTATCCACAGATCGGGAAGAACTACGCCTAACTCCATCTCTCTCTAATCTCCTAACATAACGATCGTAAGTAACAAAATCATCATTAGTTAAGGAAAGACACTCATTACACCTATCATCTAATGAACAAAATTTACCCCTACATTTTACACAAATAGAATGAGGATCAATAGATCCATTAGGAAGTCGTGTACGACAACCCTCACTAACACACCTACGCTGAGCAGGGGAGGAGTCGGCCATTTTAAAGTTAACGTGAGAGACCGACAAGCAAAAAGTAAGGGAAAAAACAATAAAGAAAATCTCAAACAAAAAGATTTCAAGATAAGAACCAAGGAAAATTAATCAACGATAGCTTAAACTCAAAAAAGAACGTTGTACATCACCAAACAACTTCCCAAGAGAGTAAAAACACGAGAGCGAACTTCTGTATGTCAGTCAGCTATGACGGCAGAGAGAAGAACTGAAGTTGGTGTGTAGTTCCACCTGTTCTACCGCTAGGGTGCGGTTGGTACACCTGGCGTATCTTCGATAGCGCGAGATTTGAATTTTCTGCCCTGGCGTCAGGGACTTCAGCTCTTTTATATAACCAGCGGGTAAGTTTTATATTTAAAAATACCTATTTTTGAGTTATGACGACCTTGTCGCAAACGAGGGATATGTACTTGTCTATCTGCGTTAGCGCATGCGTATTCTCTGCCTCCAGGAAACCTTTGCAACGAATCCGGTTGCAGGAATAATGTATGTGCGACGAATCGCAACATTATTGCCCAAGGAATTTTGATCGTTCACTAACTGTAATATTTTCTTGAATGAGAGCGCACATGTTCTCAAACAAATTATACAGTCATAGAAGCGATAATTTCCCCTTTGGTTTACCCCTCCTCTTTAAGCGAGGAGCTAGCCAGTGTTCATTACACAGAAACGGATGTCTGGTTACCTGTGGGCGGGGTTTGAAACGTTCGTAAACGTAATGAAAAGTTGCCCACAGTGTTGCTATCGTTCTTCAACGTCAGCTACACTGTTCCTTCGGGATTAATTGTTCGAAACAATAACCCTGTAAGGATAGAATAAAAAAGTCTCGGAAGCCTATCATGTAAAACAGCGAGTCGTCGTACCCAGGGTACAATAATGGGGGAGGCCGACTCCATCAAACGGTAGAACCTGAGTTTAAGACAATAACCTCACAGTTTTTTCTTGGCTAGAGCGCATGCTCCGGGAAGGCTTATGGCCTTCATGAAGTTTTAACAACACCAATTGAAGTTCTATAAAATTTCCCAGGAACGAGTCTCCCGAAAAGGGTGAAGTCTCGTATGTGGGGTTTGCTTCAAGAAGACCAGACATAATTGCCATCAACCGCTTACCCAAAGGAGTTGCCATCGAACGCTTTCTCGCTAGTGGGAAAACTACCGTCTAAATCAGGCAAAGCCTGCCAGGGGAAATGAAATGGAATGTAAAGAATTTTTCATTCCCCGCTAATTTCCGTCTGCTAACCAAACCACTCGATGTGGGAGGGTGGAGGAAGATGACATTGGTTCGTTCGAAAACGAAAGGATCGGTGCTGGTGAAGCTAGCCTAGCTGACATAGTAATCAACTGGGAGTGTAGAGTGACATGTTAAGTCACACATTTGGGATACCCATCCCGTAGGGAGAGAGGTCGACCATAGAGTTTTTATAAAAAAAAAAAAAAAACTTGAGCGCGGAAACCGAGAGATTCGGATGAGATCCTAGGGGTTCAGAATCTATTTGTGAATTCCTTTCTCATGATCTTAGGGGATGTTGTGACGAGAACCCGCAGGAACTCTGTCGGAATTAATCGTGTCATAGTTACCTGTAGAGTCGGAAACCCCTAGGCAGCCGGCATCCCTCTGTCATAAGAGTAAAACTCTTGCTGATGATGGGTGGGTGCGAACACTTCACAGGACGAGTTCGAAAACTCTCTGTCATGAGAGTAAAACTCTTGTGCACGCGCGAACACTTCGCGCAACGAGAGTTCGAAAACCTATCTGTTATAAGAGTTGTTCGCGCACTTCAACTGATTGCACACACCTAGTTGTTCGCGCGCATAAGGTTGGTCGTGCGCGCCAATCCGGTCGTGAGCATATAAGGTTGGTCGTTCGCGCCAATCCGGTCGTGTGCGCCAGATCGGCTGGGCGCGCATAAGGTTGTCATACGCGCCAAATCAGCCGTGCACGCCAATTTGTGCGTGAAAGCTCTCAGTGTGGCGAGAGTACTCACTACTACTTTCACCCGAAGGTTCACGATAGCCTGTGTTGTGTGAGCGCGAACAATCAACACAACGAAAGTCCGCAAACTCTCTGTGATATAAGTAAGACTATGGTCACGAGAACCCGAAGGTTTAGCGTGAACTGCGTCGTGAGACCCCGAAGGGTCAGCACAAACGAGAAACGGAAGTTTCTCTGTCACGAGACCCCGAAGGATCAGCGTGACTAAAAGCACAAGAGACCAAAGGCCTAGCGTAGCCTGTGTTGCAAGACCCCGAAGGGTCAGCGCAATAGGAAACCGAAGTTTCCCTGTAACAAAACACGAAGTATCAGAGTGACTAAAGTTACGAGAGCCCAAGGGTTCTGTGTAACTAATGTTACGAGACCCCGAAGGGTCAGCGTAACGAGAAACCGAAGTTTCCCTGTCACAAAACACCGAAGTGTCAGAGTGATCAAAAGTTACGAGAGCCCAAGGGTTCAGCATAACTAATGTTACGAGACCCCGAAGGATCAGCATAACGAGAAACCGAAGTTTCCCTGTCACAAAACACCGAAGTGTCGGAGTGACTAAAGTTACGAGAGCCCACGGGTTCTGCGTAACTAATGTTACAAAACCCCGAAGGGTTAGCGTAACAAGGAACCGAGGTTCCTCTGTCAGGAGACCGCGAAGGTCAGCGTGATTGATGGTACAAGTTCCCGAAGGCTCAACGTTACCATCGTTACGAGAGCATGAAGGTTCAGCGTAACTTAAACCCGAAGGTTCAGCGTAACTTAAACCCGAAGGTTCAGCGCAACTGAAACCCGAAGGTTTCGAGCGGAGTCCCGAAGGACTCCTACTGTCATGAAAACCCACAGGATCAACATGACGAGAGCCAGAAGGCTCACGATCAAGCCAGCCCAAAGGGTGATCGTAACAAGACCCCAAAGGATCAAGGAGAACCAGCAGGTTCAAAGATAACACCTCCGCAGGGGATGTTTGTTCTCCCAAAAAAAAAACGTCGCTTAAGATAAGATTCTCGCTCCGCCCCTGAAGGAGAACCATAAGCGTAACGCGGGACAGCCAATGCCCAGAGGCGGTCTTCTCTCGAGAACGAGACTCGTTAACCCGAAAGGGTAACCTGCTTTGGAGAAAGCTCTGCCACCGTCCCTGGTGGATCAGCAAACTCCTACAAGTTATTTCTCGCGAACGAGAGGGAAGTTCTCCCGAAGGAGATCGCCTAAGACATGCTTCTCCCAGCTCCAAGGGAATAAAGCGTAAGCATAAAATATCTCTCTCGCGAACGAGGAAGAAGTCCTCCCGAAGGAGGACATCGCCTAAGACAAGCTTTCTCCCAGCTCTATGGGAAAAAAGCGTAGGCGTGATAATCTCTCTCTCGCGAACGAGAGAGAAGTTCTCCCGAAGGAGAACATCGCCTAAGGCAAGCTTTCTGCCAGCTCTATGGGAAAAAAGCATAGGCGTAAAAATCTCTCTCTCGCGAAAGAGAGAGAGAGAACTTCCCCTCGAAGGAGGAACATCAAGTTGAAGGTTGACAGCGATTGCTACCTCGTAACGTGGGCAGCTCACAAGCAACCACATGGAGCGCAGGATAACGAACAGGGCGGCCGTAGCCATCGGCCTTGTGTTCTACGTCGTTGCTACCTGTAGAAAAGAAAGTTGTGATCAATTACAATTCATGCTCCGCTGCACAACATACACTATTCGGGGAATAAGTCACCTTCCTTGCAAGATAATTCCTCAAAAGGGAGCTGAACTGTTATATACTTTAATTCAGTAATGAAACAAACACACGTCAGTGTTGAGAACCTGCCGACCATCAGCGCAGGGTAGGGCAGCAATGACAACTCCCTTATAGCAAAGGCAGTCTGATATGTTGTCAACAGTATCTAACAACATAAACGTATACTTCCATTTATAGATATATACACGCATATATATGAAAGATAAATGATAAAACACACAAGAGAAAAAATGACAGAAAAACAATCAAAGCAAGTCTTTGCGGAAGAGAAAGGCAGCATGTCCGTCCTCTACCGATCCATAAAGTAAAGTGGTTACTCAGCCGAGAGGTGTGAGTGAGCGGGGTAGCCAGTCTACCCCAACCCCCACCCGCTAACTAGCGGATGGTGTAGTTATCCCTCACTAAAATTACCATGGCTCGAGCTACGCCGAAAGTATACCCTATAAATAGCGAAGAGAGAGAGAGAGAGAGAGAGAGAGAGAGAGAGAGAGAGAGAGAGAGAGAGAGAGAGAGAGAGAGAGATTCCTTTTATAACTAATAATAAGGTCTGTAAACGAATTGTACAGAAAATGTGATACTGTTTAACATATTAGCGCTAATGTAATTTTCCTTCTGAAGAGATTTTGAGTGTTAAAAAAAATTATATAACTGTTATTCGTACTATATGTGCGATTAATCGCAATAAGGTAACATGACCTTGAGATCAGCTGATGCCTACTGAAAGTAATTGATTATTGAAATCCTCAAGAAATTGAAAAATAGAATACAAACATGCTTTAGTAAACCTCAATAATGACTAATGAAATATGAAGGCTTAATAAAAATGAAAAATTAAATACTGTATGAAGCTTTTAAAATTAACTACCTGTAACCAGTACGAGCGCGCGCGCACACACTCGCACAGAGATATTAGGGGGGCTATGACTTATTGCCTAAAGCCATCTGCACATGCACGAATGCAGACAAAGAGTGACAACGTATTTGCACGATAACTAATAATATCTATAAACAAACTGTGTGAAAACTGTGATATCCTGTAACATTTTGGTGCTGATGTAATATTCATCATGATATTTTTAATAAATAAAGAAATTATATGAAAAATACGCCGCTCGTATGTGCGCAATCTTTCGATACGGTAACGGGACGTTCAGATCAGCTGATCGTAACCAAAGGTAAACAAAATATAAGTAATTCTTGATGTTTAAAATTCTTCCGAAATTTAAAAATAGAATACAATAATGCTTTAATCGAGCATGTGATATCCTACTAAACAAGAAAATTAAATAATGATATACAGTAAGAAAATATTGAAAAAATATGACTTAGATGATTGCCGAATCATGACGCATCATAATAAATCTATAGAAACTTCCCTTTTTTAATTCATATGTCGAAATCGACTTTCGACGAGTCTCCCAGTCCCTATTTCCGTCGTAAGTCAACGACTACCTGTAAATCGCCCTGGGGTCGCAAAACAGAATGTCAATGGCAAAAATCCTATGCAGTTTATAGATGTTCTAAGTCCCCTTATCACGTGGTATGAATGTCAAAGTTGTCCTTAAAAAACAGAATTAGCCGGCCGGCTCCCTTAAAGATGCTATATATAATGCCAATATCTTATACTGCATTGTTTACTTTAACCATTTATAGAGACTGATAAAAACAACACAAATAATAGAATTGGGAATGAAAATAGAGAGAAAAGTAAACGGATGTACTTAAGCAGCAAACTTTTCCCCTTGACTCCAAAGATCTAAGTAAGATCTTCCCAAGAAGGGTTATCTCTGCAGAGATCATTTAAAAGGCCTTACATTGCCGTAGAGCTGATACCTCTGTTTATTTCTACCAGGCCCTATCCTGGCTATCTTAGAAAGTTTGACAAAGTATAGTGGCAATAATATTACAGTGAAAGAATATGGGAGATTTTCTTATTTTAAGGTAGATGTTAGCATTTAACCTGCTTAAAGAAGGAAGCAGTATGAACGACAGGTAAGGGTTATAAGAATAATTAATAAGTCTAGATATTATACCTGAAAAGCCCTTGTTGCCATGGTTACATCTGAAGTTTTAAGCTGAGCATCAACTCTTGAACACCACTTCATCAAGTCACGAGTAGAAACTAGCCTACCTGACAGCTTCATAGCTGTCATGTCAGGAATACCTAAACCCATGTCAGATGATACATCATTGTCATGCTGACCAGCAGAAAGCATGAGATATGTAGCAGTGAGTCTGTCTGCAATACTTTTTAATTCTGGCCACCTGTAAGAGAGCTAATATTAGTACTTGCCAAGCAATTCAGAGATATAATTATGAAAATGAAATAAAACTATACTTAAGTATAAACTATAAATACTGTAAACCTACAATTCTACAAGCTTTTATCAGGAAAAAAATTCTATTAGGCAAATACTGTATATATATTAAATCATGAGTTATGATGAAACAAATCCAGATAAAAATCAATTAACCATTATACCAAATTAAAAATATTAAACTTACTTTGCTGATACAAGATGCTCTAGTTCTGAGCGTGATAATGTTTCAAGAGTCACTTTAGTCCATAACTTGTCTAGAAGTTTTGTACAACCGCTGACAATCCTTGATCCACCCATTGTCCGACGAGTAGCAAAGAGTTGAAATGCAGGATGAGCCCGAACATTTCCATACCCTATAGAAAAAGATTTTTAATAATCATCATCTCCTCCTACAGCTACTGAGGCAAAGGGCCTCGGTTAGTTTTAGCCAGTCGTCTCTATCTTGAACTTTCAAATCAATACTTCTCCATTCATCACCTACTTCACTCTTCACAGTCCTCAGCAATATAGGCCTAGGTCTTTCAGCTCTTCTAGTGCCTTGTGGAGCCTAGATAAAAGTTTGGTTAACTAATCTCTCTTGGAAAGAGCAAAGAGCATGCCCAAACCCTCTCCATGATCTCATCAATATAGGGTAATAAGCAAATTAGTTAATTCTCACCTGCATATAAACTAGTTCTCACAAATATTTTCAAATGTCGATGTCTAACCGAACACTAAAATTATTCCCATTTTCTTTCCTTTACCCCTCTAGATGATATGGTGCAGTATGGAAATACTGTAATTGCATGTGGGTAAGCCATTTCTCCATTTTGTCTTTGTTTCAAAGCTGGAACTAGTTTAACAGCCTCTTTACATCAATAGTCATAGGGGAGGCAGGTGGACGGTGTATATGAATGCAAGGTGAGTATATAAATAACTAATTGCATTATCAAAATTCAGTTTATTTTTATGAACTTTGCCTGGCATTCATGTTGCTGTCTTCCACATTTAAATGGTGGTAAGAAGAAGGTAAAAATACAGGAAATCTAGATTCCTAGCTTTATTATATATCATAATGAGTAGACTAATCTTTAATTGAAATTAGTTTTATGGAAATTCACCATAAACCCAAAAATTGTAATAACTATTACAATGAGTTATCAAATTCCTTTATATCCTTATCAAATTCTAGGGGCTAGAACTTGGTAATGATATAAAGGAATTTAAAACGTAAGATTGCCTATAAGATATACACAAGGCTTAACTTTAGAACCATATTTTTACTAAACAGTATTACAGTATATAACATCTTGAAATTTCACATAGAGAAATTAATACTACTGTAAACCTTAAAATGAAAGTTCAAAATCTTGCTTAAAAGAAAAAAAACTTTAACTACATCATCTACATTTTCCACAGCACCCAATGGCCAGAAATGAGCTTAGTAAAAATATACTTTGTACACCATTGAGCTGCTTTCAAAATTCTATCCAAACAAAGATTTCTACAAAAACTAAGAGAAGGCATTGCACTTCTAATACCATGAATTTAATCCAACTCTGAGTAAATACTGTACATTATAACCTTATATACTAGAATAAACATAAGACATCAATGAACTAGTATACCTAAGCATGGTGTCAGAATTCGGTATAATTATAATGAAGTTGAGGATAAAGAAGGGTTATGAACCAAAATGACAAATTTGTAAGTATTTGTATTTTTCCTAATGATACAAACCTATAGCTATTTATTGGAGATATAACTTTAGGCAAAGGTGAATGACGAGCCATAAGACTTTTAGCGAGGGTTAGCAATCCATCCGCTAGTTAGCAAGGGAGTGGGAGGTACTTTGCTACCCTGCTCACTCACACACCTGGGCTGAGTTATCACTTTTGCTTAGAGATAGGATTTCTAGGGAGATAGGTGCTGGTGGGTCAAAATGTATAAATAACTACAGGTTTGTATTGTTGGGAAAAATACAAACTACTTCCAAATTTGTCATTCGTTCCATCACTAATACAAACTAACGCTATCTACAAGGGATGACTTACCCCTTAGAAGGGTGAAAGGCTGCAACAATCTGGCTTATCAGCATTTGACCTGGGTTTTCCTCAATACGTACTCTGCATGTAACTGGTAGGAACCATTAAACATCGCTAAATACCATACTATGCACGGCCAGCAACCTACGTAAGTTGTGTACTTGTGATACTAGAACTGTGACTGGTCCAAGTAAGAGTTCTCCATATCAGTGGACTCTTCCGAGGGTACCATGGACGTTACCCAATCCCACCTCGCCAAGGGGTATGGGAACGTAACGAGTATATTTATCTATACTAGGTTACACAAAGAAAATGGGTCTCCTTTCAGACAGCGGATGTCAGCTTTGCAGAGTACTGTAGGTACTGTTAACCTACCCCACGAGTGAAAGATGAAAGAAAAAGCCTGTCATTCATCCCAAACTTATCCATGATTAAACTCGGCCCTCCCTAATCGGCTACTTGTCCATCAAGGAGCCTGAGGTTTTAAAGCCACCACAGGATCAATGGAGAACATCTCCATGTTCCTCTGGGTCACGTCTTGCATGAAGTGGGTGGTGAAGGTCATTTTATGGTTCTATACACTGCAAGACAAGGCCTGTATCACAGAATAGTCTTAAGAAACACTAGGGGGAACTCTTGCACCTAACGTCAGCTCTCAGTCTCTTCTATAAAGAGAAGAATCAGGATTCAATGCTTGGTCCATGACCTTGTGAATCCAAGACGAGAACGTGTTCTTGGTGATCCTTTATTTGACCTTCCCTGACCTGACGAAGAGTGCTGACACTCGGGGATGAGCTCTTGTAGTTTCCTTGAGGTAGGGCCTAAAGTTTCTCTTTGGCATAGTCACCATTTATCTGGATCATTGATCATGCTGAAAAGGACTCCAAGACAGAAGGGTTGAGATTCTGGGATCTGAGCTGCCAGAAACGAGGTCAAGTATTACCTAGCCCATCGCCGTGAATGAGACGCTAAAGGCAGCCCATGGGGTTTACCGACTCTTGGCAGAAGCCAACATGATAGGGAGACCTGTCATCGAGGTCAGGTGAACATCTCCTGCTTGAGATACTACCGCTAGAGAATTATGGGTTCTTTTGACTGGACAGACAGTACTACACTGGATCCTTCTATCTGGTTACAACTAATTTTCCCTTTGCCTACACACACACACTGAATAGTCTGGCCTATCCTTTACATATTCTCCTCTGTCCTCATATAGCTGACAACACAGATTACCAAACAATTTTTCTTCACTCAGGGGGTTACTGCACTGTAATTGTTTAGTAGCTACTTTCCTCTTGGTAAGGGTAATAGACTCTTTAGCTATGGTAAGCAGCTCTTCTAGGAGAAGGACACTCAAAAATTAAACCAATTGCTCTCTAGTCTTAAGTAGTGCCATAGCCTCTGTACCATGGTCTTCCACTGTCTTGGATTACAGTTCTCTTGCTTGAGGGTACAATCGAGCACACTATTCTATTTTATTTCTCTTCCTCTTGTTTTGTTCAAGTTTTTATAATTTACTGTATATGGATATTCATCTTAGAGTTGTTACTTTTCTTAGAATACTTTACTTTCCTTTTTTCCATTCCTTACTAGGCTATTTTCCCTATTGGAGGCCCTGGGCTTATAGCATCCTTCTTTTCCATCTAAGGTTGTAGCTTAGCAAGTAATAATTACTTACTTACTTACTTACTCATACTCTGTGGGACTCGGACCAGGCTGATCCATTGCTGCTTTGACCGTTCGTCTCCAGAGAGCCCTATCCTCCACAAGCTCCATCCACTCGTTAGGATTTATTTCCAGGATGTCCAAATCTTCAATTAAGTTATCCATCTATCTCTTTCTAGGCCTTCCTCTTGGTCTGGTACCTGTGGGTTTACCTAACATAACTCTTCTAGTCAGCCTTCTCTATTTTAGCCATATGTCCTGCATATTGAAGTCTCTACGATCTAATAACATTGGAGATAGGCGGTAGTCCTGAGAGAGATATCAATTCATGATTGTGGTGCCTGCAGCACCCTCCAGCTTCGTCATCCCAAACTGGTCCCCAGATCCGCCTCAAGATACTACGTTGAAAAACTTAGCTACCCCTCCCCCCTCACACACACCGGCGATTAACTCACTTTACTTAGAAGTAGGACTTATCTTGGGGGACAGGGCTGGCGGGCACATAACTGTAGCATAAATAGCTAAGGTTTGTATCGTTAGGAAAAATACAAATTATCTACGAATTTGTCATTTGTTCCGTAACTGAATACAAACCACGCTATTTACATGGGGTGACTTAACCCTTAGGAAGGGAGGTAAGTCCCCTGCCATACTGGCTTTGGCTTGCCCGGGGGCCCCGAACCCGAGTTCATAGAGCAACTCAAGGGTTGGGGCCCCAGCGCCTCGCAGACAGCTGAGGGGCTGCTGCGGCCTACGTAAGTCATGTGTGAAGGTGAGCAGTGACACGTCCTAGGAAGTTGACCTGGAGTTTATTTTCCAACTGCCGTAGTGAGTGCCCATGTTTCACATCCATATAGGACCAATGGACAAATAATGGCAGTATATATTTGTGTTTTAGTGAGCCTAGATAAAATTCTGGATCTTAAGGTGTTATCAAGTGCCCATGAGTATCTTGTCCCTACTGCAATCCTTAGTCTAACTTCTTCCTGGATCATGTTGTGTGATGTTATGGTGGAGACAAGATATTTAAATGTGGATACTGCTTCCAGTTGTGATCCTCCAAAATCCACATCTCCAACTAGATTTGGTGTTCTTGAAAACTACATTATCTTAATATTTACATTGTTTATTTTCATGCCTTTACATTCTGCATTGTTTTTAAACTGTACGTATGTTATGTTTCTTCGATGCTAGGAAGATGTTCTCCACAAAGGCCCACATCATTGGCATATCCAAAATCTGTCTAACATCATATAATCCAGCTGGATGGGTAATCTAGTAGGAGGTGAATTTAGCATTATCCATATCAGTACTAAGTTAAACACAGCGGACATAAATGTTCCTGCGGAACGGCACTAGGGACCAGGGCAGGTACACATGACTGACAGAGAAGATACACACACAAACAAACTGGAAAGAAAAACCAATAAAGTAATTAGTAATGGCAGTCAAAATTAGTGAAGAGGAAGAGCGGCAACAACTGTTCTCCTTCAGAGACAAAAGTAAAGTGAGTTACAGTCACATGTGTCTGAGAGAGAGTAGCTACTACTGTACCCCCATCCCCTGCTAACTAGCAGTATGGGTGGGTAACCCTCACTAAAAATCTAATGGCTGGTCTTTCAGCTTCACTGAAAATAGTCCCCTATAAATAGCGTTGGTTTGTATTCCAGTTACAGAACAAAAATAAATTAATTACAAATTTTTCATTCGTTCCACCACTAAATACAAACCAATGCTATTTATAGGGGATCATACATACATATACCAAAGGCACTTCCCCCAATTTTGGGGGGTAGCCGACAACAACAAGAAACAAAACAAAAAGGGGACCTCTACTCTCTACGTTCCTCCAGCCTAACCAGGGACTCAGCCGAGTTCAGCTGGTACTGCTAGGGTGCCACAGCCCAACCTCCCACATTTCCACCACAGATGAAGCTTCATACTGCTGAGTCCCCTACTGCTGCTACCTCCGCGGTCATCTAAGGCACCGGAGGAACCAGCAGGGCCTACCGGAACTGCGTCACAATCGCTCGCCATTCATTCCTATTTCTAGCACGCTCTCTTGCCTCTCTCACATCTATCCTCCTATCACCCAGAGCTTTCTTCACACCATCCATCCACCCAAACCTTGGCCTTCCTCTTGTACTTCTCCCATCAACTCTTGCATTCATCACCTTCTTTAGCAGACAGCCATTTTCCATTCTCTCAACATGGCCAAACCACCTCAACACATTCATATCCACTCTAGCCGCTAACTCATTTCTTACACCCGTTCTCACCCTCACCACTTCGTTCCTAACCCTATCTACTCGAGATACACCAGCCATACTCCTCAGACACTTCATCTCAAACACATTCAATTTCTGTCTCTCCATCACTTTCATTCCCCACAACTCTGATCCATACATCACAGTTGGTACAATCACTTTCTCATATAGAACTCTCTTTACATTCATGCCCAATCCTCTATTTTTTACTACTCCCTTAACTGCCCCCAACACTTTGCAACCTTCATTCACTCTCTGACGTACATCTGCTTCCACTCCACCATTTGCTGCAACAACAGACCCCAAGTACTTAAACTGATCCACCTCCTCAAGTAACTCTCCATTCAACATGACATTCAACCTTGCACCACCTTCCCTTCTCGTACATCTCATAACCTTACTCTTACCCACATTAACTCTCAACTTCCTTCTCTCACACACCCTTCCAAATTCTGTCACTAGTCGGTCAAGCTTCTCTTCTGTGTCTGCTACCAGTACAGTATCATCCGCAAACAACAACTGATTTACCTCCCATTCATGATCATTCTCGCCTACCAGTTTTAATCCTCGTCCAAGCACTCTAGCATTCACCTCTCTCACCACTCCATCAACATACAAGTTAAACAACCACGGCGACATCACACATCCCTGTCTCAGCCCCACTCTCACCGGAAACCAATCGCTCACCTCATTTCCTATTCTAACACATGCCGGCGAGATGACGGAGGGCGCATGGGCGCAGGAGGCCGCTGGGGCACCATATCAGGAACTAGCCGCGAGTGCGCAGGCGAGCGCGGCGGCACTATATCAGGAACAGGGCACGTTTGCGCAGTTGGGCGCTTGCACGCTACTTCAGGAACTGCTGGAGGGCGATGGGGCGCCGATGGGCGTGGGCGCGCAGGGGAACCCTGGCGTACAACAGGAACAGTGGCGCGAACGCCTAAGGGTGAGCGCCGAGGCGCTTTGTCAGGAACGTCATGAACATAGGGTGCGCAGGCGGAACCTTACGCTTAGGGGCGAGAGGCGCAGTTTCGCACTCAAGTCCCTGAGACCCGAAGGGTCTGGAGATTGCGCAGTGGCAGACTCAGGTGGCGCGTAAAGCGCGTCAGCAGCTTAAGATGTCGATGGTTGGGGCGACAGCTCACATTGTCCCAAAGAACGACCATCCTCCGAAGGGGATCGCGAACGATCCCTGGAGAGGTTAAGGTTGGTAGCAGGCAGGTTAGGAGAACGGCCAGTCGTCTCCTCCGCAGAGGACTGTGGTGACGACGAGCCGAAGAGGCGCCTCCTAACCCCTTTAAAGGGGGAAGGAAGGCCTCTACGGCGAAGGGGAGGACGAGCCTTCCGCCTTATACGCCCACGAGGGGCCGTGGGATCAGCAGGCTGACCATCAATGGGCCTCCGAAGAGGCGTCTCTACCACAGAACTCCCCCGAGAGGGAGTCTCAACGGAAGGAGAGACCGTGGGACTAAGCTCCTTCCTCGAAGTATGTTCGGAGGGGGAGACAGAGCCTTCTGCTACCGCAGCCACAGGAACGGGAGTTTGGCCAGACCCACGGGATGTTTCCGACACAACAAGGTCAACCACAGACAAGAGGATCTATCTCCGCTGAGGTTGACGATCGTTCGGCAGCCGCACCCAGCTTGATCATGTCAAACAGGGCTTCCTTGGAGGGCGAACCCTGTAGCCACAAGGAAGCCCAAACCTGATAAAGATCATTGTTAGAAACAAACACCTCCTACGAGGGGGGAGGGGCAGCCGCCTCGCTATGGGAGGCAACGACCTCTCCCTCACCACGGGATCTGTTAATGACATCAACAACATTACGGTCTACGCTACCACTCGCCGGCCTCTCGGAAGAGGCCGCCCGAGCGGGAGCTTCGGAGGAGGAATGGGCGGCGGAAGACGACTTTGGATTTTCTCTCTTCCGAGAAGCTTCGGAAAGAGAAAGATCCCTTTTAGCCTTCTTCTTACGTCGCCAGGCAAACCTCTCCCACTGGGAGGTAGACCACTCCCTACACTCAATGCACTTTAAAGAAAAAGCAAACAAAATTATGGTAGTCAACAAAGAGGAGAGCGCTGACAGGTCTGTCGTCTCTCCGAGCCAAAAGTAAAGTGAGTTAATCGCCGTGCGTGTGAGGGGGGAGGGGTAGCCAGCTACCCCTCCCTACCCCCCCCCCCCGCTAACTAGCGGTGGGATAGGAAACCCTCGTTAAAACTTTATGGCTCGTCATCGGCTGCGCCAAAGTAATTACCCCATGTAAATAGCGTGGTTTGTATTCAGTTACGGAACAAATTAATTTCGGCGAAGCTGAAAGAAGAGCCAAACGATTTTAGCGAGTGATAACTACCCAAACCGATAGTTAGGGGGAGGGGAGGGTAGCCAGCTATCCCACTCACTCATACACCTGGGCTGAGCACGAACCCTGCTTGCAGGCAGGACTTTCTAGGGGGATAGGTCTGGCAAGCCAATTTGTATAAATAGCTCCAGGTTTTTGTCATTAGGAAAAATACAAATTACTTCAAAATTTGTCATTTATTCCGTCACTCTATACAAATCCTTCACTATTTATACAGGAAACTTATCTCTTAGGAGGGAGGAAGTCCGTGCCAATTAGCTCTTAGCATTTGACCCGGGGTTCTCTCCCCCACCATTTAGATCGTAGGCGGTAAGAACCCAGCACCTTTCTAAAATTATCATGCTCTGCCTGACTTAGCAAACTGTGCAAGCTACATGTTTGTGACACTAGAAATGTGGCTGGTTTAGTAATAGGATCTCGAGAGATAGGATTTGAGGGTATTAAGACTTTACCCAATAAACCCCTTGTTAAAGGTATTGGGAATGCTTCAAGTATTATTTCTAAACTTAGGTTACACAAGGGAAATGGACCTTACCTGCAAATAGATAAGGTCAGCTGTGCTCAGTACCATGGCACTGATTCCACAAGAGAGGGAGAGGTAAAGGAAAAAAAGAAGCCAGTTACTCTACTCATTCACCCCAGACTACCCCGGGTAACCTCCGCCCTTAACCCTCTGCTACTTGTCCATCAAGGAGTTTGAGGTCTTTAGACCATTTGTTGTGCAGCCACCACAGAACCAATGGAAAATGTTTCCATGTTCATTTGGGCTACATCTTGCAGTACCTGTGCCAAATAGTAGTTCTCTTTGAATGCCAGGGATGTTGCAATGCCCCTGACATCATAATCTCTGGGTCGTCGTTGTGGAGGGGGGTCAGGGTTAACTGTAAAGTCAATGACTTTGCCAATCCAAGATGAGATTGTGTTATTTATGACCATCCTCTTAACCTTCCCGGTGCTGACAAAAGGCTGACACACAGGGGTGAGCTGCTGCTGCTCTTTTTAAGGTAACACCTCACACTCCTTACTGGGCAAAGTACCAGTTCGTCTGGATCTTTGGTCACGGAACAAAGAATCTCGATCCTAAAGGGACCAAACCTAGGATCCAATATCATCGGATTTTAAGTCTTAACAATAAACACAGGGACGAACCTGAGTATTACCTCTCCCTCATCCCTTTGAATGGGAAATGTTGTATGATAGACCATGCAGTTCACCGACTCTTTTGGCCGAAGCCAAAGGGAGCAGGAACATTGTCTTCAGAGTAAGGTGGCGATCTGTTGCCTGGCATAATGGTATGTAGGGGGGATCTTTCACAGACTGAACTATCAGAACCATGTTCCAAGGAGGAGGTCTAACTTCTGACTAGGGATAAGTAATCTCATAATCCGAATAAGGAGAGAAAGGCCCAGCGAGGAGGAGATATCTACTCCCTTCAGTTTAAAGGAGACTCAAGACTGAGCGGTAGCCTTTGACTGCCGAAACCAAGAGGAGCATTTCTTCCCGAAGGTGTCCGAGGATTAGAGGCATTGAAGGGAGTGATACCCCTTCCACGACAACAGCCACAGAAAACAGACCACTAAGCCTGGTAGACCAATGCTGAAGAGCATCTGTGGTGTCTAAACATTCTTTCCGCAACTCGTTGCGAAAAGTCTCTCTGAGAGAGGAGATACTGGTGGGTCTCGAGACGTGATGTCAAAGCAAAGCTACTGCTTTGTGAAAAATGTTGGCATGTGGCTGTTTGAGTAGATCGTGATGCCATAGCAGAGCTAGAGTCATTGATAAGTTCTTGCTTATTCTGACTTGGTTGAGGACTTTTCTCATCAGACAGAACGGGGGAAATGCGTACACATCTACAGGTAGGCCATCACTAATCCAGCAACTTTGGCACCTTGCACCTCGCCTTATTATCCATATATTACAGGTAATCATCGACTTACAACCGATATAAGGACTGAGGGGCCTTGTACATACATACATATACCAAGGCACTTCCCCCAATTTAGGAGGGTAGCCGACATCAAACAAATAAAACAGAAAAGGGGACTTCTCCTCTAAACGTTCCTCCCAGCAGGACAAGGGACTCAACAGAGTTCGGCTGGTACTGCTAGGGGTGCCACAGGCCCCCTTCCCCCATTATCCACCACAGATGAATCTTCATAACACTGAATCCCCTACTGCTGCTACCTCCGCGGTCATCCAAGGCACCGGAGGAGGCAGCAGGGCCTACCAGAACTGCGTCACAATCGCTCGCCATTCATTCCTATTTCTAGCACGCTCTCTTGCCTCTCCTACATCTATCCTCCTATCACCCAGAACTTCCTTCACTCCATCAATCCAACCAAACCTTGGCCTTCCCCTTGTACTTCTCCCACCAACTCCTGCATTTATCACCTTCTTTAGCAGATGGCCATTTTCCAATCTCTCAACATGGCCAAACCACCTCAACACATTCATATCCATTCTAGCTGCCAACTCATTTCTTACACCCATTCTCACCCTCACTACTTCGTTCCTACCCCTATCCACTTGAGATACACCAGCCATACTCCTTAGACATTTCATCTCAAACACATTCAATTTCTGTCTCTCCGTCACTTTCATTCCCCACAACTCCGACCCATACATCACAGTTGGTACAATCACTTTCTCATAGAGAACTCTCTTTACATTCATGCCCAACCCTCTATTTTTCACTACTCCTTTAACTGCCCCCAACACTTTGCATCCTTCATTCACTCTCTAACGTACATCTGCTTCCACTCCACCATTTGCTGCAACAACAGACCCCAAGTACTTAAACTGACCCACCTCCTCAAGTAACTCTCCATTAAACATGACATTCAACATCGCATCACCTTCCCTTCTCGTACATCTCGTAACCTTACTCTTACCCACATTAACTCTAAACTTCCTTCTCTCCACACCCTTCTAAATTCTGTCACTAATCGGCCAAGCTTCTCTTCCTCGTCTGCAACCAGTACAGTATCATCCGCAAACAACTGATTTACCTCCCATTCATGGTCATTCTCGTCTAACAGTTTCAATCCTCGTCCAAGCACTCGAGCATTCACCTCTCTCACCACTCCATCAACATACATGTTAAACAACCACGGCGACATCACACATCCCTGTCTCAGCCCCACTCTCACCGGAAACCAATCACTCACTTCATTTCCTATCCTAACACATGCTTCACTACCTTTGTAGGAACTTTTCAGTGCTTGCAACATCCTTCCACCAACTCCATATAACCTCATCACATTCCACATTGCTTCCCTATAAACTCTATCATAGGCTTTCTCCAGATCCATAAGTG
This sequence comes from Palaemon carinicauda, assembly GCF_036898095.1. NCBI lineage: Eukaryota > Metazoa > Arthropoda > Malacostraca > Decapoda > Palaemonidae > Palaemon > Palaemon carinicauda. Next base: position 46,488,469 of record NC_090746.1, on the reverse strand, counting down.
CAACATACACCTCCTTACCTTTTGCTAAATGTTTTTTGCATATCTGCCTAACTGTAAAAATCTGATTCATACAACCCCCTACCTCTTCTGAAACCACCCTGTACTTCTAAGATGGCATTCTCTGTTTTATCCTTAATCCTATTAATCAGTACTCTACCATACACTTTTCCCACCATGCTCAACAAACTAATACCCCTTGAATTACAACACTCACGCACATCTCCCTTACCCTTATATAGTGGTACAATACGCACACAAACCCAATCTACTGGCACCATTGACAACACAAAACACATATTAAACCATCTCACCAACCATTCAAGTACAGTGACATCCCCTCCCTTAAACATCATAGCTCTCACACCATCCATACCAGATGCTTTTCCTACTCTCGTTTCTTCTAGTGCTCTCCTCACTTCCTCTCTTGTAATCTCTCTCTCATTCTCATCTCCCATAACCGGCACCTCAACACCTGCAAGGGGCGTTGTAAGTCGGGAAAAGTTTCGTTTTCTATGATGCGTCATGATTCTGCAATTATCCAAGTCATATTTCATCAATATTTTCTTACTGTATATCATTATTCCATTTTCTAGTTTAATACGATATATGCTCTATTAAGGCATTTTCATATTCTATTTTTCAATTTTGAAAGAATTTTAAACCAAGAATTATTTAATATTTTGTTTACCTTTAGTTACGATCATCTCTCTGTCTCTCTCTCTGTCTCTCTCTCTCTCTCTCTCTCTCTCTCTCTCTCTCTCTCTCTCTCTCATATATCGTTACTTGGTGTTTCGATGCCAGAAATATGACGTCACAAGACACATGTCGTAAACTCTACAAAGAATGACTTGCAAAGTCTGCAAATACATTTTCTTTTTTCTTGCAAGAAATGAAAGAAAATACTAACTTACCAAGCAAAAGTATTTGATTTCCATATAGGAAAAGGAAATATATCTTTAAGAAAGAATTAGTTCTTTTAGTGTACTTTCTTTAGATAAATAATGATCTTTTATCAGAGATTGAATAGAACTAACGTGGAGTCAAATTTACACTACGTTCTACACATGACAACCGATACAGACCCACAAAATACTTTGTATCGTTACTTGATATTTCGATAATGGGAATAATATTAATTGTTAGACTATTGGAAGGAAATCACTGTATTGCCCCGTCGCTTTCTGTCGGTAATATGACATTACTAGACATAATATGAACTAGACATATTAACGTTCTTTTAATGTACTTTTTACTCAAAATGGATACTGTATATCAATAAATGTAAATAATAATTTACCAAGATTAGTCAGTTTACTTTTATACAAGAAAAATTGATTATTTTCAAGGAAATATTTGTCTTATTAGCGTACTATTTCCGATAGACTTATGACGTCATCACCCTGAAAAAAATCATCATAAAAGTCGAATCAGCATAAGTCGCATAGGTCATAAGTCAAGAACTACCTGTATTCTAAAACATTTAAAGCTAAATGGTTACTGGAATTGAAAATTTCTAAAGCTTGAAGAACACTCCACGCCAGGGAACGACGAAGCTGGGACAGCAATATGAGACCAACAAGATGGCTGGAACCCGTCGGCAGGCCCCAAACCAGAGTTTGTGGGTGAGCAGATGGCGAGGCAAGGCTGGGGAACAACGAGACCGCGGTGAGTCCGAAGGTAGGGGCGAAGGTCAGTAACCAGGAGACCCAGAAGAAGGAAGATCCTCCAAAGGGGACTGCACTGAAGAGCCGAACTAAAGCCTCTTCACCGAAGGAGAAGGAGCACATTTGAGGCATAGGGGTGAGCGAGCTTGGCGAGGGTAAAGACCGTGAGGGCGAGCCTCTGGTCAACCACAGGCCTAAGAAGAGGAGTCTCTATAGGTGGTCTCTCTCGTGAACGAGAGAAGTGATTACCGCAGGAGAGACAGTCCTAGGACTTTGCTCCGCCCCCAAAAGATGGTCGGTGAGGGTGGGGTAGCGCAGTCATCGATACCATTGGAAGGAGCAGAGGAAAAGGCAAGAACGGAGTTGGCAGGCCGGGCAGCAGACGACTCCTAAGGAATCACAACATCCATGCTCAGAAGGGCCAAAGGGTCAACCTCAGAAGCAGAACCCCGCTGAAGAAGATGCACCAACACCTCCTTGGAAGGCGAGCCGGGCAATCACAGGGACGGCCACACCTGAAAAATCAAAGAAAGAGACAAGGACTCTCCCAAGGGGAGAGGCGGAGCCGCTACGCAAGGGGAAGCAAAACCGTCTCTCGAGAACCGAGGTTGTCCAGGAATTAAATTGCCTGCGCTACGGCTCGACGGTTCCCGGGAGGAAACCGGTGGAGAGATGCTTCTGGGGGTAGGTCTCAGGGGGGGGGGGGCTTTGAGTTTCTTATGCTTCGAGGAGGAAGACCTCTCCCGCCATCGCCCAAACCTTTCCTACTGGGAGGCAAACCACTACAATACTCGCTACATTTATTATCCAAATCACACCATTGTGGTGTATCTAAGTAGAGAATTAAGGGGATCGTCTGCCATTAGAGCCAAAATCGTTATATATCATTGGATTTCTACAATTTCAAGATATGCTATTTGTATTATTACTCTGGTAATTCTGTATAAATTTTATTAGAATCAGATAAAAAATATTTCTTTTATGAATAAAAATAAAAAAAGAAAAAAAAAATTTCTGATTATTCTAGAAAAATACTGCTTTGAATCAAATATTAGTTTATATGAATAATAGAGTAGGTGGATGTAAAAGGGAGCTAGTGAGGGTTGAAGAGCTAATAAAACCGGGGGTAAAAAGTAAATATCAGGAAAGGTTGAAAATGGCATATGACGAGGTGAGAGTAAGAGAAACTGGTAATTTAGAGAAGTGGAAGTTAGCAAAAGAAAATTTTGTTGGGATTGCAAGTGATGTATGTGGCAAGAAGGTTGTTGGAGGCAGCATGAGGAAGGGCAGTGAATGGTGGAATGAAGGAGTGAAGGTAAAAGTGGAAGAGAAAAAGAGGGCTTTTGAAGAATGGCTGCAGAGTAATAGTATAGAAAAGTATGAAAAATATAGAGAGCAAAAGGTGGAAGTAAAGCGCAAGGTACGTGAGGCAAAGAGGGCAGCTGACCTGAGGTGGGGTCAGGGACTGGGTCAGTCATATGAAGAGAATAAGAAGTTTTGGAAAGAAGTGAAGAGAGTAAGGAAGGCCGGCGCAAGAATTAAAGAGACAGTGAAAGATGGAAATGGAAGGTTGTTAAAAGGAGAGGAGGCAAGGAAAAGGTGGGCGGAATATTTTGAAAGTTTGCTGAATGTTGAGGATGATGGGGAGGCAGATATAATTGCTGTTCCAGGTGTTGAGGTGCCAGTGATGGGAGATGAGAATGAGAGAGAGATTACAATAGATGAAGTGAGGAGAGCACTAGATGAAACGAGAGTAGGAAAAGCATCTGGTATGGATGGTGTGAAAGCTGAGATGTTGAAGGAAGGGGGTGTGACTGTACTTGAATGGTTGGTGAGATTGTTTAATGTGTGTTTTGTGTTGTCATTGGTACCAGTAGATTGGGTCTGTGCATGTATTGTACCACTATATAAGGGTAAGGGAGATGTGCATGAGTGTTGTAATTCAAGAGGTATTAGTTTGTTGAGTGTAGTTGGAAAAGTGTATGGTAGAGTACTGATTAATAGGATTAAGGATAAAACAGAGAATGCAATCTTGGAAGTACAGGGTGGTTTTAGAAGAGGTAGGGGTTGTATGAATCAGATTTTTACAGTTAGGCAGATATGCGAGAAATATTTAGCAAAAGGTAAGGAGGTGTATGTTGCGTTTATGGATCTGGAGAAAGCATACGATCGAGTTGATAGGGAAGCAATGTGGAATGTGATGAGGTTATATGGAGTTGGTGGAAGGTTGTTGCAAGCAGTGAAAAGTTTCTACAAAGGTAGTAAAGCATGTGTTAGAATAGGAAATGAAGTGAGCGATTGGTTTCCGGTGAGAGTGGGGCTGAGACAGGGATGTGTGATGTCGCCGTGGTTGTTTAACTTGTATGTTGATGGAGTGGTGAGAGAGGTGAATGCTCGAGTGCTTGGACGAGGATTAAAACTGGTAGGCGAGAATGATCATGAATGGGAGGTAAATCAGTTGTTGTTTGCGGATGATACTGTACTGGTAGCAGACACAGAAGAGAAGCTTGACCGACTAGTGACAGAATTTGGAAGGGTGTGTGAGAGAAGGAAGTTGAGAGTTTATGTGGGTAAGAGTAAGGTTATGAGATGTACGAGAAGGGAAGGTGGTGCAAGGTTGAATGTCATGTTGAATGGAGAGTTACTTGAGGAGGTGGATCAGTTTAAGTACTTGGGGTCTGTTGTTGCAGCAAATGGTGGAGTGGAAGCAGATGTACGTCAGAGAGTGAATGAAGGATGCAAAGTGTTGGGGGCAGTTAAGGGAGTAGTAAAAAATAGAGGGTTGGGCATGAATGTAAAGAGAGTTCTATATGAGAAAGTGATTGTACCAACTGTGATGTATGGATCGGAGTTGTGGGGAATGAAAGTGATGGAGAGACAGAAATTGAATGTGTTTGGGATGAAGTGTCTGAGGAGTATGGCTGGTGTATCTCGAGTAGATAGGGTTAGGAACGAAGTGGTGAGGGTGAGAACGGGTGTAAGAAATGAGTTAGAAGCTAGAGTGGATATGAATGTGTTGAGGTGGTTTGGCCATGTTGAGAGAATGGAAAATGGCTGTCTGCTAAAGAAGGTGATGAATGCAAGAGTTGATGGGAGAAGTACAAGAGGAAGGCCAAGGTTTGGGTGGATGGATGGTGTGAAGAAAGCTCTGGGTGATAGGAGGATAGATGTGAGAGAGGCAAGAGAGCGTGCGAGAAATAGGAATGAATGGCGAGCGATTGTGACGCAGTTTCGGTAGGCCCTGCTGGTTCCTCCGGTGCCTTAGATGACCGCGGAGGTAGCAGCAGTAGGGGACTCAGCAGTATGAAGCTTCATCTGTGGTGGAAATGTGGGAGGTTGGGCTGTGGCACCCTAGCAGTACCAGCTGAACTCGGCTGAGTCCCTGGTTAGGCTGGAGGAACGTAGAGAGTAGAGGTCCCCTTTTTTGTTTTGTTTCTTGTTGTTGTCGGCTACCCCCCAAAATTGGGGGAAGTGCCTTTGGTATATGTATGTATGTATGTATGAATAATGCTAATGAGTTTGTGAAAATATTGGTCTGGGAAATTTTATTTATAGTCTTTTATTTTAGTATTTAATTTTTTTTTCTCTTTAAAATTTGAATATTTTACAAAATTTCAAATAACCTTGCAATTTAAATTCCTGTGATCAAATTATTGCATTCTTATTTTGCTTTCCAACGATGTCTTTGGATTTGAAATATCTTTGTAAATAATAGAGAAAAGTATTTTTGAAGGTCGATAACTATGAGGCCGCGATATTGGCCCTAAAGATTTCTAACAAGAATACGAAGAAACATAAAACAATATCATTAAATACTATTTCCATTGTCAATGATAATTAGAAACTTCTCAATTACATTAAAAATAACTAAAGTAACTTACTATATAGCTTTCTCAGCTAATTCCCACAACCATGGCCCAAGTCACCCAGGCCCCCACCACATCCCAAGGGAGTACTACTCACTCAAGGTGAGGGTATAAGGAGGTGCCACCTCCCACTTTGTTGCTTAGTACAGTCTTACAAAGGCTATCTTTTCCCTATACTTAGACAGGATTTTTCTTTTGCTTTTAGGTATGATAAAGATACCACTACTGTTCAATAGCACTATATATAGCAAGAAAAAAGTGACCACACCAAAAGCGAAAGGCTCAACAATTCTTTTCCCTAGTGGTTTTTGGCATTCACCGAGACAATGAGAGAAAGTGTTGAAATGTCAAACATACTATACATACTATATATAGTGTGATATTTTTCCCCATTCTATAAGAATAGCGTACTTATCATAGGTTACTGTGAGTTTGAGAACATGGTGTCATATTATTATGATCGGCCCTTTTAGTGCCATATACCTCTAGCACAAGAAACACAATAACTCTGTTAATTACAGCAGAATTTGTACGATACTTTCTCGTGAGACTCTTTATTGATGGTGCAATTCACTATTTTTGATATCCCAAAGTATATCCATGAAAATGAATGCAGGACAATCCCCTTAAACTTTGTTATTATAAACTATAGCTCTTCACTAAATACAAATAACCCACTATAATAGTCAAGTATTTTAATGACACTCATAAGGGTAATAAAGACACAAAAGAGTAAGAAATTACCACAATGATAAAGACAGGAAGACTATCGGCCGAGCTTCCAAGTGAACAAAAACACTGTCATCCAGAGTGACCACGTGATACAACCAACCAGCTGAGCTAATACATCACGAATAACAAATAATCAAGAGCATCTACGATATGAAACGCCATCTCCCGAATCAAAACGATATTGTTTGATATTATTTGTTTTATTGAGAGGAGGAATATAAGTGTATTAGTTAGGGAAAAAATACAAATCATCTCAGAATTTGTTATTTGTTCCCATACTAACAAACTTTCCGTTATTTATGAGGATGACTCACTCTTAGGAGGGTTTCCTTTTTCTGGCATGGATATTGACCCAGGTTTACCTAGTACAGTATATGACTATGGTCTATGGAAAACATTGACACCTCGCTAGCAATACGAAGTGAGTACGACAGCGTCCTGAGCAATTTAATTGTCATGAAGGATATCATATGAACATCTATGGAAGTACATTTTGAGTTTAGAAATAGGATATAAACAAAGATGTTTCCCAGCAATGAGGACGTGGACATATTAAATTCATGACTATACTATGCTACACAAGGGAAGTGATTCTTATCTGCAGAGGTTGAAGTCAGCTTGCAGAGGGACCCATGACACTGTACCCCAAGGGAGGAGATGAAGAAAGTAAAATGCCAAATATATTTTCATTTGTCCAAGACTTAACCCGTGTAACCAATGCCCTCAGCCAACCTGACATCATCGGCTCTATGACTTTGAGCCAGAGGAGGATCGGGGTTTAGAGCTCTTTCAATGACTTGGAGTATCCAAGATGAAATAGTACATTTTGTGATCCTCTTCTTAACCCTGCCAGAACTAACTAAACGAGTTGTTAGTTGGGGCCGTATTACTACAGAGCATTTAAGATATCTCATATTCCTCACTGAGCATAGTAAAAATTGAACCTGGTCAATTTTTACAGAACGTAGACTCATGAACTAAAAGGGCCCGAATCTTGGGTCCAGTACCCATGATTTTTGAGTCTTTGCAATAAACTAAAGGACGAAGCTGAGTGTCACTTCCCCCCTTCCCCTTGAATGGGCAATGTCATATGAGAGGCCATAAAGTTCAGTGACACTCTTTGCAGAAGCTAAAGCGAACAGGAATGCAATCTTCAAAGTGAGATTTCAATCAGTTGCATTGTGTAATGGTTCATAAGGAGGTCCATTTAGGGATCTCAAAACACAAACCACGTTCCAAGGAGGAGGCCTGATCTCTGACTGAGGAAAAGTGATCTCATAACTCCGCATGAGTAAGGAAAGCTCCAACGAAGAGGAAATATCTACACCATTCAGTTTAAAGGCAAGGCTTAAGGCTAAGCCATAACCTTTCACAGCCAAGACCGAAAGGAGTTTTTCCTCTCAAAGGTATATATGAAACTCCGCTACTGCAAGGATAGGGGCATCGAGTGGAGAGATATTCCTTCCACGACACCAATAACAAAAGTGTCACTTAGACTGGTACACTGAGGCTGAGGACTTTTGCAAGTCTGGACATTCTTCCAGCAACTTCTAGCGAAAAGCCTCTCTGAGAGAGAAGATGCTAGATAGTATCCAGGCATGAAGTCGAAGAGGCTAGAAGTCTCGTGAAAGATGTTTGCGTGTGGTTGTCCGAGTTGATCTGCTCATGGAGGGAGTTCTCTCGGTAGATCTACTAGAAGTTGCAGGAGGTCTGGGAACCCCTCTACATGATGCTATAGCGGAGCTACAAGGCTCTTCGTCAGATTTTTGGATGCTCTGGTCTTGTTGAGCAGTCTTCTCATCAGACAGAACAGGGGAAAGGCGTACACGTCGATGTTGTCCCACCGTTGATGAAATGCATCCTGCCTTGGAGACTGAGGACTGGAGAACAATACAGGGGAAGCTTGCTGTTCAGTGTTGCGAACAGGTCTACTGTTGGGGAACCCCACAAAGTCTGGACTTTCTTGACTATCAAGAGGATTCAAATACCACTCGGAGTCGACTATCTGAGTCACTCAGTTCAGATTGTCCGCGAACACATTCCTCTTGAATGGAATGAAGCGAGCCAATAGGGACACCAAATGTTCTGCCCATTTGAGGATCTCTACTGCCAGAAGGTACAGAGGCTTTGAAAAGGTACCACCTTGTTTGTTTATATAAGCCCCCCCTGCAGTGTTGTTGCTAATCAACACCACTGAGTGACCAGCCAGCAACTGATGGAACTGATGAAGAGCTCGGTATGCTGCTCTCGTCTCTAAGAGGTTTATATGCAGGAACCTTTCAGACTCTGACCAAGGGCCGGAGATTGTGTGATGCAGTAAGTGGGCTCCCCATCCTTGCTTGACGCGTCTGTATAGATCACCAAGTCCAGAGTAGGAACGAGAAGATCTTGACCACTGCAAAGGTTCTTGTCTGCTAGCCACCATAGTAGATCCGGTATCTGTTACCAAGTGATTGGAACTCGTGTGTCTGGTGAATCTGTGTGTTGGTTCCCCACAGACTTTAGCTGCCACTGCAGAGATCTTATCCTGAGGTGGCCATTTGAAACTAGATTGAGAAGAGAGGTTAGGTGACCTAGCAGTCGTAACCACTGGTGAGCCCGTAGATCTTCCCGTTTGTGGAAGGGTGAAGCCACTTACTGAGTACTCTATCGTCTGATGGCAAAACTTTCTATTGGATGGTGTCTATGATTATACCAAAGTATACCAGTCTTTGAGAAGGAAGCAGTGATGACTTCTCGAGATTAATCAAGATCCCAAGATCTTAACTAAACTCCAGAAGCATGTCTGGGTGATTAAGAAAGGTTATCCCCGAGTCTGCTAGAACCAGCCAATCGTCGAGATATCATAGGAGACGAATGTCGTTCTTGTGAGCCCAAGATGACACTGGGGCTGTTACAAGAACGAAACAAACAGAAAACCATGAACTGGTATATCATGTCCTCGTGTATGAATCTGAGATACTTCCTGGAAGAAGGATACATTCGGATCTGGAAGTATGCGTCCTTGAGATCCAGTGTGCACATGAGGTCCCTTGGTCAAACTGCCTTGATGACCATGTCTGCCATCTCCATCCTAAATGGATTCTGTTGAACAAACTTGTTCAGGGGATAGAGAGATCGATGACTGATCTCCAGCCTCAAGACGAGTTTCTCACCATAAAAATTCGACTGTAAAAGCCTGGAGACACATTCACAACCTTTTGGAGAGCGCCCTTCTGCAGCGTGGTATGGACTTTAGCAAAGAGGGCTAGCTCCTTTGCGAATCACTTCACACAGAAGCTTAATGGGTACTGGATCCCTAGTCAAGGAGGGAGAGATTGAATGAACGGGACACGATAAAGAGGGCTAGCTCCTTTGCGAATCACTTCACACAGAAGCTTAATGGGTACTGGATCCCTAGTCAAGGAGGGAGAGATTGAATGAACGGGACACGATACCCAATGGCGATAACCGTGTCCCGTTCATTCAATCTCTCCCTCCTTGACTAGGGATCCAGTACCCATTAAGCTTCTGTGTGAAGTGATTCGCAAAGGAGCTAGCCCTCTTTGCTAAAGTCCATACCACGCTGCAGAAGGGCGCTCTCCAAAAGGTTGTGAATGTGTCTCCAGGCTTTTACAGTCGAATTTTTATGGTGAGAAACTCGTCTTGAGGCTGGAGATCAGTCATCGATCTCTCTCTCCCCTGAACAAGTTTGTTCAACAGAATCCATTTAGGATGGAGATGGCAGACATGGTCATCAAGGCAGTTTGACCAAGGGACTTCATGTGCACACTGGATCTCAAGGACGCATACTTCCAGATCCGAATGTATCCTTCTTCCAGGAAGTATCTCAGATTCATACACGAGGACATGATATACCAGTTCATGGTTTTCTGTTTGTTTCGTTCTTGTAACAGCCCCAGTGTCATCTTGGGCTCACAAGAACGACATTCGTCTCCAGGGATCTGCCAGTGATGCTGCCACCTCTGCCAGTGTCGCTGCATGTATCCCACTACAGGTGGTCGGTGATGAGGATTGCCGTTCCTAGCGGGAGGACCATCTCTGCCACTCCCTCTAGCTCCCTCCTGTCCCCTTTCTAGTCTTTGGACTGAAAGGGACGTTATTGACCTTAGAAGGCCCTCTCAAAGTCAAGGGGCCGGAGCTTAGCCTGCTGACTACGAGAAGACTGGGACGGACTTCCATAGGGCCTGGATGTCATGGCCCTATGGAGGAGAGAATCGTTCGACGATTTCCTCCACTTTTCAGCAGCCCTCTCAATCTCTTCAGGAACAAAGAGAGAGGAACCTTTAAGCATAGAATTCCGCAAATGTGACACTTCCACCTTTGGCACCTGCTTGTAAAACTTTCCTATGATGGTGTCCCTCCTCTTGAGGATGGCATTCGCCCACAAGTTAACGATGTGGTGCAACAGAAACTCAAGAGTTCAGGTACCCAACAATAAGAAGGATTCCAAGGACTTCCTTGTGGACTTCTTTGAAATATTAAGGGAGCACACAATGTAGCCCAAAGATCCCAACCATAGGTAGAGGGGAAGCTCCCAACGCAGAGAGGGTTTGGGTCGGAAGACCTTCATCAAAGACTCCAACAAGGGGTCGGGGGACATGGTGGAATGTTTCCTTCTCAATCTCATAACATTCACAAAAGGAAGTGTTAAACATTGCGAGGAGGAACCTGCCCTCAAGGAACTAGAAGATCCAGCTATCTGAGAAATAGCTTTCCTTCTGGTAGCTGTCAGGCCCTTAGACCGGGGCAAAGCAGCACTGGTCTTAGGGGGCCTCTGAGTTCCGAAGATCTCTTTAAGAACCATCTCCTTCCCTTCCTGGGTGCTGGTACCAGGAGTAGACCGCTTGTTAATGGCCCTCATGCAAGAGAGGACCTACCAGAAGGTATGCTCCGACACTCTTCTCTCGTTTCGAGTGATAGTTCGGACTGGCTGCCCTTAGGAGATATTCATCGTCCGTGTTGATGTCATCCTCTACCTCTAAGCTCAAATCCAGGGTCATCAATAGGGTTGTGAGAGGGACCTGCCACAGGAGACCTCCTGTCTGCCTCTGCCAAACAGGCTTCTCTTGCCTTGGCATTCTTAGGTTTGGTTTTGGTGTCCTTGGACTCCACTCTCACAGGAAAGTGTTCCTCCAAGATGTTGGTTAGAGGAACTTGCAAAGGTTTCAAGGAGCCAGTTGTAGAAGCCTTAGCTGCAGAAGCCGAAGGCTCTTCCTACGCTGGAATTAAGGATACAGGATACTGGACACTGGTCTGGAGGCACCACCTCAAATTCTTGAGGGTTGAAAAGGTGGAAAGTGATCTCCCTGGGAGAGCCAATGTCCCTGCTCTTCTAATGGTGGATGATATCGGCGTGTGGTGGAGTGACGCCTCTCATCTTGCTATTTTGTCGCTTCGTCAAGATCTCCCTACCCTTGAATGTAGTAAAGGGAAGGTTCTTAAGAGAAGCATCTATGGTCGGAGGCACCTTGGCACTAGATCGAGATGGGGAAGATTGTCGTGTTGTCTGACGAGGATCTCCATCTAGGATCAGAGCTCCTATGCGATGAACTAGAGTCGAACTCTAAGGGCATCCATGGAGTAGACCTGACCGGAGCTATCGGGGGCTGTGGTGGTGGAGCCACACCCAAAGACTTATGTAATGTTGACAAGAAGGCACTAACCAAGGGAGGGAGCTCAGTGCACTTGGAGTCTTGGGTTTCCTTAGAGAATCCAAGAGGAGGAGAACGTCATCTTGGAGGAACCCTAGGAAGATCCTGGGATGTCGTAGGAGATAGCCTCTGAGGCAACAGGAGATGCTGTTTCGACAGGAGAAGACGGCAATCAAGACTAATAGGTATGTTGGTGTAAAGATGCTCCTTAAACATTTCTGGGAAGGATATCAGCCTACTGCTAGAGGTGGTAGAAACTGAAGGCGGAGGTGTTAGAACGGCACTTCCTTGCGATTCCGATACCCCTACTCGTAGAACAGAAGTGCTTTTCTTAAAAGCACCAGGAGCCATACTGGAAGCTGGAAGCCTTGAGGATCCTGTTGCTCCAGAGGATTGCCTATGCCAGACATGGTAGGCTATGTGAGCCTCTGAACAGGGACAACCCAAAGCGTTGGGGAGTGCGTTACAGAGGAACGCGTTGGAGAGCATCGCATGGGTGAACGCTTCGCTAAAGCACCCCAGGCAGCAAAGGAAACAAGAAGCAGCTTGGTTAGATGCCTGTTTGTACTGTAGAGTGTTCCGTTGCAAGATCAGGTTTGGCCAGAGGTCGATGAGGTGAGAGACAAGTAGACGAGTGATGTGCGGATGGACTGCGCATGCACTTGCCTCTTTATGTTGGAGATGAACGCCTAGATTATGATCATGAACGTTCTGTTTGTGATCCTGAGCATCTAGCCAGCGATTGTGAACAGCGTGAACGTCTCGAATGCCTAGCTCGCGAATGTAAGCTTTGGCCTCGCGATAGTGAACGGCGCCCTCGCAAGCGTAAACATCGCCCTCGTGAACGGGATATTAACCCTCGCAAACGTGAGTGTCGTCCTCATGATTTAGATCGAAGCGATCTAGAACGCGAGCATCCAGACCTAGATCTAGACTGTCTTGCTCGTGATCACAATGATTGCGATCGTGAGACTTTATCTCGTGAGCTTGTAGCTCTAGAGCAAGAAAGCATTCTAGAAGAACTTTGAGATCACGATGAACTGTGATCTCTATGATGATCAAACGATTGTCACGAATGAAGATCGGAAGACAAGTGTCCCGAAGGACGAGGAAATGTAGTTTCGTCCTAGCGTGCCACTAACAGAAGAGGCACTGGTCTCATGAAGATCATCTTCCACAGCCAGAGGATTCCTGTGGGGAGAAACAGAAGATTGAGGATTAGGAGACGACGAGGTCCAAGGATGGCGAGCGGAACTGTCATCAGCAAGAGGCTGTTGGAGGGGCGAACGCAAGTGATCGCTTGGAAGGTCCAGGAGAGGGCAACAAATGGACTTCGCATTTAGCGTAAGATGTTGAAAGCTCTGGAGTTGGATCCTTCTTAGCACCACGCTGAAGAGAATGAAGTAAAGCTTCCTTCGTAGGTGGAGCAGAAACCCCCTAGAGCGACCACGCCTGCAGCACATCTGCAAGAGAGAATGGCTACCCAGTGGCTGGAGGTGGAATTGCTCCACTAAGGGAAGCAACTACCCATAAAATACCCTGAGGTTGCCAAGGAGTTATTCTGACTGCACTCCTACTTGATCCCCCCCTAGAAGAAAGCAAGTGAGGAGCTCTAGTAAGAAGTTTGTGGGTGCGTGAGGAAGAATGTACTTTCTTCACCCCTAAGAGAGAGAGAACGTGCTTCGCCACCTTCTCCCTACGCCATCCAAACCTCTCCCATTGGGAGGCAGGCCATTCCCAACACTCATCACAGGGCGAACCCTGCTCGCAGCCATGCCCTCTATACGTTGGACACAAGAGTGCGGGTTGGTATCCACCAAAGACATGAAGGTACCGCACGCGGCACCCTCGCAACCAGGACAGGTCCACATGAAGACGTCAGAAGAAGTACACGTAAAAAGAAAAATCAAAAGGAAATTATAAACTCCAATGACAGCCTTTGGAGGAGAGAGAGGAGACGTCCGATCTCTATAAGTCAAAAGAAAAGTATGACGTACCTCATAGCTGTGGGTAAACATTAGTAACACAGAGCTGGACAAAAAGCAATATGTACATCAGAAGAGGTTCATAGTAAACATTTCTATAACACTGTTTTTCTATAGTATCAAGGTAAAAAGAATAATCTTTTATTTACATAATCATGAAAAAAAAAATTCAATAAAACAAAACAAAAAGCATTATTTCTCCATACCTGGTACTGGAAGAGTCCTCGATTCTAAAAGTGGAACTAAAATAGAAATAACGTCCATAGGAGCATAATCAAGATCTTCTAGGAGAAGCCAATACCCTTTTGTTACAGCCTTTAAAGAAAAAAATAAAACGAGGTAAATTTCCCATTTCGGTAAGCAAGTACTATTACAACCAGATAATTACCAAGATAAAAGATATTTCAAAGAGTAATTTTACAAAAATATAAAACACAAGCAAGAAAATAAATGGATGCAAACCTGCGTCAGTGATCCAGGCCGCCAAATAAATTCTCCAGGAACCTGAGTGCAACAGTATGTGCCAAGTAATGTTTTACTATCAGTCTGATCTCCAAGTTGAACCTGTAGACAAAGGACAATTCTGTGATTCTTATAACCATCTAAAATTTTCCTACCATTAACTCCATTAATATATTCAATTCTAAAAACATAAAATTACTATACTTTCTTTCAATTATTTCTAAGCAGTACACTCATATAAAAAACAACGAAACTACATTGTTTGCACAGTATAAATTAGTAAACATTGTATGCTAACCAGCAGGGCTCAAATGTATCAGCAACTTTACTACACAAATCTGAGCCCAAAACCTAATCTTAGTGTAATTAATTGTACTATGCACCCTGTATGCTTCATGATTTTTTTAGGAAAGTAATATAAAGTTAAAATATTTAGATCTAAATCTGCTTACTTTAGTCAAAAAAGGAGAAACTGTTCTCCCGGTAACGGCAGCTAAATGTTCCACTATCGAAGTCTTCCCACTGCCGACAACACCTTCTATCAATACTGGATGACCTTGACTAACAGCAATGGCAACTCCACCTAAGTTACGTTCAGTAGATGAAACTGTCACCAAATGTCCCATTTTCTGAAAAAAAAAAAAAAATGTAGGAAAATATGACAAATTCGGAGATAATTTGTATTTTTAACAAACAAACCTTAGCTATTTACATGGGGTATTACTTTCGGCGTAGCTGAAATGGCGAGCCATTAGATTTTTAACGAGGGTTAACAACCCCCTCTCTAGTTAGCAAGGGGGCAGGGGAGGGGTAGCTAGCTACCCCTACCCCCTCACACACCGGTGAACTGATTCACTTCGCTTAGATGTAGGACTTCACGGGGGACAGGGCTGGCGGGCAAGTATGTGTAAACAGCTAAGGTTTGCATGGTTAGGAAAAATACAAATTATCTCCGAATTTGTCATTTGTTCCGTAACCGAAATACAAACCACGCTATTTACATAGGGTGACTTAACCCTTAGGAAGGGTGGTAAGTCCCAGCCTTACTGGCTTTGGCTTTGCCCGGGGACGCAGAATCCAAGTGTGTAGCACTCGAGATAAGGAGTCCCTGCATCTCGCAAGTTCCTTGCTCCGCAAGGAACGTGCGGCCTACATAAGCTTGTGTGTGCGAAGGAATGAAGTGTGACTCATCCTAGGAAGTCGACCTGAAGTCCTTAGATGGAATTCTAGGCTAGGACGTTCCCAATACCACCTCGTCAGGGTAAGGGAGACGCGACAGTATTATTTAATGCTAGGAACACAAGGAAGCATGGTTTACCTGCAGTGGTTTGAGGTCAGCTATGCAGAGAACCCAGGATGCTGCTTACCCCAAGAGAGGGGAGGATGAAGAAAAGAGCAAGGGCCAGGCATACTTTTTCATTCATGCAGACTAAAACCGGGTAACAATGCCCTCAACCTTCTGCTACTTGTCCATTAAGGAGCCTGAGGTTAGACCAGCTGTTGTGTAGCCACCACAGGGGCGATAGAGAAGGTATCGAGCCTCCTGTGGGTCACGTCCTGCAGGCAGTGGGCTGTGAGGGTCGTTTGACGCTTCCAGACCCCAGCCTATAGAACCTGCGTCACAGAGAAGTTTCTCTTGAATGTCAGGGACGTAGCGATGCCTCTGGCATCGTGTGCTCTAGGGCGACGTGACGGAGGAGGGTCTGGATTCAGGGAATGGTGGATGACCCTGCGAATCCAAGCTGAGATGGTGTTCTTCGTGACCCTCCTCTTCGTCCTCCCTGTGCTCACAAACAGGGCTTGCACTCGAGGACGAACTGCAGCTGTTCTCTTAAGATAGAGCCTCAGACTCCTTACTGGGCACAGTAGGGGATGGTCTGAGTCATCTGTTACAGAACGGAGAATCAAAATCCTGAAGGAGTCGAACCGTGGGTCCGGACCTCCAGGATTTTGAGTCTTAGCAACAAACTCGCGGACGAACCCGGACGTTACGTCCCACCATCCCCGTGAATGGGCGACGTCGTACGAGAGACCATGAAGTTCACTTAATCGCTTGGCCGAGGCCAGAGCGAGCAGGAACATCGTCTTCCAAGTCAGGTGACGATTAGAAGCCTGGCGTAATGGTTCGAACGGAGGTCTCTTAAGAGACCTGAGGACACGAACCACGTTCCATGGAGGTCTCACTTCCGACTGAGGGCAGGTAAGCTCGTAGCTTCGTATGAGTAGAGAAAGTTCCAGCGGTGAGGAAATGTCTATTCTTTTCAGCCTGAAGGCTAGGCTTAAGGCTGAGTGATAGGCTTTCACCGCCGAGAACGAAAGGTGCATTTCTTCCCGCAAATACACAAGAAACTCCGCTATTGCTGGAATAGTGGCATCGAGAGGAGAGATACCCCTTCCACGACAACAACCACAGAAGACTCTCCACTTCGCCTGGTAGACCCCTGCAGATGACTTTCGCAGGTGTCGAGACATCCTTTCTGCAACTTGTTGCAAAAAGCCTCTCTCTGTGAGGAGATGCTGGATAGTCTCCAGGCGTGAAGCCGAAGCGATGCTACGGCTTTGTGGAAGATGATGCAGTGTGGTTGCTTGAGTAGCTCGTGTCATGGAGGAAGTTCTCTCGGGAGTTCTGTCAGGAGCTGCAGAAGGTCCGGGAACCACTCTGCATGATGCCATAGCGGAGCTATTAAGGTCATTGACAGGTTGACCGATAGTCTGGTCTTGTTGAGCACCCTCCTCATCAGACAGAACGGTGGAAGGCGTAAACGTCGATGTTGTCCCACCGTTGTTGGAAGGCATCTTGCCAGAGTGCCTTGGGGTCTGGCACTGTGGAACAGTACAGCGGAAGCTTGAAGTTCAAGGCTTTCGTGAACAGGTCCACTGTCAGGGAACCTCACAAAATCAGGACTTTGTTGGCTACTAGAGGATCCAAAGACCACTCGGTACTCACTATCTGCGATGCTCTGCTCAGACTGTCAGCGAGCAAATTCCTCCTGCCCGGAATGAAGCGAGCCGATAGTGGAATCGAGTTGACTTCGGTCCATCTCAGTATCTCTACTGCAAGATGGAATAGCTGTTATGAAAAGGTACCTCCCTGCTTGTTGATGTAAGCCACTACCGTGGTGTTGTCGCTCATGACCACCACGGAGTGACCCGCCAGGATCTGTTGGAATTGTTGAATTGCCAGATATACAGCCTTCATTTCTGGCAGATTTATGTGGAGGCACTTTTCTGATTCTGACCATAGGCCTGAGATCCTGTGGTTCAGAATGTACCCCCCCCCCCACCCCAACCCTCTTTTGAAGCGTCCGAAAACAGCATTAAATCCGGGGGGAGGACAAGAAGATCCACTACCTTTCGAAGGTTTCCGTCCGTCACCCACCACTGAAGGTCCATCCGTTCCGCAGGACCCACAGAGACCAGAATGTCCAGGAAATCTTGGCCTTGATTCCACCAGGACTTGAGCCGCCATTGCAGGGATCTCATCCTGAGGCGGCCGTTTGGAACCAGACGAGCCAAGGAGGAAAGGTGCCCTAGGAGACGTAACCACGATTGGGCTGGAAGCTCTCCTCGTCTGAGGAAAGGATCTGCGACCCTCCTCAGCCTTGCTATCCTGTCGTCTGATGGAAAGGCTTTGTGGAGATTGGTGTCCAATATCATGCCTAGATATACCAGTCGTTGAGATGGAAGCAGTAAAGACTTCTCGAGATTTACCATGGTCCCTAGATCTTGGCAAAGTCCCAGAAGCTTGTCTCGGTGTCGAAGAAGGGTCGACTCCGAGTCTGCCAGGATCAGCCAGTCGTCCAGATAGCAGAGGAGACGGATGCCGATCCTGTGTGCCCACGAAGATATCAGGGTGAACATTCTGGTGAATACCTGGGGTGCTGTGGAGAGACCATAACACAGCACCTTGACCTGGTAGATCTTGTTGTCTAGGCTGAATCTTAAGTACTTCTTGGAAGACGGATGGATTGGGATCTGGAAGTACGCGTCCTTCAGATCCAGTGTACACATGAAGTCTTGCGGTCTCACTGCAAGTCTGACCGTGTGTGCTGTCTCCATGCTGAACGGAGTTTGTTTGACAAACTTGTTCAGAGCTGAGAGGTCGATGACGGGTCTCCAGCCTCCAGACGCCTCCTTTATGAGAAAGAGTCGACTGAAGAAGCCTGGGGAGCCGTTGACGACCTCCTGGAGAGCATCCTTCTTGAGCATGGTCTCGACTTCTGCCCGAAGGGCTAGCCCCTTTACTGATCCCATGGCATAGGAGCTCAACGACACTGGATTCGCAGTCAGGGGAGGAAGAGATGTTATGAACGGGACGCGATTTTCCTGACTGATCACGGAGATCGTCCAGGAATCGGACCCGAGTTGCTGCCACCTAAATGCGCAACTTGCAGGCATCCCCCCCACTGGTGGACATGCAGGGGGATTGCCAATCCTAGCGCTTGCGGCCTCGGCCGCTCCCTCTAGGATTCTTGCCTCCCCTGGAGGACTTTCTGCCCTTGTCTTTGACAGGAAAGGGCTACTGCTTGGACACCTTCGTCTTTACTGCCGCTGCCGGTTTTGTCATCTTGGATTGGCGAGGTTGTTGAGGTGCTGGAGGTTTGTAGGGCTTAGATGTAAGAGCCCTTTGGAGAAGAGAATCGTCATTCGATTTCCTCCACCTCTCAGTTGCCTGTTCCACATCCTTGGGCTCAAACAGACTCTTTCCTAGGATGGAAGTGTGTCTGAGCTTGCAGGCATCCACGGCTGGGACCTTCGAGTTGAACCTCTCGGCCACCGCATCACGTCGTTTCAAGATCGAGTTTGCCCACAAGTTCGAAACCTAGTGGGCCAGAAACTCGATGGTATGTGTGCCCGAGAGGAGGAAGGTCTGTCTCCATGGCTTTCCTGGTGCTCTCCTTGGACAGATCCTCGGGTCGCAGGAGGATGCACAGAGACCCTAGCCAGACATCGAGCCACGAAGTGGCCTGTATGTCACACTTTGCTACCTCCTCCTGACTCAGGATCTCTGTTGCCGAGAATGTCACCTTCCGGCTAGAGTCTCTCTCAAGAGAGACTACCCTGGTAAGCTCTTCCACGGAGTGGTGGAGCGGGAAAGCCAAACAAGGCTCCTCCATGATCTCAAAGTACCTCCTCTGTTGCACACGAGGAGGTGGGAGGAGCTTGTTACCAGCAGAGGAACGGCTGGAGGAGGCGAGCTCGGAAAGCTGGCCCTCAACCTTATCTCTGGCACTTTTCACCCCTTGGGACCAAGGCAGAGCCGCAGAGGCCTTAAAGGGTTTCTGAGTGCCATAGACTTGGTCCAGGACCAAATCCTTGCCTTCATGAGGGGCGCTCTCCGAGTCCTTGAACTTGTTGAGATGCCTCATCAGTGTCAGGACTTGCCAGAAGGCGTGCTCTGAATCATGCTGCTCTCATCCTGGTGAACAGGCAGCAAAATCTCTTGTCCCCAAGGGCTCTACTTGGGGGAACTCTTAGAGTACTTCAATTCCCTCCTAGGAGGGATACGTAACTCCAACAAAGAAGTCTGAGGGCTCTTCTCTCCGTAATACAGGACGATTCTCCTGCTCGAGGTGGGATTTCTCCCATTGGTGTGGTGGGAAAAGGTCTCACCTTGGTAGAGGAAGCACGCTGGCACTCGCGCGATAGGAAAAACCCAGGGATCGCGCGCGAGATGCTGCTTCTCGCGCGATGGGAAAAACCCAGGGATCGCGCGCGAGATGCTGCTGCTCGCGTGATGGGAAAAACCCAGGGGTCCCGCGCGAGAGACCGTTGAAAACACTCTCGCGCGCGAGCGAGACTTCATAGGGTGAGCAGGAAAGACGTGCAGGAACAGAATGAAGAGCCCGTGCAAATGTCGGTGCGCGCGTACGAGGTTGTTGGCGCTTGAAGATCGTCGGTGCTTGTGCGCGAAAGAAGATCGACAGCGCTTAAAGATCGACGGTGCTTAAAGATCATCGGCACTTGTGCGCGCAAGAAGATCGTCGGCGTTTGCGCGCGTAAGATCGTCGGCGCTTGGGCGCGTAAGATCGTCGGCGCTTGCGCGCGGAAGATCGTCGGCGCTTGCACGCGTAAGATCGTCGGCGCTTGCGCGCGTAAGATCGTCGGCGCTTGCGCGCGTAAGATCGTCGGCGCTTGCGCGCGTAAGATCGTCGGCGCTTGTGCGCGTAACAAGATCGTTGGCGCGGGGAACCATCAGAGCCTGTGCGCGGACGATCGTCGGAGCTTACGTGAGTAGGAAGATCGTCAGCGCTAGCACACCAAAGAAGATTGTCCGCCAAGAAGATCGTCGGCGCTTGCGCGCGTAAGAAGATCGACGGCGCTTGCGCGCGTAAGAAGATCGTCAGCGCTCGCTCGCGAAAGAAGATCGTTGGCCAAGATGATCGTCGGCGCTTGCGCGTGTAAGAAGATCGTCAGCGCTGGCGCGCAAAAGAAGATCGTCAGCGCTGGCACGCAAAAGAAGATCGTCAGCGCTAGCGCGCAAAAGAAGATCGCCGGAGCTAGCGCGCGTACGAAGTTCGTTGGCGTAAGAAGATCATCGGTGAGCGCGCGCGCTAGGATGAAGGGACAGCTGACAGGACAAGCAGGAACTGGGACGATCAACACTGGAAGTTCTGGTGAGCGCCAGTGCGCTAACTCAGGACTGAAACAGGATTCCTCTGGAAGGAAGTCTCAGGAACAGTAGGCGAGCGCGCAGGAAAACGGAGCGCAGGGGATACCTGGCACTTAAGGGACTTACTCACAGTGTGAGAAAGACCCTTTTGCCCCGAAGGGACCGGTGTCCGTTGGAGAACGGGGTGCGTGGGCGCCCACAGCGTCAGCAGCCAGGAACGGAGACGGCAGGTCAGCAGGTCTAGGAGATGGCGAACTGCGGAGAGATCCCGAACAGCCAGATGGTCTAAACAGGAACAATACTCCGAAGAGGAGTCTCTATGAGTGGCCTCTCTCGCGAACGAGAGAGGAGAACACTTCGTAGAAGAGACTAGAAGACACTGATGATGGCGCCCCTTAGGGCCGTTGGATCAGCAAGCTGACCTATAAGGAGCAATTATCCGAAGAGGAGTCCTTATAAGTGGCCTCCCACGCGAATGAGAGAGGTCACCAGATTGATCCTGCAGCTGCCCAGCCCCTTGAGCATAGCTGAGGGTGCGACCGCTCAGCCCCAAGAGCATGGTTGCATGAAATTCCATGGTAAGGACTTGCAACCACTCAGCCCCATGAGCATGGTTACAAGAGCGGTCGTTCAGCACCAAGAGCAAAACCGCCCGAGGACCAGGAAAACCCATCAAGGAATTATTAAGGTATGAGAAGTTCCCCCTATGCAGGGGAAAAACTCCACCTGGGAAGGGAACCTCCCTCGGAAGGGAAGTTACCCACCCCTGGAGGCGAACCTCCTTAGAGTTCTAAGATGAACAAAAGAGCTGATAGTTGTCACGGGAGAACTTCTAAGAGAAGGGAACACGCCTATGACGATGTCCTAGAGAGACGGCAGCAACAGCAGACTCCCCAGGCACAAACAGGGCAGCTCTGCTTCGTTGGCACATTAGGCAAACGAAGAAAAACTGGATCGTTAACTGGGAAAATAAAATAAATAATTAGTTAACAAAAATTCCCCCGGGAGGAACTCCGAAGAAAAACCCTGAGGGAAGAGAAAACATAAGAATTACAAATTAAGTATGCGCCCTCCTCCGCCACTGGCATTCACGGGAGAAGGGGGAGGGCGGAGAACTGTAACAAAAACAGAATTATAACAGAATTATAATTATGTAATTCATCTAAGAATGTTCACAAATAGTAAGAACCACTCAACCCCGAAGGGAAGAGTTCTCCACAGAAAGCTGAAAAGTTAACAAATACAATTAGATTTCATTAAAAATAATTGAGACAAATAAAACGGAATAGCAACTCAACCCGCACGGGAAAGAAGATTCCGTAATAGTACGTAGTAGTAGTAAGAGGGTGAACGATCTCGAGTAAAGAGAGAGACCATAGTCAATCTAAACTCCCACGTTCCCTTCGCTGAGAGTCCAAGTTCCCCGTAGGGAAGGAGGAACAGCTGAGAAAACAGATGAAGAAAGTCCAGCGATGACGATTCCCCACGGCGGCCGAATTATTGAAAGCCGAAGGAACGACCGAAGGACCAAGGGAGAGGCCGCGCCCCAAGACGTGAAACCGCGGTGGCCTGGTACTACGCGGTGACGTTGTCGTACACTGCACACACACAGCACAAACCTGAAAAGGAAACTTACTATATTTCTATACCCAAATATATACTTACATACATACATATACCAAGGCACTTCCCCCAATTTTGGGGGGTAGCCGACATCAACAAATGAAACAAAACAAAAAGGGGACCTCTACTCTCTACGTTCCTCCCAGCCTGACAAGGGACTCAACCGAGTTCAGCTGGTACTGCTTGGGTGCCACAGCCCACCCTCCCTCGTTATCCACCACAGATGAAGCTTCATAATGCTGAATTCCCTACTACTGCTACCTCCGCGGTCATCTAAGGCACCGGAAAAAGCAACAGGGCCTACCAGAACTGCGTCACAATCGCTCGCCATTCATTCCTATTTCTAGCATGCTCTCTTGCCTCTCTCACATCTATCCTCCTATCACCCAGAGCTTTCTCCACTCCATCCATCCACCCAAACCTTGGCCTTCCTCTTGTACTTCTCCCATCAACTCTTGCATTCATCACCTTCTTTAGCAGACAGCCATTTTCCATTCTCTCAACATGGCCAAACCACCTCAACACATTCATATCCACTCTAGCTTCTAACTCATTTCTTACACCCGTTCTCACCCTCACCACTTCGTTCCTAACCCTATCTACCCGAGATACACCAGCCATACTCCTTAGACACTTCATCTCAAACACATTCAATTTCTGTCTCTCCGTCACTTTCATTCCCCACAACTCCGATCCATACATCACAGTTGTTCACTTTCTCATGTAGAACTCTCTTTACATTCATGCCCAACCCTCTATTTTTTACTACTCCCTTAACTGCCTCCAACACTTTGCAACCTTCATTCACTCTCTGACGCACATCTGCTTCCACTCCACCATTTGCTGCAACAACAGACTCCAAGTACTTAAACTGATCCACCTCCTCAAGTAACTCTCCATTCAACATGACATTCAACCTTGCACCACCTTCCCTTCTCGTACATCTCATAACCTTACTCTTACCCACATTAACTCTCGACTTCCTTTTCTCACACACCCTTCCAAATTCTGTCACTAGTCGGTCAAGCTTTCTGGCATAAGCCTGGGAAACAAATAAAACTTACGAAAAAAATATTAACTTGAATATTTAATTAATTACAGCTCCTTCAGGCTTTAGAAGTAATGATGTTTTCTTCTTTACAAACTCAATATCAGGGATTTTTATGTCATTGCTACTTGGATGCTGCCTTCAGGATCCAGCCGGTTTCTGTATTTTGTTTTTAGATTTACAATGGTAGAAAAACTTTGTTCGAAAAGGTAGGTTGTTGCAAATTCCATGCTAGTTTCAATAAGCTTTTCTGCCAACCCTTCAGGCTCTTCGGGCAAATCAGCTAGTTCACATTCGAAGGGATTTACAACCCAGCTTATAGGATGGAAATCAAGTTCTGGAAAGAAGTCACAAAACCTATTCCTAAGTTTCGACAGCTGCCTTGTGACCAATTCCTACATGTTACTAAGACTGCCGTGTTAAGTCTTGAAAAAAGATAAAAGCTACCAGGTTTGGAAAGACAGCAGTCTTATTAGCATTAACTTTTTGGTTTCAATGGTAAAGCTTTGATATAAATGCTGAATTTTTTTCCCTTGATAAGATGAGATAAATTTTCTTTCCTTGCAATACCTTATTCAGCTCATTTACATGTACAACAAATCGCAGCCAAGTGTGCAAGAAGAGCTAGTCAAGTTGATTTTCTGAACTTTTCTGCAAGTTTGTGTTTTTGATCAGAAACATTTAAAATTCCATTTTAAGAAACCACACCCTACCTTTTTAACTACGATGTAAAACACCTACTACTAGAGTAATAGACTTATTAAACAGGTTGAATATATTATATATAGAATATTATAATATATAGAGGAAGTACTACCATCTGATATCAAACAGTATTCCTCCATTTCCGTAGTTCTGAAGATTCTGGGGTCCTCATTGCATACTTTTTTCTCCAGTTTTCAAAATCGTTCACTATTACCCCCAAAAATGTCTAAATTAACCCATTTTGGGTAATTTACCCCTGTTCTCTGACCACTGGTCTAGACTGAGGGAACTGTACAAGTCGACGTCCTCAGACAACCATTAAAAACACCAACCCACACACAGGTATACAAAAACTAAGGTTGAGGGGAGGTAGTAACTCCTTTGCCTAATACAGAAGCCATAGCTACGTATGGGCCCAAGGTATAACATCTCTCATAATCCACTCTCACCTCTCTGAAGTAATGTGAGGCAAACACAGAGTTGCTTCTCCAGAACGTTGCATCCATAATTTGCCTGATTGGCACATTCTTACGATATGCCAGCGAAGTAGCAATGGGTCTCACTTCGTGAGCCCGTACTTTCAAAAGGCCGAAGTGCTCTTCCTCACACAAAGCGTTCTTTGAAAGGGGTTTTTGCGGATCTTTCACTGAGCACCATAAGGTGCTAGATGCACCTCTCACATTTTTAGTGTGAGACAAATAAGCTTTAAGGGCTCTAACTGGACAGAGAAGCCTCTCCTGCTCTTGACCCACTAGATTAGTGAGGTTAGGGACCTCAAAAGTCCTCGGCCAGGGCTCTCATGGGTTCTCGTTCTTGGCGAGGAAGTCCATCCTTAAATCACAAACTGCTCCATTCTGATTGAAGCCCCCTTGTTTTTCAATAGCATGAACCTCACTGACCCTTTTAGCTGTGGCTAGGGCCATCAGGAAGAGGGTTTTCTTCGTTACATCTCTAAGAGAAGCTTGCGAGATGGGCTCGAACTTCTAAGTGCAAAGAAACTTCAGAACCACATCCAGGTTCCAAGAAGGGGGCTTTAACTGAACCTGCTTAGTTGTCTCAAAAGACTTCACGAGGTCATGCAAGCACTTATTTTGAGACAAATATGATAAATTCGTAGATAATTTGTATTTTTCCTAACCATACAAACCTTAGCTATTTACATAGGATATTACTTTTGGCGTAGCTGAAATGACGAGCCATTAGATTTATAACGAGGGTTAACTACCCTCTCCCTAGCTAGCTAGCTCCTCCTACCCCCTCACACACCGGTGAACTGATTCACTTCGCTTAGAGGTAGGACTTGCCTTGGGGGACAGGGCTGGCGGGCAAATATGTGTAAATACCTAAGGTTTGTATAGTTAGGAAAAATAAAAATTATCTCCGATTTTGTCATTTGTTCCGTAACCGAAGTACAAACCACGCTATTTACATAGGGTGACTTACCCCTTAGGAAGGATGGAAAGTTCCAGCCTTACTGGCTTTGGCTTTGCCCGGGGGCTCAGAATCTGAGTGAGCAGCACTCGAGAAAAAGAGTCCCTGCACCTCGCAAGTAACGTGCGGCCTACATAAGCTTGTGTGTGGAGGGATGAAGTGTGACTTGTCCTAGGAAGTTGACCTGAAGTCCCTTAGATGGAATTCTAGGCTAGGACGTTCCCAATACCACCTCGTCAGGGTATGGGGGACGCGACAGTATTATCTTAATACTAGGAACACAAGGAAGCATGGTTTACGTGCAGAGGTTTGAGGTCAGCTATGCAGAGAACCCAGGATGCTGCTTTTCCCAAGAGAGGGGAGGATGAAGAAAGAAGTAAGAGCCAGACATACTTCTTTCATTCATGCAGTCTAAAACCGGGTAACAATGCCCTCAACCTTCTGCTACCTGTCCATTAAGGAGCCTGAGGTTAGACCAGCTGCTGTGTAACCACCACAGGGCCGATAGAAAACGTATCGAGGCTCCTGTGGGTCACGTCCTGCAGGTAGTGGGCTGTAAAGGTCGTTTGACGCTTCCACACTCCAGCTTGTAGCACCTGCGTCACAGATCAGTTCCTCTTGAAGGCCAGGGACGTTGCGATGCCTCTGACATCGTGTGCTCTAAGGCGACGTGACGGAGGAGGGTCTGGATTCAGGGCGTGATGGATGACCCTTTGAATCCTGGCTGAAAAGGTATTCTTGGTGACCCTCCTCTTTGTCCTTCCTGTGCTCCCAAACAGGGCTTGCACGTGAGGACAAACTGCAGCTGTTCTTTAAGATAACACCTACGACTCCTTACTGGGCATAGTAGGAGATGGTCTGGGTCATCTGTTACAGAACGGAGACTCGAAATCCTGAAGGAGTCGAACCGAGGGTCCGGGCTCCAAGATTACTCAGTGACGAACCTGAACGTTACCTCCCCCTATCCTCTTGAATGGGCGACGTCGAACGAGAGATCACGAAGTTCGCTGGCATGCTTGGCCGAGGCCAGAGCGATCAGGAGCACCGTCGTCCAAGTCAGGTGACGATCAGAAGCCTGGCGTAATGGTTCGCAAGGAGGTCTCTTAAGAGCCCTAAGAACCCGAACCATGTTCCATGGAGGAGGTCTCACTTCTGACTGGGGGCAGGTAAGTTCGTAGCTTCGTATGAGCGAAGAAAGATCCAGCGAGGAGGAAATGTCTATTCCTTTCAGCCTGCAGGCTAGGCTTAAGGCTGAGCGATAGGCTTTAACCGCCGAGAGCGAAAGGTGCATTTCCTCCCGCAGGTATACAATAACTCCGCTATTGCTGGAATAGCGGCATCAAGGGGAGAGATACCTCTCCCACGACACCAACCACAGAAGACTCTCCACTTCGCCTGGTAGACCCCTGCGGATGACTTTCGCATGTGTCGAGACATCCTTTCTGCAACTTGTTGCGGAACGCCTCTCTCTGTGAGGGGATGCTGGATAGTCTCCAGGCGTGAAGCCGAAGCGATGCTACGGCTTTGTGGTAGATGTTGAAGTGTGGTTGCTTGAGTAGCTCATGTCGTGGGGGAAGCTCTCTTGGGAGTTCCGTCAGGGGATGCAGAAGGTCCGGGAACCACTCAGCATGATGCCATAGCGGAGCTATCAGAGTCATCGACAGGTTGACCGATAGTCTGGTCTTGTTGAGCACCCTTCTCACCAAACAGAAAGATGGGAAGGTGTAGACGTCGATGTTGTCCCACTGTTGTAGGAAGGCATCTTGCCAGAGTTCCTTGGGGTCCGGGACTGGGGAGTAGTACAGCGGCAGCTTAAAGTTCAAGGCTGTCGCGAACAGGTCCACAAAGTCAGGATTTTGTTGGCTTCTAGAGGGTCCAAAGACCACTCAGTACTCACTATCTGCGAGGCTCTGCTCAGACTGTCGGAGAGCACATTCCTTTGCCCGGAATGAAGCGAGCCGATAGTGGTATTGAGTGGATTTCGGTTCATCTCAGTATCTCTACAGCAAGATGGGAAAGCTGTTATGAAAAGGTACCTCTCTGCTAGTTGAAATAAGCCACTACCGTGGTGTTGTCGCTCACGGAGTGACCCGCCAAGGTTTGTTGGAACTGTTGAAGGGCCAGATGTACGGCCTTCATTCCTAGCAGATTGATGTGGAGGTACCTTTCTGATTCTGACCATAGGCCTTTTATCCTTTGGTTCAGAACGTGCGCCCCCCCCCTTCTTTTGACGCGTCCGAGAACAGCATCACCTGCGAGGGAAGGACGAGAAGATCCACTCCCTTTCAAAGGTTCCCGTAGGTCAACCACCACTGCAGGTCCATTCGTTCCGCAGGTCCCATAGGGACCAGAGTGTCCGGGGAATCGTTGCCTTGGTTCCACCGGGACTTGAGCCGCCATTGCAGGGATCTCATCCTGAGGCGGCCGTTTGGAATTAGACGGGTCAAGGAGGAAAGGTGACCTAAGAGACGTAACCAAGATTAAGCTGGAAGCTCTCCTTGTCTGAGGAAAGGTTCTGCGACTCTCCTCAGCCTTGCTATCCTGTCGTCTGATGGGAAGGCTTTGTGGAGATTGGTGTCTAATATCATGCCTAAATATCCCAGTTGTTGGGATGGAAGCAGAGAAGACTTCTAGAGATTTACCATGATCCCTAGATTTTGGCAAAGTCCCAGAGGCTTGTCTTGGTGTCGAAGAAGGGTCGATTCCGAGACTGCCGGGGTTAGCCAGTCATCCAGATAGCGAAGGAGACGGATGCCAGTCCTGTGTGGCCACGAAGATGTCAGGGTGAACAATCTGGTGAACACCTGCGGTGCTGTGGAGGGATCGAAACACAGCACCTTGAACTGGTAGATCTTGTTGTCTAGGCTGAATTTTAAGTACTTCCTGGAAGACAGATGGATTGGGATCTGGAAGTACCCATCCTTCAGATCCAGTGTGCACCTGAAGTCTTGTGGTCTCACTACAAGTCTGATCGACTCTGTTGTTCCACGCTGAACGAAGTTTGTTCGACAAACTTGTTCAGAGCTGATGACGGGTCTCCAGCCTTCAGATGCCTTCTTTACAAGAAAGAGTCGACTGAAGAATCCGGGGGGAGCCGTCGACGACCTTTTGGAGAGCATCCTTCTAGAGCATGGACTCGAATTCTGCCCGAAGGCCTAGCCCCTTTGCCGATCCCATGGCATAGGAGCTCAGCGACACTGGATTCGCTGTCAGGGGAGGTAGAGATGTTATGAACGGGACGCGATATCCTTGGCTGATCACGGAGATCGTGCAGGAATCGGCCCCGAGTTGCTGCCACCTGAACGCGCAACTTTAGGCATCCTCCCCTCTAGGGAACATGCAAGGGGGTTGCCGATCCTAGCGTTTGCAGCCTCGGTCGCTCCCTCTAGGATTATTGCCTCTCCAGGAGGACTTCCCGTCCTTCTTGTCCCTGACAGGAGGGGGCTGCTGTTTAGACACCTTTGTCTTTGCTGCCGGAGCCGGTTCCGATGTCCTAGGCTGACGAGGCTGTTGTTGTTGTTGAGGCGCTGGAGGCTTGTAGGGTCTGGATGTAAGCGCCTCTTGGAGGAGTGAATCGTGATTCGATTTCCTCCACCTCTCGGCTGTCCGTCCCACATCCTTGGGCTCAAACAAGCTCTTTCCAAGGATGGAAGAGTGTCTGAGCTTGCCAACATCCACGGTTGCGACTTTCGAGAGGAACCTCTCGGTCACTACATCTCAATGCTTCAACATCGAGTTTGCCCACAAGTTCGAAACTTGGTGAGCCGGAAATCGATGGTGCTCGTGCCCGAGAGGAAGGATGCCCAGAGATCCAAGCCAGACGGCCAGCCACGAAGTGGCCTGCATGGCACACTTTGCGGCCTTCTTCTGGCTCAAGATCTCCGAAGCCGAGAATGTCACCTGCCGGGCGGAGAGTTTCTCGAGAGAAATTTCCCTGGTAAGCCCTTCCACGGAATGGTGGAGAGGCAGAGCTAAACCAGGCTCCCCCATAATCTCGAAGTACCTACTCTGCTGGCGGCTGACAGACCCAGTGTCAGCGACTCCCGCTGGAGGGAAGGGGATCGGGTGATCCTGAGGAGTAGAGATGATGGGGCCTGCCTGAAAAGAAGGAGAAGAATGTTGCCCAGACCCCTCTGAAGAATCTTCCTGCTCCTGCATGTGCGCTGCTCTGCGTTTACGGGGTGGAGATTGTGATGACGATGATCTGGAAGTACGCGCTCCAGAAGACTCGCCAGGTTGCCCGTGTTGCGAAACCCGACGGGAATCGCGGGTGCACATGCGCGCGCGCGCGCGGAGATGAAAGCGATGGCACGCGTGGGCCCGCAGGTGAGGGTGAGCGTGGTTGTAAGGGCGAGCGCTGGCGGTCGGGAGACCGATGGCGCGTTGGCGAGCGATGGCGCGTTTTGGCGAACGATGGCTCGTTGGCAAGCGATGGCGCGTTGGCGAGCGATGGCGCGTAGTGACCAATCGCGTAGAGGAGTTAACGCGTGGGCGCGTAGGAGACCTACGGCGATCTGAAGCGTAGGCGCGTTGAAAAAATGCTTGCGCGCAGGCGAAGAATCGCACGGGCGCTTAGTAGATTGCTGGCGCGCAGAAGATCATTGGCACACAGTTGCGCGGCCAGAAGATATCAGCGAGGGTGCAGAACCAGATGGTGAGGTTGCGCGCAAGGGCGAACGCTCGTGGGCGGGCACAGGAGACTTCTTGTGGGCGTGCGGGCGCGCAGAGACTCGTCCAAGTCTGGAAGAGCGCACCGATGATGGTGCGCAGGCGATGGCTTGCGCGTGGGCGAGCTCTGAGGGAGCGCAGGAGATCGTCGGCGAGGAGGCGAAGGAATAATCTCCTTGCCTGCGCCCAGATCCGGCGATCGTGGGCGCGTGGGCAAACGTTGGCGCGCATTACGCACATCAGGAAAGGGCGCACAGATGTGCGCTGGCCAGCAGGCGAACGTGGGAGTTCAGCGAAGGAATAATCTCCTTGCCTGCGCCCAGATCCGGAGATCGCGGTCGCGTGGGCGAACGTTGGCGCGCATTGCGCACATCAGAAAAGGGCGCGCAGATGTGCACTGGCGAGCAGGCGATTGTGGGCGTTCAGGAGACCGTTGGCGCACATGGCGCGTAGCAGGAAAGGGGGCGCAGATGTGCGCTGGCGAGCTGAAGAGTGCTGGCGCACAGAGGGTCTCAGAAGCGCAGGTGGTGAGCGCTGGCGATAAGGAGATCTACGGCGAGACTCAGCTACAGGAGATCGCTGGAGTGTTGATTCAGCAGAAGTCTGGTCCACAGCAGGAGAGCGTTTTCTCGCTACTGCGCGCGTGAGCGTGCAGGAGAACGAAGTTGCACAGGTAAAATCCTGGCACTTAAGGGACTTACTCACATTGTGAGGTGAGCCCTATGCCCCGAAGGGACCGCTGCCCGTTGGAAAACGGGGTGCGTTGGCGCCCACTGCGCATCTGCGTCCAGGAAGGGAGATGGAAGACAAGAAGGTCTGGCAGGTGTCGGAGATCACGAACGATCTGCCGAAAGGTCTAGCGAAGCAGCTGCAACGGTCTGTACTCGTCGAGGAGGATCCTCTGCGGGGAACGTCGGGAAGATGAAGACGACCAAGGACAGGAGCACCATCATCAGTCCTCCGAAGAGGAGTCTCTGTTAGTGAACTCCATCGAGGGGGAGATGCACTCGCAGGAGAGACCGTTGGACTCAGCTGCCCCCTCGAACGATGTTCGGAGGGGGGAACTGAGCCTTCAGCAACATCAGCAACAACAGCAGGGGGGAGTCCTCCGAAGAGGAGTCTCTTTGAGTGTCCTCTCTCGCGAACGAGAGAGGTGAACACTTCATAGCAGAGACCAGAAGAACTGATGATGGCGCCCCTTAGGGCCGTTGGATCAGCAAGCTGACCTAAAAAGAGCACTCCTCCGAAGAGGAGCTCCTGCAGCTGCTCAGCCCCTTGAGCGTAGCTGCAAGTGCGACCGCTCAGCACCAAGAGCATAGTCGCACGAATACCATGGTCCGGCCTTGCAACCGCTCAGCCCCTTGAGCATGGTTACAAAAGCGGTCGCTCAGCACCAAGAGCATAACCGCCCGAGGACCAGGAAAAAACCAACCGGGAATTATTAAGGTAAGAGAAGTTGCCCCCCTTGAAGGGGAAAAAACTCATACCTGGGAAGGGAAGTTACTCACCCCTGGAGGTGAACCTCCTGAGCGTTCTAAGATGAACTAAGGAGCTGACAGTTGTCACGGGAGAACTTCTAGGAGAAGGGAACACGCCCATGACAAAGTCCTAGAGAGGAGGCAGCAACAGCAGACTCCCCAGGCCCAAACAGGACGGCTCAGCTTCGTTGGCACATTAGGCAAACAAAAAACTAGATAGTTAAATGTGAAAATAAAATAATTAGTTATCATTTATTCCCCCGGGGGAACTCCGAAGAGGAACCCCTGAGGGAAAAGAACATAAGAATTACGCACCAGGTATGCACCCTCCTCCCCCACTGACACTCACGGGGAAGGGGGGGAAGGCGGAGAACTGTAACAAAAACAGAATTATAACAATTATAATTATGTAATTCATCTAAGAATGTTCGCTAATAGTAAGAACGAATGAACCCCGAAGGGAAGCGTTCTACACAAGCTGAAAAGTTAACAAATACAAATAGATTTCATTAAAAATAATTGAGACAAAATAAGCGGAGTAGCAACTCAACCCGCAACGGGAAGGAAGCTACCGTAATACGTAGTAGTAGTAAAAGGGTGAACGACCTCGAGAGAGAGAGACAGACCATAGTCAAACTAAACTCCCATGTTCCCTTCGCTGATAGTCCAAGTACCCCGTATGAAAGGAGAAACAGCGGAGAAAACAGATTAATGAATAAAGTCCAGCGATGACGATTCCCAACGGCGCCCGAGAATCGGAAGCCGAAGGAACGACCGAAGAACCAAGGGAGAGATCGCGACCCATGAAATGTCACCGTGGTGGCCTGTAACTACACGGAAATGTTGTCGTACACTACACAAACACTGAAAAGGAAACTTACTGAATTTCTATACTCCAATATATACATAAACATAAGAATGTTTATATATATATTAAGTATAAGAAAAGTAAGTAATTAAGTAAAGACAAAACATTAATGGCTGCCATGCGAGGGCGGGAGCAGACACGTCTGCCCACCGTCCGAGCCAAAAGCGAAGTGAATCAGTTCACCGGTGTGTGAGGGGAGAGGGAGAGGGGTAGGGGTAGCTAGCTACCCCTCCCCTACCCCCTCGCTAGCTAGCGAGAGGGTAGATAACCCTCATTAAAAATCTAATCGCTCGTCATTTCAGCTACGCCGAAAGTAATACAGTGGTCCCTCGCTAGTTCGCGGTTCAACTTTCGCGGGTTCAGAGCTTCACGGGTCTAAAAAATATTCAAAAATTAAAAATATCAAAAAATATTAAAAAATTAATAATAATGAAAAATATTAAATTAAAATTAGAAATTACATTATTTTACAAATTTTGAAAACAAAATACAGTATTCAATTAGAATTAGTAATTGCATCATTTTACAAAATTTTAAAACTAAAAGAAATGCACGTCTGTATACGCTAAGCATCACGGGCATAAACGCAAGCTGATTGGCCAGCACTCGCTGAGAACTCGACTCCCCATTGGCCCATTCACTAGCCCAAGCTTCTCCCGATGCCCATCGCTCCACGCTTTTCTCGTATACGCTTCTCGCCATAGATCGCGGTTAGTTAGTCTTTGACTCGCGGTGATTTTTTAAGTGTAAAAGTTCTGTGAAGCCCATCGTGATGCCTCCCAAACGCTCTTTATCCCTTGGTGCATCTAGTGAACCGAAGAAAAAGCGAAAGATGTTAACAATTAACGAAAAAGTGAGTTTATTGGACAAGTTGAAAGCGGGAAATAGCTACGCGAGGGCGTAGCCCGACAATATGGCCTTAATGAATCCACGGTACGGTACATAAAGAAGGAAGAGAAGAACATCCGCAAAACTGCTGCAATATCTTTCACGAAAGATGCCAAAAGGGTTGTAAACACCCAGAATAAGACCACGGTGCGAATGGAAAATGCACTGGCTATTTGGATCCATGATTGTAGGGAGAAGAAAATCACCCTGGATACAAACATGATCCGAAGTAAGGCTAAAACTTTGTTTGATGCTATGGTGCCTGAGGGTGGTGACGACGACAACGTTCAAGATGAGGAAGAAAACGACGGCGACGAAGATGATCCTCTGCCTGGTACCTCAAGCCAGACTAGCCCACGACGACCACGTACGACTTTCGTTGCCAGCAAGGGCTAGTTTGATAAGTTTAAGAGGCGATTCGGACTTCAGTGTGTGTCGTTGTACGGAGAGGCAGCCTCTGCAGACGAAGCAGCAGCGAGGCATTATGTTGAGGATGTGTTTCCGGAAATAATAGAAGAAAATGGCTATGTCCCGGAGCAAGTCTTTAATATGGATGAAACAGGCCTCTTCTGGAAGAGGATGCCGTCCCGAACATTTCTTTTCAAGGACGAACTTAAAAAGACAGGTTTCAAAGCTCACAAGGATCGAGTGACTCTGCTCATGTGTGGCAATGCTGCAGGATTCATGCTGAAGCCCGGCCTTATCTACAAGTCACAGAATCCTCGAGCATTGAAAAGCAAGAACAAAGCCTTACTGCCAGTGTACTGGATGGCCAATAAAAAGGCCCTCACACTTGATTGGTTCCTTAACTCTTTCATACCACAGGTAAAGCTTTACCTGGCTGAAAAGGGCCTGCCCTTTAAAGTGGTTCTCTTCATGGACTGTGCAGGAGGTCATGCAACTAATTTGCATTATGAAGGGGTACAGGTGGAGTTCCTTCCCCCCAACACCACTTCCCTTATACAGCCCATGGATCAGGGGGTTATTAGGGCCTTCAAAGCCCTCTACACTAAGTCAACAATGGAGGGTCTCATCTCCTCCATTGAAGAGACCGACGAGACCTTCAGCATCAAAGCTTATTGGAAGGACTACAACATAGCTACGTGTCTGGCTAATATTCAGAATGCCCTAAAGGACATGAAAGGACAGACACTCATCTCCAGCTGGAAGAAATTGTGGCCAAACAAAATCACTCATGACTATGAGGGTTTCACGCCTAACGAAATACATCACTCTGCCCTTGATAAGGCTGTCAGGCTGGCTCGGTTGGTGCAGACTGAAGGCTTCTCGGATATGACGGCTGAGGAAATTAACAATCTCATCGACTGCCACTCAAACCCGCTGACAGAGGAGGACCTACAGGAAATGACCAAATCGGCGAGTGAGGAGGAAGACGAGTCTGCTAGTGACGAAGGTGACGAACCTGAAGAAGGTGGCCTTGCATTGCATAATTTACAGGACCTCTTCAATGTTGCCAAAGACCTCCAAAAAAGGGCCAAAGAAATGGATGACAACATGGTAAGAGCCGTCGAATTCAGCAATCATATTGATGACGTCATGGCTGTTTATAGGCGCATCTTCATCGACAAAAAAAAAACAACGTTCACAACTCCCAATAACGATGTTTCTTACGCGCAAAAAACCAGAAGAAGATCCTCCTGCAGCCGCTACACCGCCTCCTGCATCCCTTACGCCACCTCCTATAGCCACTACGCCACCTCCTATAGCCATTACGCCTCCTCCTGCATCCATTACGACACCTCCTGCAGCCACTACGCCGCCTCCTGCAGCTTCTCCTGCATCGTCTGCGGCGTCATCCGAGGAGCAGTAAAGCTCTTCATGCCCCTGTGCAGTCATTCATCGTTATCACCTCATCGTACTGCACAGGTCTTTTCATCAACTACGATTAGAAGATCTTATTGTAAGAGGTAAGTTAAATGTTTGATTGTTTAACATGAAAATCTCTCTCTCTCTCTCTCTCTCTCTCTCTCTCTCTCTCTCTCTCTCTCTCTCTCTCTCTCTCTCTCTCCTCTCTCTCTCTCATTTTCTATATGGTATGGTACAATTTTATTTATGTATTAACTGTAATCTTAAACCCCCGGAAATAGAAATTATAAATGTTAATTTGTTGTGCAAAACGACGGACTAATTATGTTAGCTAGTTGTAGTGTTTTCTTGTTTTTGAAAGCTGATAACGATAATTGGTTGTTCGCAAGTAAATTGTCTGGTAGAACAGTGTTCTAGACCCTCAATTGTTATTGTAAACAGACAACATATTTTACAGTTTTTTTGTTTTTATGTTATAACATGAATTTCACTCTCTCTCTCTCTCTCTCTCTCTCTCTACACCCATTTTCTATATGGTATGGTACAATTTTATTTATGTATTACTGTAATCTTAAACCCCCAGAAATAGAAATTATAAATGTTAATTTGTTGCGCAAAACGGCGGAATAATTATGTTAGCTAGTTGTAGTGTTTGCTTATTTTCGAAAGCTGATAACGATAATTGGTTGTTCGCAAGTAAATTGTTCGGTAGAACAGTGTTCTAGACCCTCAATTGTTATTGTAAACAGACAACATATTTTACAGTTTTTTTTTTTTTTTTTGTTATAACATGAATTTCACTCTCTCTCTCTCTACCCGTATTCTATATGGTGTACTGTATACAGGGGGGGTATATATACGTTTTTTTTAAGCATTTTCAGTTTTCGCGGGTGGTCTCGGTCCCCATTAACCGCGATAACCGAGGGACCACTGTACCCTATGTAAATAGCGTGGTTTGTATTTCGGTTACGGAACAACTAAGCCTCTATGCCTACAGACCGTCGAGAGCATACTTCTATACCCTTTGATCGTGGATACTGCCAGATTAGCATCCTGTCTGAGGTATAACAAAAAATCCGCAATCTGACTCACAAGAGGTAGTGGATGAGGAAACTTTGCGCTACCTACACCAAGCTCTAAAAGTCTCCCACTTAGATTGGTAGACCCTCTGTTAAGAGACCCTCCTCGTTCTGGCGATAGCTTATGCAGCCTGCGCCGAAAATCCTCTCGCTTTGACAAGCTTCTCGATAGTCTGAAGGCAGTGTTTGAGAGCGAGGGGGTTTTGATGATACCTCTCGAAGTGGGATTGTTTGAGAAGCTTTGGACCTGCAGGAAGGCTTCTTGGGAAGTCCATCAACATGTCTACCACTTCCGTGAACCATTCTCTCGTTGGCCAGAATGGAGCTACTAGGATCATTCATCCCGAATCAAGGAGAGCGAATTTCCTGACGACCAGATTGATGATCTTGAACGGGGGAAATGCATATGTGTCCATCCCTGTCCAATCCATCAAAAAGGCGTCTACCGCTATTGCCTCCTTGTCCGGAACTAGAGAGCAATAGTTGGGGATTCTCTTGTTCTGGTTGGAGGCGAAAAGGTCTGGTAAAGGTCTCCCCCACAGCTTCCAGAGACTCTGACAGACCTGCTGGTTGAGGGTCCACTCTGTGGGAAGAACTTGCCCTTTCCTGCTGAGCATGTCTGCCCTTACATTCCTCTGTCCCTGTACGAATCTTGTCAGCAGTTCTACCTTGTTTTCCTTCGACCAAAGAAGGAGCTCCCTTGCTGTTTCGAACAGACAGAGAGTGAGTCCCCCCTTGCTTCCTGATGTTAGCTAGAGCTGTGGTGTTGTCCGAGATGACGTCCACAATCTTCCCTGACACTAAGTCTTTGAAGGCCTTTAGCCCTAACAGAATGGCCATCAACTCCTTGTTGTTGTGCCATCCGAACTGACTTTTTTCCCAAGAGCCTGAGACCTCCACGCGTCTGAGAACAACACTAGGTCTGGGTTCTTCTTGTACAGGGAGATCCCTTCCCCTAACAAAGCTGGATCCAGCCACCACATCAGATGATCCTTGACTTCTGCGGGAATGGGGAAGGAAAAGGAGTCTTCCTGTACCACACCTTTGATACAAAGTGTTGAAGAGGTTTTAGGTGGAGTCTCCCCAAAGAGACAAACTGTTCACGGGAGGAGAGAGTTCCCAGTAAACTCATCCACTCCTTCGCTGAGCACTTCTGTTTCTTCAGGAAACCTCGGACCTTCTTGAGGCACTTGGTCTGCCTTTCCTGGGAGGGAGAAGCCCGAAAAAGAACTGAATTCAGAACTATCCCCAAATAGAGAATAGTCTGATTCGGCTCGGTCTGAGATTTCTCCCTGTTGATGACGAGAACCAGTTTTTGAGCCATCATGAATGTCTTTTGTAGGTCCTCCAGACATTTTTCTTTCAACCGTGAACGTATCAACCAATCGTCCAGATAAAATGATACCCTTATCCCCTCTTGATGCAGCCAGCCTGCCACGTTCGCCATTATCCTGGTGAAGACTTGAGGAGCTGTGCTGAGACCGAAGCAAAGTGCCTTGAACTGGAAGCACTTGCCCTGGATCACAAATCTCAGGTACTTCCTCGAAGCTGGAAGGATGGGGACGTGAAAATACGCGTCCTGCAAATTGAGGGACACCATCCAGTCCCCTGGATGTACTGCTGCAAGCACAGACTGAGTCCGTCTCCATGGAGAACTTCGTCTTCTCCACGAAGACGTTCAGAGAGCTGACATCCAGGACGGGCTTCCATCCACCCGAGTTCTTGGGTACCAGAAACAGGCGATTGTAAAAACCTGGGGAGGAAAGGTCCAGAACTGGTTCTATCGCTCTCTTGTCCAGCATCTGGTCGACCAGATCCAGAAGAGCCTTTCGTTTCCCCACATCTGCGTACTGCGCTACTAAAACTAGAGGTGTATCTGAAAGAGGAGGCTTCTTCAAAAGGGGGATCTTGTATACTTCCTTGATGACTGAGAGGGACCAGGTGTCCACCCCTCTTCTTTTCCAAGATTGCCGAAAACGTGACAGTCTTGCCCCTATCGTTGTCTGGAGGACTTGCACTTCATTTCTTGGAACGAGATCTAAACGAACCTCTGTTCGTCCTTGCTCCTGACTCCTGTCTTCTTCCTCTAAAGTCAGATCTCGAAGGAGCCCTGCCTTGAAATGGCTGTTGGAATCTCCTCTCCTCCCTCTTCAGAGACGAAGGAGCGACTGTCAAAGGGTTTCCGAACTGAGCGCGATAAGAGGTCTTGGGTGGCCTTTTGCGCAAGAGAAAGCGTAATATCTCTGACAAGGGCCTCAGGAAAGAGATGTTGCGACAGGGGGGCGTAAAGGAGCTCAGACTTCTGTGCAACAGTCACAGATCTCGAAGCAAAGGAGCATAGCAGGGCCCTCTTCGTCAAGACTCCTTCTGAAAAAAGGGAAGCCAACTCATTAGCTCCATCCCTAAGAGCTTTATCCATGAAAGACATGATACTCGTTAGGTCTTGTGTTCCCTCCATTTGCTCTGTCTTCCTGGCCAGAGTCCCTAGAGACCAGTCCAAAAACCTAAAAACCTCAAAGGCTCTAAAAATCCCTTTGACGAGGTAATCAAGTTCCGACATCGACCACATAACTTTGGCCGAGTTGAGTGCATGCCTTCTGGCAGTCCAAAATGCCAGGGAAATCACCCTGGGAGGAGGCAAGCACTCCCAGACCCAGAGGCTCCCCAGTCTCATACCACATGCCAGCCTTCGAAGCAAGACGAGCTGGTGGAAAAGAGGTGGTGGTCTTAACCGCTTGTCTCCGTTCCTTCATCCAATCGTCTATTTTAGCGAGAGCCTTCTTAGCAGAAATAGAGAGCTTCCTCTTGATGAAGGCCGACTGTTTCTTGGCCTTCTTCCTGCTAAACTGAGATTGAGGAGAACGAGGAGCAGAAGGTTGAAACTCCTCTCCATACAGTTCAAGGAGGGAGCGAGAGAGAACCTTGTAGTCGCCAGCAGCGTCAGCGGGTTTGTCTTCGTCCTCCGAGACATCATCGAGATCCTGTCCCACCTCTACTACAGCCTTCGTTCGGGAAGAAGGCTCACCTGAATCCGAAATAGGAAAATCGTAGGATAAATCCTGTAGGAGAGGGCTGCAAGCAGCCTGACACCGAGAACCGCTTGCGTCCTGGCGCCGAGTGCAGGTGTCGTCCTGGCGCTGGGAGTCGGAAGCATCCTGGCGCCGAGCGCTAGAAAGAGTCCTTGAGGCGGTAGGAGGAAGAGTCCTGGCGGCAAGAGAAGGAGGCGTCCTTACGCCGAGAGCTGCCATCGTCCTGGCGGAGAGAAGCAGTATCGTCCTGAAGAAGCAGGCTGGAATCGTCCTGGAGCAGAGTTAGAGAGGCAGAATCGTCCTGGCGCCGAGAGCAAGAGGCGGAAGAGTCCTGGCGTCGAAAGCGAGAGCTGTAATCATCCTGACGACGAGAAGCGGCATCGTCCTGGAGAAGCAGGCTGGAATCGTCCTAGCGTCGAGAGCGAAAGGCGGAATCGTCCTGGCGCCGAGAGCGAAAGGCGGAATCGTCCTGGCGCCGAGAGCGAAAGGCGGAATCGTCCTGGCGCCGAGAGCGAAAGGCGGAATCGTCCTGGCGCCAGGCAGATGAGGAATCAGTGCGGTGTCGTGTCTTTGACGAAGCGCGTAAAGTTCCTTAGGAGAGGAACTCCGTTCCCTCTTAAAAGCTGACTTCTTGACGCGTAACGAGTCGTGTTTACGTCTGTCGGACTGGGAGTGAGGGCGGCTAAAAGCTTGTACTAAAGAGAAAAGCTGCTCCTGCATAACTGACATGAACGATTTAGCGACTTCTGCTGGATCCTGCGGTTCCGAAGGAGACGGCTGTCGAATAACACTGGTGGAAGGAGAAGGATCTTCTGCTGCTCTATCCCGACTTTCGCCTCTTGATTTCGTCCTCTTCACAGGCACAGTATCCAAATTGTCCTCCGAAGAACAAGGTTCGTGGCTACTCTTGGGTGGCCTTACGTACTTCTCACCCCATTTCGGTCGTCGACGTACCTTCTCCCTTGGTCCTGGGAGCTTGGTAGAGGTCTAGACCTAAGGTAATGACAGGTTCAATCAGTCGCCACTTCCACTGCACTTTCACAAGCACTAACTTCACTCTCACTCTTACCTTTTAAGGCCGCAAGTTGATCTTTAATGGCCTTCAACTCGGCAGCCATCCTGGTGTACCGAGGGTCATCCGCAGATACGGATCCTGTAGAAGGAGCAGGAGTTACTACTTCAGGGGAAGGATCAACTTCGAAAGAGGAATTAATTAAAGGTTAAATAGATAAATCAAGACTAGGTTCGCTAGCAGACTTAGATTTAGATCTAGAGGCTCTCCTTACTCTATCAAGCTCTAATTTGCGCACATAGCGCTTCATAGCTAACCAATCCTTCTTATTCAAAACCTCACATTCTCTGCACCTATTATCCAGTGCACGCTCAAAACCCCTGCAACCCAAACAAACAGTGTGAGGGTCTACCGGCACTTTCGGTAACCTCACCTTGCATTCCTCATTCGCGCGCACACGAAAATGAAGTTTCTCACTCATATTAAACAAGAACAAAAACAAAAAAAATCACAGAATAAACAGAAACAAGATTGCCAAATCCCCAAATCAATGTACTTCACCAAAAAGAAGTCCGGTACAGCAACACAAGGAAAGCGAAAAGAAAAACTCTAATGGCGGACCAACGGTGTTGTCGATCCGGCCGGCAGAGATGATCTGAAGAACAGAAAACGGGAATGATTCCAGTACCACCCTGTAAGGGTTGTTAACCACCTAACCACATAACCACCACAAGACGGTTGCCGCGTTTTTTTGAAAAATTCTGCCGAATGTCAGAGACTAAGCTATATATATATAACTGCCAGGTAAGTTCTATTCATAAAATTATACTTTATTCAATGTGGAAAATACTATAAACTGTTGCTTACTGACAGTTATAATAGACTGACTTATTATAGAATAAGAGAAAACTTTACTTTTATTTGACAAATATTATTCCTAATTAAATCATGGGTCTAACATAAAAGAGTAACTTATAAGTACTGTACATAAAAAAAAAAAGTTTAAGCACTTCAATATTGATTTATCAAAATTCCATAAAAAGTTATTTGCTACTTCCTGTGCTATATCTAACCTACATGTAAGACTGTTATTATTCTGCTTAATCAATGAGTAAGACATCTGAGCAACCATACATTAAAAAGCCCAATGAAATTAACATGTAAAAGCTTTCTTACTAAATGCCCAACTTATGATGCTCCATGTAAGTATTCATAATGCAATACGTACCACATTCTTCTTGTTATAGATGGGTAGGGAAACTCCTCCGACAACAGAAATATGTCGTAAAACAGGTAATTCTTCAATATGATCTTCCCCCTCTAATACTGAAGGCAAGCTCACATTATGCAAAACTCCATTCTCAACACTTAATCGTTCGTGTGTTTCCAAATTAACATGGTTGCGTATGAAAGACTCCCTCTCTACCTCACTCATTTTAGATAATATTGCGATGCAATTGCAAACCAGCCTGGAATCACAAAGTCACATTAAAAAATATATAAATTTGACAAACAATTTGCATTTTTTTTCCTAGCTATACAAACCTGGGTCATTTATATGTTACTCCTAGTCTCATTTTCTCTACAACCAGATAATCAATGAAAAAGGGTAGGATTGCAACATTCTTATGGTTGCTAAGCAGCCACTGCGCATATGGGGTAGCAGGCCTGCACCCGACACTCTACTCTCTCCTGGTCAAAGACTTGTGAGGCGATTGAGGCGGGATCTTTGATAAATGACTCAGGTTTGTATAGCTAGGAAAAATAATTTCTTTTTCAAAATTTGTAATTTATTCCCATGCGGATACAAACTTCAGAGTCATTTATATGGGGGCCTTTTTTAAGTCTTTGTTAAAAGGTATGTCCTTCCTCTCTAATAGATATGATTACTATTAAATAATAGCAAAAGATAAAAAGTGAATATTTGAACTGTGCTGTTGGCTCATAAAGAGGCAAGACCATATGATCAATCCCAGAAGATATCATTCTTTGCCGGGGTGTAGTTATATGAGCATCAAATGTTACATAAAGAATATCTCCAATATATCATCAAACTCTGGAAAAGAAGGCATTCTTACTTGCCTTAGGGTGAATTCTAAGTGAAGGCTTCAAGTCCAACCGTGATCACCATCTGCCCTGATACCCATTACATAACCTTATAATGCAGAGAATAATTGATGCCTTTGATAAGAGCGTAAAATTAGATTAGAATCACTGGTAAAGCCATCCTTGCGGAGCGTGACATGAGGTCTTGCGTAGCTTTTGTGCCAGCGAAAGGGTAATGTCCCTGACTAGGGACTCAGGAAAAAGATGTTCCGAGAGAGGGGCGTATAGGAGCTCCGCCTTCTGCGCGACCGTAACCGCTCTAGTCGAGAAGGAACATAATACAGCCCTCTTCTTTTCTTTAGAACTCCCGCAGAGAACAGGGAAGCCAACTCGTTTGCCCCATCTCTAAGAGCCTTATCCATACAGGCCATAATACTGGTTAGGTCTTCTGTGGCTTGTAAGAGTTCTGTTTTCCTGGCCAGTGTACCAAGAGCCCAGTCTAAAAAACTGAACACTTCGAAGGATCGGAAGATTCCCTTGACGAAATGGTCTAGCTCTGACATAGACCACATCACCTTAGCAGAGTTAAGGGCATGTCTTCTGGATGAATCTACAAAGTCGGAGAAGTCCCCCTGGGAGGAGGCAGGTACTGCCAGGCCAAGAGCTTCTCTAGTCTCATACCACATGCCCGCCTTAAATGCAAGTCGAGCTGGTGGAAACGAGAAGGTGGTATTCACTGCTTGCCTACGCTCCTTCAGCCAGTCATTGATCCTAGTGGAAGCCTTCTTTGCTGAAATGGACAGTTTCATCTTGATGAAAGCTGACTGCTTCTTCGACTTCTTCCTGCTGAACTGCAACGGAGGAGAATGAGGGGCAGCAGGTTTAAACTCCTCTCCATACAGCTCAAGGAGGGAGCGAGAGAGAACCTTATAGTCAGCAGCCGCATTAGCAGTATTATCTTCCTCCTCCGAAATATCCTCCAAGTCTTGCATTCCTTCCAACTCTATCTCCCTTTGGGCTGAAGGAACTAAGTCGGAGGTTCCTTTAACATCTCTATTACTTTCAATTCGGCGTGCATAAGGATTATTCCCTTCCAGCTGTTCACCTGCAGCCGAGGAGTAAAGCAGATCGCCGGATGCATCCTGCCGGCGAGGACTGGATGCGTCCTGACATCGGGAAATGTGTGACATCCTGGCGTCAAGCGCTAGAGGCGTCCTTACGTCGAGAGGAGGATGCGTCCTGACGTAGAGAGCTGGATGTGTCCTTGCGTCGAGAGCTGAATGTGTCCTGACGTTGCGAGATGGAAGCGTCCTGGGGAGGCAGGCTGGATGCATCCGGACGTTGCGAGATGGAAGCGTCCTGGAGACGCAGGCTGGATGCATCCTGACGTCGCGAGCAGGAGACGGAAGCGTCCTGGAGACGCAGGCTGGATGCATCCTGACGTCGCGAGCAGGAGACGGAAGCGTCCTGACGACGAGAGTCGTAAGCGTCCTGTTGTCGTCTAGGGGAAGGAGAAACGCGGCACCGAGCGCTTGACGAATCGCGGCGCGTTTCCCTGCGAGAGAAGTGACGTATCCTCCCCTCACCGTGATAACGGTGCTGTCTGTCATCCTGCAAGGGAGAGGAACCCCGTTACCTCTTACTAGCCGATTTCTTCACTGGTAATTTGTCGTCCTTACGCCTGTCTGACTGGGGGGGGAGGGCGGCTAAAAGCCTGAACAAGTGACACCAGTTGTTCTTGCATAACAGTCATGAAAGATTTCGCAACCGCTGCTGGGTCTCGCGATTCCGAAGGCGAAGGCTGCCGAGTCACGCTGGTAGCAGGAGAAGGTTCTCTCGAGGGTTCCCCGTAACCTGAAGGAAGAGGAGATCTCTCCTTCCTTCCATCGTCCTGCGGAGAAACGTCTGATCTAGGTTTAGACCTTTTTGCTGGAGAGGCGTTCCTGTCATCGTCAGAAGGAAAAGGTTCCGGGCTACTTGAAAGGGGAGAGCGAGAACGGGTCTGGTCAGCTTGTTGTATCAACCTTCTCTTGGTCGGCCTCGAAGCCTCATACTGCCATCTGCGTCTAGGAGAGGGACTAGGGGAAGACACTATCACTTCCGACACGCCTTTTCCGTGGCAGTCATGAGCAGCCTGGGAAATAGCAACAGGACTGCTTGAGGCGACGGCTGACCGA
Organism: Palaemon carinicauda; assembly: GCF_036898095.1. Taxonomy (NCBI): domain Eukaryota; kingdom Metazoa; phylum Arthropoda; class Malacostraca; order Decapoda; family Palaemonidae; genus Palaemon; species Palaemon carinicauda. Next base: position 46,443,614 of record NC_090746.1, on the reverse strand, counting down.
GAATACGTACCTCTCACTCCCTTGCAGTCGTCGACGTACCTTCTCCCTTGGTCCTGGGAGCTTGGTAGAGGTCTAGACCTAGGGGCATGACAGGTTCGATCAGTTGCCACGTACACTGCACTTTCACAAGCACTAATTTCACTTGCACTCTTACCTTTCAAGGCTGCAAGCTGGTCCTTCAGAGCCTTCATCTCAGCCGCTATCCTGGCGTACTGAGGGTCACCCACAGTTACCGTTCCTGTAAAAGGAGCAGGGGCTACTACCTCAGGAGAAGGCTCAACTTCTATAGAAGATATCACAAATTTTAAGTAATTTGTATTTTTCCTAACATACTTACCGAGAAACACTTTCTTAGGAGTCACTGGTGGCTCCTCTCTAACGACCAGAGTTTTGCAAAGTTTACCCTACTCCCATTCTCTAAAGTGACCTGGTAGCGGGAGAGAACATAACCTGGGGCAATGACCGAGGTCGGCCATGTGGCGACGCTCTCGACCTAGGCAGTATGTTTTATGTAAGGAACAATACTCTAGGACTGTAAGGCACTGTGGGGACGGTTGGGGGGGCCATAACTCGAAAGTGTTTCTCGGTAAGTATGTTAGGAAAAATACATATTACTTAAAATTTGTGATTTGTTCCGACACAGATACTTACCTCGAAACACTTTCTTAGGAGACTTACACCTTAGGAGGAGGGAGTGCCCGTAGCCCAAGGACAGTAGGATAAACTACACAAAATACTCATTAAGTGTGGTAACACTTACCCTTCTGCAATTTTCTTCCTTGTGCTTGTTGTATAATGGCGAATCTTGCGGCTTGAGCGGTGATCGATATTTCAAGAATCGACTGCTAGTACGAGAAATAGAGAAAAAATGGGGAAGAGAGGGGGATAGAAACCGTTACTGTGTCTGGATCCTCTATGTTTCGTGATTGAGCCTGGGGCTTGAGCCGTTAAATCGCGTGAAGGGCTGAGATGACCAGGGATTTTCTCGTACAAACTTTAAGGTAGTGAGCGGTGAAGGTCGACTGGTTGGACCAAGTTCCCGCTTGGAGCACTTGTGCTACCGACACGTTTTTCTCGAATGCTAGGGAGGTGCTTATGCCCCTAACATCGTGACCCCTGAGCTTCCCTGGTGTTGGAAGACCCTCCTTTGAGTATGCTTGCATTATCCCCTGCCTGAGCCAGAACGAAACAGTATTCTTCGATATCCTCTTCTTCGTTTTACCCCAGGAAACGAATAGGTTCTTAATAGACGGGCGGGTGCTTGCCGTTCCCTTGAGGTACTTCCTAATTGCCCTAACTGGGCACAGTCTCAGGTCTTCCTGGTTCCCTACGTTAAGGATAGCAGGGATAGAAAAACTCTCGAACCTAGGGTCCCACACCGAAGGAGGGGACAAACTTCAAGCTTACCTCCTTCCATCCCCTTGAGTGATCCACTTCGTATGACAACCCGTGTATTTCGCCCACTCTCTTAGCTGAAGGCAACGCTAGCAAGAAGACCGTCTTGAGGGTGAGGTTCTTGTCCACGATGTCCTTCAACGGTTCGAAAGGCGGTTTTCGGAGCATATCCAGAACTCTCGCTAAATCCCAATTCGGGATTCTACGAGCGGAAGGGGGGCAGGCTTTCTCGAAAGCCTTAATGAGCATAGAAATGTGCCTGGAGGCACCCAGATCTATGCCCTTGAGAAGGAAGACTTGACCCAGGGCCGCCCGAACTCCCTTAATAGCTGGGACTGACAGGGCTAACCTATCCCTGAGATGAACCATGAAGTCTGCTATAATTGGCACGGACGCTTCCAAGGGCTCTATCTCCTTGTCCCTGCACCACTTAACGAACACCGCCCACTTAGATTGGTAGACGGCTGTGGAAGATTTCCGCAGGTACAGAGACATTCTCTTGGCTGTTTTGCTAGAGTACCCTTGTTTCTTCAGGAGTCGCTGGATAACCTCCAGGCGTGTAGACGAAGGGCCTCCGGGTTTCCGTGAACCCGCTGAAAGTGAGGTTGTCTTAGCAGGTCTGATCTGACGGGCAGAGGCCAGGGAGAAAGAGTGGTGAGACTCCTTAGGTCTGCGAACCATTCTCTCTCTGGCCACCAGGGCGCTACCAAAGTCATCCTTAGGTTGGTTGCTGTTCGTACCCTGTTGAGGACTTGTCTTATCAGGGAAAAGGGGGGAAAGGCGTACACGTCCAGGCCGTCCAACTTGTGCTGAAAGGCGTCTTCCATTGCCGCCTTCGGGTCTGGGACAGGACAACAAAATACGGGGAGTTGAGCGTTCCACCTTGTTGCAAACAGGTCCATTACCGGGAGACCCCCACATCTGGATAATGTGGCTTGCCACTTGTGGGTGTAGGGACCACTCCGTCGCTACTACTGGCCCCGCCCTGATGAGGCTGTCTGCTAGGACGTTCTTCTTCCCCGGAATGAACCTTGCCGTCAGGTTGACGTCCTGCTTCTCCGCCCACCTTAGGATTTGAAGGGCCAGATCGCACAACTCCTTCGATCTCAGTCCCCCTCCTTCTTCACGTATGCCACCACGGTTGCGTTGTCTGACATCAGGGCTACTGAGTTCGCCCTCAAGTCCTCCTCGAAGTGGTAGCAGGCTTCCTGGACTGCCCTCATTTCCAGGACATTGATGTGGAGGGACTTCTCTTCTTCCGTCCACGTTCCCTTAGCGGTCCCTTCTCGGAGGTGGGCTCCCCACCCTTCCTTCGATGCGTCCGTGAAGAGGAGCTCCGGAGGTTGGTTGGAAAGTGGCATCCCTCTCAGGGTGTGTGAGCGATCCTGCCACCACTCTAAGACCCGTCTGGTCTCCTGCAGGACCGGCACAACTAAGTCCGGGGAACTGTTCTGGTTCCACTGTTCTTTTAGGTTCCACTGAACCACCCTCAGGTGCTGTCTTCCGTGGGGAACCAGCTTCTCCAGGGACACCAGGTGTCCTACCAACCTCTGCCAATCCTTCGCTCTTCTGGGTTGTCCTCGAAGAAAGGGCAAGAGCACCCGGTCCAGGTTGTCTAGTCTGTGGACGGGAATGCCTTGACCTGTAACGAGTCGAGTACTATTCCCAGGTACGTCGTCCTGTTGGTCGGGGTTAACTGCGACTTCTCCAAGTTGACCATGATGCCTGGGTTTTTGCACAAACGTAGAAGATCTTCGCCCTGAGGATGAAAGGAGTAGCCAGTCGTCCAGGTATCTGATGAGACGAATGCCCCGTTCGTGTGCCCAAACGGAGACCGTCGTGAACACTCTGGGGGGCTGTTGAAAGACCGAAACACAAGGCCTTGAATTGCAACACCTGGGCACCCCACTTCACCCGGAGAAACTTCCTGCTTGATGGGTGGACGGGTACCTGGAAGTAGGCGTCCTTGAGGTCTAGAGATATCATGAAGTCCCCTTCCCTCAAGGACGCCATGACTGTCTTTGGTGTGTCCATCTTGAAGGTTATTTTCTTGATGAATTTGTTGAGGGCTGACAGGTCTATTACTGGCCTCCAACCTCCCGTCGCTTTCTCCCCTAGGAACACGCGGCTGTAGAATCCAGGACCCGGCAACTCCACTGCTTCTAGGGGTGCTTTTTGCAACATCTTGGTGACCCCTTCGTCGAGTGCAGCCCTCTTCGCTGGGTCCTTGGACACCAAACAATCTGCCTTGGACGCTGGGATCAACGGGGGTGGTTCTTCCAAGAACGGAATCCTGTAGCCCCCTCTCAGAACTGATACTGTCCACGGATCTGCTCCGTGGAGCTTCCATGCTTGCCATGCTAGTCTGAGGCATCCCCCTACCTGAGGCTTGGGCAGGGAAGGGGGGCCTCCCATCTTATCTCCTACAGGAGGAACGGCCTGCTCGGCTTCTCCTGGAGGAGGAGTAGGATCTCCTATACGTGGGTGGTGCCGCGGAGGATCCCCATCGGGAGGGATTCGTAGAGGTAGGCCACTACCCCGACGGGGGTTCTCGTCTTCCATGGGTTGGGATGGGACGCGCAGTCACGGGCGCTTCCGTCACGGGCCTCCTGAAGGCAGGGCGACGCGCCGTCTGCGGCTTCAGGCTGGAGAGTTCCCTCTTCTGGGCCAGTTTCTCCATGATTTCCTCCGCCTTCTTCGTTGGAAATAGTTGTTCTCCCCAGACGGAGCTATTCTTCAACGCCCGAGCTTCCCTGTCGGGGATCTTGACCGGAAGATTCTTGAGTAGGGCGTCTCTTCTCCGCAGAACCCAGTTAGCCGAGAGAGCCAAGAACTGGAACGTCAGGAATTTAAGTGCTCGGCTACCCGACCCCAGCAACTGGTTCAGAGCCTCCCGTTTTGTAGGCTCCATTGAGTCCGTTGGGATCTGGGTGCCGACCAAGGTGGTGGCCCACCAATCCAGCCAGGATGCTATGTTCACCAGGTCCTTGGACATCTCCTCCATCATAGCTGTCTCGACCTGGGAGAAGAATGTGGACGCCGAGGCTGCCTTCTCATCCGAGACGCCCTGGCACAGGATGTCAAGGGATTCCGCTGTCTTGCAGGGGCCATTCGTCCTGCCCTCTAAGGAATAGTACTTCGTCTGCAATTTTAGGCCTTGTAAAAGTTTCGCCGAACTATAGCCCCTGGCGGAGTCGCTATTACGGACGATAACTTTGTTGATATGGGCCCTTCCGATTCCCACGTTCCTGGCCTCTGGTAGGGAGAGAGAGGATTTCTTCTGGGTGGGGGCGTCGAAGAACTTATTCAGGCCCGAGGTCCACGTTTCCACTTCCTGAGGGGCGGGTTCCACCAAGTTATTGTACCCCCTGATCATGGCTAGGACTCTCCTGTAAGTGGAGTCCTCCGCCGTTGACGTCTCGCCTTCTCCTTCCTCCGAACGATGGGGTGAGACGTGGCCACGGGCGCCTTCGTGTCGACGGGTCCCTCGGCTCCTTCTCTCATTGTCGTCCGGCACTTCTCTCCTCCTCGAGGGCTTTTTGGGCGAAATGGGCTCCTCCGTGAGATCGCTCGACGGAGATGCCCGTCCCCGTGTAGCTTCTCGATGGGGGGACCTGTCGAGGCTGGCCATCCTCGATGACGACTCCCTCCGCTGGGCGGATTGAGTGTCTCTCAGACGGGACTTAGGCCTGCAGGACGGAGGTGCCCGTCCTCGTGCATCTTCTCGATGGGGGGACCTGTCGAGGTTGCCCATCCTCGATGACGACTCCCTCCGCTGGGCGGATTGAGTGTCTCTCGGACGGGACTTAGACCTGCAAGACGCGGTCCTCCGCTCATCGGGCGACTCCCTGGCAAGGCACGTGGAGGCCCTTCTAGGAGGACTGTCTCCCGCCCGCTCAGGTGTCGCCCTTGTGGGTCTGGTCAGGTCCTTCATTCTCTTGCTAGGGACGAAAACCCACGTCCATTGTGGTGAGTCTAGTCTCCTGGTTTTGGATGGAGGGGAGCGGGGGCTTCTAGTGCCCCGAGATCGTGTGGGAGACCGCGAAGAGGAGTTCCTCCGCACAGAGCGATCTCTCTTCCTCCTCTGGCGTCTGCGACGTTTGCTCGAGGAATCAGACGAGTCACGTCCCAAGGAGTAGGCCTTCTTGCCATACCGAGACCTTGAACTCAACTTTGGCTTCTTGGGGCTCCCCCGCAGCCCTGACGAAGAAGGAATTGGGCGATGATCCTGAAGAGGTGGCTTCATCGGTACCCACGCTGACGGGCGAGGTATGCAGGAGAAGGCCTCACTGAGTCCTTCCTCGATGTCCAGTGGGGACCTCAGCGGCATCCTTGGTAAGTCCCACGCCAATGGGTCCTCCTGCGGGGATTCTTCTCTGCCGACGGCGCCCTCCGTCGCTGATGTCCCTGAAACGATAACCCAAGAAAACGGAGCATTATTAGGCCACATGGGGTTCTCCGTCGCGACGCGGCCCCTATGTGGGAGAGCCCCACTACACTCACCTACAGGCGCCTGCACCGCCTTAGCAAAAGAAGATTTCCCCGCACAATCACTCTCAAGGGAAGGATGCGCCAACTGTTTTCCTTTCAAGGACTTACCTCTTCCCCTACTCTGGGTAGGGGATGAAGGATACACTCTACGTGCCCCTTCTCCTGCCGAAGTCGCGGGGGAAGATACGCTTGACTTCCGTGGTGATCTCTTCGGCGCCTTCTTCTTTTTGGTGCCGAACTTCACCCACTGAACCTCATTCCATTCGGCACATTCGGGACACGTGTCCGACGAAGAACAGACTTTACCCCTGCACGAGGTACCCAACGTATGCGGGTCTACCTCAGGCTTGGACAGGAAAGCCCCACACGCCTTACCGGCTCTAGGCCCAGTCAACGGCGAGCATGCTCCATAGCACAACACAAAGGAAAGCAAGACACAAGAACGCTAAAAAGGGAAAGCACTGAAACACTAGTAAGCACAAGGGAGTAAAAGCACGTGGTAACCAACACAAAGGGGGTCACACAGAGAACTGAGGAGCGGTGTGTGTGAACACGACGCGACCAGAAAACATACTGCCTAGGTCGAGAGTGTCGCCACATGGCCGACCTCGGGCATTGCCCCAGGTCACGTTCTCTCCCGCTACCAGGTCACTTTAGAGAATGGGAGTAGGGTAAACTACGCAAAACTCTGGTCGTTCGAGAGGAGCCACCAATGACTCCTAAGAAAGTGTTTTGAGGTAAGTATCTGTGTCGGAACAATTAGGAATTGAGGCGTCAAAAGAAATGTCTAGGCTAACCTCACTAGCAGACTTAGATTTAGATTTAGAAGCCCTCCTGACTTTATCTAATTCTAACTTACGCACATAGCGTTTCATATCCAACCATTTCTTTTCGTCCAAAAACCTTACATTCTTTGCACCTTTTATCCAGGGCACACTCAAAACACCTGCACCCCAAACAAACAGTGTGAGGATCCACCGAAACTTTCGGTAACCTCACCTTGCCTTCCTCATTCACACAAACTCGAAAATGGTACTTCTATTATAAAATAAAATTTTAAATATACTTACCTAGTAGTTACATATATACAGACGCTCCCCAAGATACGAACATCCGGAGATACGAACACAAATTGACGGAAGTCCAAACATGTTCGTAAACATCCGTAGATTTCATCGCAAGTTTAAATTCTTTCTCTCTCTCTCTCTCTCTCTCTCTCTCTCTCTCTCTCTCTCTCTCTCTCTCTCTCTCTCTCCCCTCTGTATTTTGATTTTTAATGCAGTTAAATCTTCATATTTCTTTGAAAATTATTAAAAAATTCTTTATATCCTTATTCGATGTTTCAATTATGGGAATAGTAACGGATCGGAAGAAAACCACTTGATTTGCCTCTCGCCTTCCGCCAGAAGACATATAACGTCATCAGACTTTTGGCCTTTTTTTTTTATTTCTTAACATATTAGAAATATCTTCAAGATGAATATTACATCAGCGCCAATATGTTACAGAAAATCAGTTTCCCTACAGTTCTTATTATTAAGTATCATGCGAAATCGGTGTAGCTCTTTCTGTGTGTGTGTGTGTGTGTGTGTGTGTGTGTGTGTGTGTGTGTGTGTGTGCTCGCTCTGTCAATCGCATACGGGTAGTTAATTCTAAAGCTTCATACAGTATTCAATTTTTCGTTCAATATTAAGCCTTCATATTTCATTAGACATTATTGTTTAATTGTGGTTTATTAAAGCACGTTCATATTTTTTTTAATTTCTTGAGCATTTCAATAATCAACAATTACTTTTGATTTACTTTTGGTTGGGAGATCAGCTGATCTCAAGGTGACGCTGCAGTATTACGATTATGCGCACATATAGTACGAATAACACTGATTTATATAATTTTCTTGATATTCGAAATCTCTTCATAGTGAATATTACAACAGCGCCAATATATTATAGGGTATCACATTTTCCATACAGTTCGTTGATAGACCTTATTATTAGTTATACACGGAATACGCACCCCCCCCCTCTCTCTCACTCTCTCTCACTCTCTCTCTCTCTCTCTCTCTCTCTCTCTCTCTCTCGTATTTTGATTTTTAATGCAGTTAAATCTTCATATTTCTTTGAAAATTATTAAAAAATTCTTTATATCCTTATTCGATGTTTCGATTATGGGAATAGTAACGGATCGGGAGAAAATCGCTTGATTTGCCTCTCGCCCTCCGCCAGAAGAAATATAACGTCATCAGACTTTTTTTTTCTTAACTTTACGGTAAGTTGTACTAATCTCGTAACTAATGATACAGACCACTAAAACACTTGATATCGTTACTCGGTGTTTCGATTATAGGAATGCTGTAATAAGATTACTCGGCAACATAATGAAAGGAAATAATTCAGTTTGTCAGCGCGCTTCCGCCAAATACACGACGTCACAAGATACGTGACGTATACTCTACAAAGAATGATTCCGTCGGTCAAAATTAAAATAAAACAATTCAGTAAACTAACCTTCTGCCTTTTATTTAACATTACCAAAACAACCATGAAGCAGTTAAATGCACAGTACTGTTACATACAGTAAATACAGTACGGTACAAGTCACAGATTTGATCAGCGTGAAAAGGTAAACATTACAGTACATAATGCAAATGGCCGCTTGTTTACGTAAGCTTCTAGCAAAAAAAAAAAAGGGTAATGGAATAATAAAATAGCCTTCAGTACATTTATTTAAAAAGGAATTAATGTACAGTACTGTACTAAATGTACAGTGCACTATATTTACTATAATTTTACTTTAAGTCGGCTGATTCAGAAATGCAGTGCATATGTATGGCCGATTGTTTGTGCAAGTTTCTATTATGTAGTGTGCAGTACAGGATAATAAAAACAACTTACTGTACTGAGTATTATACAAACTACTGTAATATGATAAAGTAAAATATTTGTAGTAACCTATTTTATATGAAATGGGGCTATTTGTTGACTTCTACGGCTGAAAATCGTAGACATCTGAGTTAGGTTACGCCTACCCTAGACCAAAATTTAACACTAACGACTTACGAAGAATCCAGCTTACGAACAGACTCTCGGTCCCTATTGTGTTCGTTAGTTGGGGACTGTCTGTATAGCTAAAATCCCACGTTTCGCGAACGGCAGAAATTCAAATTTCGCGGCAATCACCGCCAGGTGAGTAGGTAGTCATACCTGAGCGCCATCTCCCAGATCACCGCCAGGTGAGTAGGTAGTCATACATGAGTGCCATCTCCCAGTAGGTCATGGAACCATTCCCAACATTCCTCAGAAATTCCATGCCCCTGTTTTCAGAGGGGAGGAGGGAGGGCCCTTTTATATATGTAACTACCAGGTAATTATATTTACAAATTTATTTTATAATAAAAATACCATTTTTAAATATGTAACTTCCCTGGTAGTTACATATAAATAGCTGATTGATACCATTGGTGGCGGGTTAGAAAACCTCATTCCATCGGGAATTCGTATAATTATCAATAGCTACAAAGTAGTAGTACCAATAATCTGGTTCTTACCTGAGAAGGAAGCTGGCTTCATAGTTATCCTGCCTCATTTGTCTGCATACCTTAAGAGACTCAGCGATCCACCCAGGGGGCTGTAAAAGTCTCTGTGGGGCTGCCACAAGGTCCTCGACCTTAACGTGGCTAGACCTCTACCCTTGCTATCCTGGCATACCTGATAAGGAAGCTGGCTTCATAGGTTTTTATGCCTCAATTGCCTGCATTCCTTAAGAGACTCAGCGATCCACTCAGGGGGCTGTAAAAGTCTCTCCGGGGTTGTCACAAGGTCCTCGACCTTACCTGGCTAGACCACCACCCTTGCTAACCTGGCATAGCCATGGATAATGATTCTGACCGCCTACTCCAATTAGAAAACACACACCATAAAAAAACTAACTTGACTTGCATCCCAGACTGTGGAAGGCTGCAACAACCTTCACAGACAACCTGTGAACACAAGTACAAGAAAAAAGGCAGGGGTATATATAAAAAGGTTATAGGGAAGAGGCAGTAGACCCTTCTCCAACTATGACGCCGGAGGTAACGTACGGACCCAGGGAACAGCAATCCTCATACTGGGTCTGGACATCTTTGAGATAACAGTCTGTGAAGATTGATTTACTTCGCCAGAAAGTAGCCTCCAGAATTGACTGCATTGACATTGTGCTTGCCATAGAAGTTGCAACAGCTCTAAACTCATGTGGTTTTACCTTAAGGATTGGGAAACTTCTTTCCTCACAATTCTGGTGAGCTTCCCTTATCAGATCCTTAATGAAAAAAGCCAGGGCATTCTTTGATAAAGGCAAAGAGGGCTTTTTAACTGAGCATCAGAGGTTGTCTGCTTGTCCTCTCAGGATTTTGGACGCGTGCAGAAAAAATTTCAGAGCTTTCACTGGACAAAGGCCTCTCTCCGTCTCCCGTCCAACTAGGTGGGATAGCCCTGGGATGGTTAAAGATCTTGGCCAAGGTCGAGAAGGATTCTCGTTTTTTGGCGAGAAAGCCTAGTTGAAGGGAGCAAACTGCATTTCTCCGTTAAAGCCCACATTCTTGCTGATGGCTTGTAACTCTCCTACTCTTTTGGCTGTAGCCAAAACAACTAGGAATAGTCTTTTTGGTAAGATCCTTCCAAGAAGCCTTGTCAAGGGGTTCAAACCTACTTGAGGTCAAAAAGGCTAGGACTACATCCAGGTTCCAAGAGGGGGTTGGATTGTCCTTTCTCTTAGCGGTCTCAAAAGATCTAATGAGATCCGAGAGATCCTTGTTATCTGACACGTCAATGTGTCTGTGACGAATGACGGAGGCTAGCATGCTGCGGTAACCCTTGATGGTAGGTACAGCCAGCTTCTCTTTTGTTTGCAGATGCAACAGAAAGTCTGCTATTTGGGCTATAGAGGTACTGGTAGAGGAAAATTTGTTAGTCCTGCACCATTCTCTAAACACGCCCCACTTAGATTGGTAAACTCTAATAGTGGATGTCCTTCTAGCTCTCACGATAGCTTGTGCAGCTTCCCTTGAAAAGCCCTTCGCTCTTGTCAGCTTTTCGATAGTTGAAAGGCAGTCAGATTGAGAGCGGGGAGATTCTGATGGTACCTCTCTATGTGTGGCTGTTTGAGTAGATCGCTCTGACTTGGTAACGTTCCGGGGGTATCTACCAGCCACTCCATCACTTCTGCAAACCAAGGTTTCATGGGCCAAAACGGAGCTATCAGGGTTATGCGGGGCGTTGTGTGATTCCCTGAGCTTTTTCAGGACTGACGCATGGGAGCAATACACTGGCAACCTCTTTGTCATCAGTGTAGCGAAGAGGTCTATCGAGGGTTGACCCCACAACATCCAAAGGCTGGTGCACACCTCGTGATGTAGGGTCCACTCTGAAGTTAGAACTGTCTTCCTCTGCTGAGAAGGTCTACCCTGACTTTCTTTTCTACATCTATGAAGCGAGTTATCAGGGTTATGTCCCTCGCTTTTTCCACAGTAGTAAATCTCTTGCAGCCTTGTAAAGTGAGTCTGAATGAGTGCCTCCCTGTTTCTTGATGTAGGCCAACGCTGTGGTGTTGTCTGCGTTGACCTGAACTAAGCTTCCTTGGACTTCCTCCTGAAAGTGTGTTAGTGCTAGGTGAATGGCCACTAGCTCTTTGATGTTAATGTGCCAATCCCTGTGAGACTCTTCCCATAGACCCGACTCTAGTGATTCCTGATCCCCAGAGGAATCGCCCAATCACTTTACTAGACCTTGACCTCTTGTCCAAAATTTGCAAGATGGAATTGAAGAGGCTGTAAATGAAGTCTCCCAAGGGATACGAACTGCTCGATAGATGAGAGGGTACTCAGTGGACTCATCCATTCTCTTATCGAGCAGGACCGTATGTCAGGAAGTGTCGCACCTTTTCTAGGCAATCTAGAATGCGTTTAGGGGCTGGAAAAGCCCAAAAACCCACTGACTGAATCCTCATCCCCAGGTAGATAATGTTTGCGAGGGAGTCAGTTGAGATTTTACCAGGTTCACCACTAGACCTAGCTGTTGCATCAAGGACATTGTAATTTGAAGACCCTCCAGACATTTTCCTGGCCAAGAGTCCAGGTACAACGATATCCGTACTCCCTTCAAACGTAGCCAGCGAGCCATGTTGACAACCACTCGGGTGAAAACGTAGGGAGCCGTGCTCAGTCCAAAACAGAGTGCTTTGAACTGATAAGTAGTTTCTTGGAACACGAATCTCAGAAAATTTCTGTAGTTCGGGTGTATCGGGATGTGGAAATACACGTCCTGCAGATCTAACGACACCATCCAGTCTCCCTGTCTGGTGCCTGCTAGGACTGACGCAGAAGACTCCAAGGAAAACTTGACTTGCTTATGAACTTGTTCAGAGGACTTACGTCCAGAACAGGTCTCCAACCCCCCGAGTTCTACGGAACTACAAAAAGTCTGTTGTAAAATCCCTCTGACGAGAGGACTTGTGCCACACTTCTATTGCTGCTTTTGACAGCATCTGGTTAACCTGCTCTTGCAAGAGCTGCTGCCAGTAGTGGAATACTTGTGTCTAGAGATTGAGTTCACTTTGGATTTTGGTTGTTGTTTGGGGTTAAGAGGTTGACCTCCAGCAGCCATTCTCTGTCCTCTTCTAGACAAGCTCTCCCACGAAAGGGCTGACGCGTGGGAGGAGCTTCCTTCTCCTTCCTGGCTGCAAGGTTAGCCGGAAGCACTTCTTCGCAGTCCTTTGCAATCAGATCTAGCGTTGCTTGTGCGTAATAGCTGCCTATAAGTCCTTCACTAGCTCTGAAGGGAAGAGGAACTTTGCTGTGAAAAAGGGTTGTGAGTTCAACCGACCCGTCCCTCACGGTGTCTGCGAGGACTCCTAGAGTCCAGTTCATCCAATCGTTCAGAGTCGAAAAGACCTCTACACCGATCTGGCTAACACTGTTTCCTTGGAAGGGGAAGATTCCTGCGGTCTAACCTTCAAAAACTGCGAGGGCGGGCTCCGAGGTACAGCCTGCTGAAAAGTCCTTCGGATATAAGTCCGCCAGAACTGCAAGTAATCTTAAAGATCTACTGCATTAAAAGTTTTCTGCGTTTTCTCCCCTGAGATCTATCTTGGCATACCTGATAAGGAAGCTGGCTTCATAGGTTTTAATGCCTCATTTGCTAGCATTCCTTTAGAGACCCAGCAATCCACCCAGGGGGCTGTAAAAGTCTCTGTGGGGCAGCCACATCCTCTAAAGGGTTAGCGATCTCCAAAGGAGAAAGAGTGGGAGAAAACACACGCCTCACCATTGAATGCTTGTGTCCCATATACATTCAGCATGCTGCGAAGAAGAGTCATGCTGCAGAAGAGTCATGCTGCGTCCAGCATGTCTCGAGGGAGAGTCATGTTCAAGTGCTTCCAGCATAAGTCCATCATACTGCAAGGAAGCGTCAACATAGCGATCCGCATGCTGCGAGGGTAAGTCCTGCTCGCGTACGTCCAGCGTGCGTCCCGCTTGCTGTATGTTTGCAGCATGACGCGAGGATGCGTTAGCTCCGCGTCTAGCATGTCGCGAAGGAGAGACAACTGCTTGTCTATCATGCTGCGAGGACAAGTCATGACTGCATGCGTTCTGTGTGTACAGTATGAGCTCAGCTCGCGTGCATCCAGCATGCTGCGAGGAAGCGTCATGCTACGTCCAGCATGCTGCTGCTGTTGTGAGCTTCCTCTGTTTGCGACTTGTAAACGTCAACAGGGACGTAATGGACAGTTGACGCTCTGACAGGCAAGATGCTTGCTGTGAGGGAGCATCCATCCCGCCTCCCGTAACGCGTTCAAATCGCTGCGAGCGAGTGTCCATGAGCGCTGCAGCTCGCGTGCGTTCTTGCCGCGAGAGCGCTCGGGACTATGACGTTCGCGATCCTGATGCGGAGGAGTGTTCTGCTCGCGTGCGTACCACATGCGTACAGCTAGCGTGCATCCAGCATGCTCCATGTGTCAAGCATGTTGTGAGGGAGCGTCAAAATCCTTGCCGCCTCCCGTAACGCGTCCAGATCGCTGCGAGGGAGCGTCCATGATCGCTGCAGCTCGAGTGCGTTCTTGCCGCGAGAGCGCGCTTGGAACTATGACATTCGCGACCCTGACGGGGGGAAGCGGCCCGCTCGCATGCATCCAGCATGCTGCGAGGAAGCATCCTGCTCGCGTGAGTTCAGCATGCGTCACCCATGCTGCATGCGTCCAGCATGCTGTCAGGGAGCGACAAGATCTATGCCGCCTCCCGAAACGCATCCAGATCGCTGTGATGGAGCGATGTCAACGCTCGGTTACATGACACGCAACTCTCTTCTTCTCTAGCATGAATGGAAAACGCAAAACGCCAGCCTCGTCTGGGAGCTGTGTCAACCGACGGCGAGGATAACACCTTTACCTCGCCTTTCCAATGGCGAGGGCGAGCGTACTGGGATTCGTCAACAGGATCGCTCGAGGGGACGTTCGTTCGCTGATCAAGGTCTAACTTCACCCTTCGCCTTTCGACCTTCCTTCTCCCAGGGGTTGGGGAGCATGGAAGAGGTCCCTGGCTAGGAGAATGACAGGCACGAATGAACGCACCCTCCACTGCACTGCGTCATTTTACGTGCCACTGAACACTAGCACTTTTAACTATTATTTCACATTAGATCATATTAGACCTGCCCGTGACGAGAGATTATACTCTTTCACCAAGGGCTAGAAAGATAATACAATAGGTTATATGATTTATGTTAGTGCTGTATTCTCAAAATGATATTTTTATAAAATAAATTTTTGAACATACTTACCCGCTGGTTATATAAGAATGGCTATAGTCCCTGGACGCCCAGGCAGAAATTCAAAACTCGTGGCACTCGCAGATATGCCAGGTGTACACTAGCGGCCCCCCAATAGAAAGGCCGAACTATTCCAACCAATTCAGACCTTCCATGCCCCTTGGTCTCTAGAGGGGAGGAGGGTGGGATTATAACTTATATAACCAGCAGGTAAGTATGTTCAAAAATTTATTCTATTATGAAAATATAATTTTTAAACATAAAACATACCCGCTGGTTATAAAAGAATGGCTGATCCACACCCTTGGTGGCAGGTCAGAGACAGCAACATGATTGGAAATTCACTTGAGTTAAATATAACAAACTTAAGAGGTTCGTACCTAATAAGGAAGCTGACTGAAATGGTTCTCTGCCTCATTCTGTCTGCTATCCTTACGAGATCCAGCGATCCACCCAGGGGGCTGAAGATCTCTAGGTGCTGTCAAACGGTGCAATAACCTATAACTTGACAGGACTTCAACTAATACCCTTGTTCCGGGCGCTCTCAAGGAACAAAATGACCACCTGACTAAATCAAAGATTGCGGAAGATTGTCAACCAATCTTCACGTGCAATCATAAAAACATATATAAAAGTTCCAAGAGGAAAACAGGGGTACTAGGGATTGGGGGAAACGTAGTGGTGGATCCTTCATCTACTACTGCACTCGTTGCTACGAATGATCCCAAAGTGTAGCAGTCTTCATAAAGAGTCTGGATATGGTATAAGTAATGCGAGGTAAATACGGGTTTACTCCTTCAAAAGGCTGTATGCACGATGCTTTGCAGAGAACAGTTTTGTTTAAAAGTTACAGAAGTTGCCACAGCTCTAACTTCATGAGTCTTTACTCTTTCGACAGCTTAAGGTCTGCCTCACCAGTGTGAGTGAGCCTTTGTAATTAAAGTCTATAAGAAATGATAGGGCGTTTTAGACATAGCGCAGGCTTCTTGACTGCGCACCAAAGAGCCTCTGAATAGTCTCCTAACTCCTTTAGTCCTGTCCAGATAAAACTTCATCGCTTTAACCAGACAAAAAACTCTCTTCAACTCTTCACAAACCATATCTGAGAGAATAGTGATCTCGAAAGATTTAGGCCATGGATGAAAAGGACGTTTGTTTATGACCAAGAATCCAAGTTGCAAGGAGCATATGGCTTATCCATTTCTGAAGCCGATGTTCTTGCTAAAAGAGTGAACTTCACTGACTCTAAGCTGTTGCCAGACTTACTAAGAAAAAGTCTTCAAAGTCAGATCTTGAAAAAGAAGCAGAGTGTAAAGGCTCGAATTTGTCATTACCGCGGAATTTTAAAACAACCTCTAAATTCCAGGCTGACGTATCTTGCTGACGCTTCTTAGTCATCTCAAACGATCTGAGAAGATCTAGAAGGTCTTTATTTGATAGATCAAATTTCCTGCGTCTGAAGACAGCTGCCAGCATACTCCTGTACCCCTTGATGGTCGAGGAGGAAAAAATGTGCTTTCTTTTAAGGTCCAAGAAGAAATCGGCCACTTGTATTTTAGAGTTACTAAATGAAGACTGATTTAGCTCTACACCACTCCCTAAAACCTCCTATTTGGGCTGCAAAACCTTGAGGTAAAAGTCCTTTGTACAAGCGATAGTCTTAGCTGCCTCCGTCGAACAACCCTCTAGATCTTAGGGGTTTTCCGAAAGACTGAAGGCAGCCAGACCTAAAACTTGGTGGTTTAAAATAAGACGTTCGCGATCCTCACGCGATGAAAACAGTCCGATGGCATGGGCCTAGCATGGGCCCAGCATGAGTCCAGTATGGTTCTAGCATGCTGCATATGCTCAACAAGCCGAGAGGGAGAGTCAAGATCTATACCGCCTCCCGAAACGCATCCAGATCGGTTGCAAGGCACCGATATCGAAGCTAGGCTTGTTGAAAAGTAGCATCAACAAAGTGAACCTCATTCTGTAAAGTTAAGATCTGATCGCGTGTAACCAGTGAGTTTTCAACATACTTTAAGCCAAAAGCTTGATGCGAGGGAGCGTTAGCTGCGCGGCCAGAGAGTCGCGAAGGAGACAACAATCTGTCTATACTGCTGTGAGAAAAAGACTTGACTGTATGCGTCTAGCATGCGTTTGCATTGCTGTAAGGTTTCAGCGTGCTGTATGCATTCACCTTGCCATGAAGTTACATCGCGCTGTTTGCGTCCCACCTGTTGCAAATCTACAGCGTGCCGCGAGGAGGCGACAGTATCGCGTCCGGTCAGTGGCGCAAATAAACAATTGTTTGTCTATCATAACGCGGGGGAAAAACCTGACTGACCTTATCCAGCATATGTCCAGGCTGACACATGCGTCTAGGTTGCAGTGGGATTTCAGATTGATCAGTTTGCCGAGAGCTGCCCGCGTGTAGCATGCGTCCACATGAGCGGTAGTCGCGTGTCCCGCAGAACCCGAAGGTGAGACAACTTGTTTAAAGGATCAACTTTGAGGTAGAGACCAGACTGGCGTCTGTGTCTGCCGTGAGGGAGAGACCAGACTGCCACATGTGTCCGCCCTAACACTTGCCGTAACGTGAGCTGATCACTGCGAGGGAGCGTTGCTGAGTATCGGAGAACTACGCTGTCCAATACTATCGGAAGACCGTTTTCTTGGTCTATAGCTGTCCTTAGATTCTTTAAGGTGAAATTTTTCAGTCCGAGAATCGTAAGCGTCAAAAAGAGATGAAATTGACCTCTTTAGCTCAGACATAACATACGCTTGCGGGGCACCGTGTGCGCTAACTCAAGTGTGAGTGATCGCTGTGAGAGATCATCAACCATAGTCCCGTGAACGACATGGGAAAGTCCTTATGACATTTCCAGCGCGCCTTGTGCGCGACCTAAACGTACTTAATGCTGCGAGATATCGTCAACAGTAGTCGGATGGCCCCCGGAGGAAAGTACTAGACATTCCCCCAATCTGGGGGAGGAGAAGAAGCGTGCAAAGAAGTAAACTGAGCACCTTTTCCCCCGATGAACTGCGTGTCTTAACGCGATTTTTGGTGCTGACACGTCGCCTTCTTCCGAAGAGAAAACGTCCGGTGAACATCAGTTACTACAGGATAGGTTATTAGGAGACATACGACTCATGGAAGGTCTTGAACGTATTGATTGGTGTCAACCATGTCTAAGTTTTGCGTCCTTCGACGAGGATGAACGCTTTCTCCCCGGAAAGTGCGTAAGATTCCAGAGGAAGAGTTAGGTTTGTATGCGACTTGTCTGACTTCCGCCTCTCTCATGGAAGAAAACACGCTCGATTGCTTCCAGCCTAAGCATCACGACACGCCTGCTGCGAGGGTAAGTCCTGTTCGCGTGCGTTCATGACGAGTAACTTCCTCGTCTAGCAGAAAGGGAAAACGTAAAACACCATCCTCGTCAGGGAACTGCATCCTATTATGCAGAAATATGTCACAAGATCAGTGATGCCACATCGATGATAAACTGATTGCTTGAAGACATTCAAATTTCGCTCTGCTTAAGAGATTACGTCACATGGTTGTGACGTCATAGTTCATCAATCGAAGGCGAAGAAAACTCCTTTACTTCGTCATTCCAAAGCCGAAAGCGAACGTCTGGGAATGCATTGACAGGATCGCTCGGTGGAACATACGTTTAGCGCACAAGGTCCGCGATATACCTTAGCCTTCCGACATTCCTTCTCCCAGGGGTTGGGAAGTAAGGAAGAGGTGTCGGGCTAGGAGTAAGACGGACACGAACGAACACATCCTCCAGTACAGTGTGTTATGTTTACGAGCCACTGAACATCAGCGTTTTTAACTATATTACATTAAATCATAAAAGATCTGCCCGTTGTGGGAGATATACTCTTACGCTCTATTCTCAAAGGCCTTCCTGCTGTTGCAGCTGCAGGCGGTGCTACACCAACCTCTACAGTTAGGTTCGTTATGCTGCATTGAGGACACGTTATTGCACTGACCTATCAGCATTGTCTCTTTGCACTGTTACTCTTCTGAGAACGATTTAATGTTAATTTATTTATTTTCTTATTTCCTCACTGAGCCATCTTTCCCTATTGGAGCCCTTTGGCTTAAAGCATCTTGCTTTCTCAACTAGGGTTGTAGCCTGGCTAGTAATAATAATAAAATAAACATAAGACAGCTTCGACGCACCTAGCGAAAAACTCTGAAGTCGGAACGAGGAGCAGCAGGTACAAAATAAAAGGGAAACTCTTCAGAAAAAACTCTCACGAGTTTCTGGAAGTTACCCCCTTCCTCCTACAAGTCTTTATCCTGGGTAGAGAAGTCTTGATTCCTAGGAGTCAACTCCTTAAGATTCTGAATTCTGACCTCAATACTTAGGTTTTAATTCTAGCTCTCCCAACCAAGAATTAGCCCAGCAGGCCTTGGTCCAAGAACATAATATCTTTCTAGTTAAGATTTATTTCTTAATATAGTGCCTGGCGCAACAATATTCCAACGCTAGACGTTCATGGTCATGTAGACATCAAATTCTATTGTCAGGGGTATCGTAGTGTCTGAGTGACGCTGACGCTCCTGCTCCGCCCCGCTACCGCGTCTGACTGACGCTGACGCTCCGTCCCGCTACCGCATCTGACTGACGCTGCTGTCTGTCATGCCGCTTGGTGGCATGCTCTGCTGCCTGGCGATCGTCGGCGCGCCAGGATAGCCTGACACTCGGCGCTATGAGCGGTCGGTTGACGTTGAGCAGCAGGTACTCAAAGCGATGCATCCACCTTCTCCCGCTGTTGAACATTGCGGCTGGTAGGCCGCCTGTGCGACGAGTCATCACCGGATTTAGCAGGTCGTCTGTGCGACAACGCGTCAAAACCAGAATCGTGACACCTAACCGCACTGCCAACGGCAGCCTGATAAGACTGCATAAACGAAGATACTTGCTGTTTCATGTCTAACAGCAAAGACCAATTAGGATCAATCTTAGGCGACACGCGTGCAGCATTTTCAAACACAAACCCGCCTTCTTCGTCGTTTCCATAGCGCTCCCCACTTTCGGGAGACGAACACCCTTATGGTGGAAGCGGCGGCACCACGTCCGCGTTGCATGAATCGTAACACACGAAGAATGTTTCTAATTTTGTTTTGAGCTTCGCGCCTGATGCGCGTCATCGCTTAA
This sequence comes from Palaemon carinicauda, assembly GCF_036898095.1. NCBI lineage: Eukaryota > Metazoa > Arthropoda > Malacostraca > Decapoda > Palaemonidae > Palaemon > Palaemon carinicauda. Next base: position 46,423,768 of record NC_090746.1, on the reverse strand, counting down.
TGTTAGAAAACAGTTTTACCTCGCTTTACCTATAGCGAGGGTGAGTGTTCTGGGGATCGACAGAAAACGCTCGAGGGGACTTCTGTTCGGGTCTTACAAGAAGGTAAACGCCAGGCTACGCCTCTCGATTCCCTTCGCCGCTCGACTTAACTTCTCCCCTGGGTCTGGGAGCTTGAAAGAGGTCTAAGGCTAGGATAACAACAGGTCCGAACAGAAGCACCATCCACTGAATTGAATAAAATTCACTGCACTAATCTAGCACTAAAAATTTGCATTTTATTCTTTGGTAAAAATGATATTTTCATAACTGTTTAAACACGCTCTCCAACAAAATTATTCCTGTAGAGAGAGACTTACTATTCTGTCAAGGGTTTGAATGGGAATGCAAAAGTCACTGAATCCCATATAAATGCAACAATATATTAAATACAAAATATTAACATATTACCCGAATAGATATAGGAAATGAATATATCTATATATTCAAACCAACCCTTATATTAAGGGGTTCCAATAAAAGGGGAATTATCACCAGCAACAATTGGAACGTCTATAATTATTATACGAAAAATTTCAGTATTCCAAAAACCAACAAGTAAACAACGATACACAGAATCATGAGTCTATATCGATTGTCAAGAATACTACACCATATAAACATTAACTGAACCGTAACTTTCTTTAATCTCTTTCTAAAGAAAAATACTAAGAGGACCAATTAATTGCAAAATAACATGTTCCTTTAATCTAGTACAATTTAAAACTAGAGTTTGTAAGAAGAATGTACTATTCATAAAAATTGATACAAAGAGAAATTGTAATATCGTAACGATAGACTGAAAACTGTGTAGCATAAATAAACTGAACGCTAGTTAATCTTTGAAAACAGATCGAAGATTATCCAAAGAAAACCTATTAAAAGGACAAAAATTTTCTTAAAATAACAATCCTTTAAATTTAAAACTTAATTTATAACTTCGTAAGAAAGTATTCACTTATCAATCTTTGTAAAAAGCAAGTCAGACTTTAGCTTACGTCATATGACTGTGACGTCATAGATGAGGCGAAATGTTTACATATCGCCATTATGTTTTCGTTAGCTTTAAAATAGGTTGAAAAATTCCTAATCCTACCTTTTAAGTTATAAACACGTGATCACAGATCAAACAAACAAAATATGCGTATGCCAGAACCTGAAAAATAGGAGTACAACACCAAAATACTGCTAAAATCCAGGTTAATCACGAGTGAATTCCAATCTTGTTGCCAGCGAGAGCGGCAGAGCTCTGAATTGGTTGGAATAGTTTGGCCTATCTACCGTAGGGGCGCTAGTGTACACCTGGCATATCTGCAATTGACACGAGTTTTGAAGTCCAGGGACTACAGCCATTCTTATATAACCAGCGGGTTAGTTTTATGTTTAAAAATCAAAATATTAAATAACGATAGAAAGTATTGTGAAACAATATCAATCGTCAAGAGTACTACAGCGTAAACTGACTGTACGCTCGTGAAATCTCTATATAAATCGATTAACTAAAGGAAAATATACTAATAGGACAAATATATACTTAAAAATGAGTAATAGTAGTAGTTGCTTCGAGCTAAGGTGATGATGGGACACTGCAGTTTCTGTCATGAATAATGGTATTAAAGCAAGAATAATGTCACATTATCGAGTCAAAAATCACTTTGCTATCTACAAATCAAACATAAGTGACTCGTTCGGTCACTATCTCTTGTACTCTAATATTGAGAAAGATCAAGAAGGTAACAGATACAAAAGGACAGAGAAATACAAATGCCATATCACGACTGAACTAAACATTCATTATCTGTATTCCCTCTAATTCCCAGTTTTAACCAGTACTAATCCCGAAACATTACTAAAGTAATGTGTAATGATGGATAGAGAGGGGGTGGCTGCTAAATTTCTATCTAATCAAACTTAGCGGGCTGTTTGATGATCCATTTTTTCACACACTGCTTACTTGAATCTTCAAAAAGTAATATCGGGTTTCTTCTTCGAAGCTTTTTAACCAGTGGGATACAGAATTGAGATATGTTAATTCTCAAAAGACAATCAACCATTCCATTTGAATTAGGCATAATACCGAACTGAAGGATCCTAGTCATAAGCAGTTTTTCGGAGAACCCAACAACTTGGCCAATTCAGTAAGGGAAGACAAGAAGAGGTACAGAAAAGAATGACCAATTCTTTCCATATTCAACACTCTCCTCATACACCTGAGAAGACTGAGATTATCAATATAAACAATGCAATAGAGATGTAGTCTTGAAATCTTGGCGTACATTTCGCTACTTAGTCAAAAAAAAAAAAAAAAAAAAAAAAAAGTGGTCAGGGGGGAGAAGGGCCTCGTTGGTCGACTTCAAGATACCCTTGGTAAGGACAAAGCCCATCTTACTTACTGTGAATACTCTGCCATCACATCAGTATCGTGGAATTGGGCACTGGGTTGTATTTATAATACAGAAAAGTCCGGTAGAAAACATTATATTTTTTTACCCGCTGGGGATGCAGCCAGATGATCATTCGGAATACTTTACTGATTTTCTACGAGGGTATTCTTCCATGAAGTGTTTCATAAATAATATGCGAGTGCAAAATTACAATTCGGCTTTGTGCGCATTCTTCTGCCTATATTTTACGCAAAGCGTAAGTCTAAATGGAGTTTGTGCCGCCCTTAGGAAAATCAGGGAGCATTTATCCACCACCAACTTAAAAGGAAATGACGTAAGTGTTATTATACTATCTTCTCCATTTAAATTCAAGACCGTGTATGTACATCTGGAAATACTGTATACAAAACCTGAAATTTCAATGAAGATTGGCAAAGTGCTAAAGAAATGTAATTAAAAAAGTTTTCCTACCGCTTTTAAGCGTGCAAATGTTAGAGTTTCAAATGAATGTTTTTAGGGTCAGATTTTTTTTCCCACTAAATGCTATGTCTTTATACACGAAATGTTATTTTGCATGTATGCTTCGTATAATAAAAGAAACTATAGTCCATTTCTTTTAGCGAGTCATATTTGCACCGACTTGCAACGGTGCCCTTTTAGCTCGGAAAAGTTTCCTGTCGCTGATTGGTTAGAATTATCTTATCCAACCAATTAGTGATCAGGAAAATTTTCCGAGTTAAAGGGCACCGCTGCGAGTCGGTGCAAATATGACTCGCTAAAAGAAATGGACTATAAGTTGTAATACGTTTTTATTACCCATATATGTCAATGTAAGTGATTATTAACCATATATGAAAGGCCTTAAAACAAATGGAGAGAGAGAGAGAGAGAGAGAGAGAGAGAGAGAGAGAGAGAGAGAGAGAGAGACTTGATTGCATCACGTTGGCACACAAGTGTGTGTCTCTTAGGATTAAAAAAATGGATAGAGAGATGGGTACTTTTCTATAGGCTTAAATTGAAAGGAATGTGGTCAGGGGGGGAGGAGGGCTTCGTCTGCATACAAATGCGTGTCTTATAATAATAAATAAAAAAAAAAAAAAAACTGCGTGGTGAGTAGGATCAATGTCACCGTCTAGGGGCATGGGTCATCCAGATAGCGAACTCCACGCCTGCCGGTGGCCACGCACAGAAAACGCCCCCTGGGGGGGAGAGAGAGAGAGAGAGAGGGGGAGAGAGAGAGAGAGAGAGAGAGAGAGAAAGGGGGGGGTTGGTAGTCATAACCTTGGGGGGAGGGGGGGGTTGTTAACATAACTTTACGTTTAAATCCCCAAACTGAGTCGCCCCAACAGATCCATACCAGACGAACTGAGCTAACGGGACTGAGTCAATGAGTAAAAGTGAGCAATCTAGGCAATACCCCCAAAAAGTGAACAATCTAGGCTTATTTCCTACTACTCATATGCAGATGATGCTACTCTCTTTGCATCAATTCCACCCCCTGAATGTAGATCTAGGGTTGGTGAATACCTTAATAGAGATTTAGCTAAAATTAGTGCATGGTGCAAATTATGGGGTATGAAGTTGAATCCTAACAAAACTTAAAGTATGATTGTAAGTAGGTCTAGGACGGTGGCTCCTCAACATCCGGATCTCAGTATTGATAATGTTTCTTTAAATTTGTATGACTTTCAAAATTTTAGGTGTGATTCTCGACAGCAAATTTACTTTTGAGAAACATATAAGGTCTGTGTCTTCTTCAATTGCACAAAAAAATCGGCTTATTGAGAAAGTCTTTTAAGATATTCGGTGATCAATCTATTCTGGAGAAGTGTTTTAATTCTTTTATTCTACCTTGTTTTGAGTATTGTTCTCCTGTCTGGTCTTCAGCCGCTGATTCTCATCTTAATTTGTTGGACAGAAACTTACGGTCTATTAAATTTCTTATGCCTGATCTAGATATTAATCTCTGGCACCGTCGTTCAATTAGTTCATTATGCATGTTGCATAAGATTTTTCATAACTCTGAGCATCCTTTACATTCAGATCTCCCTGGACAATTCTATCCTGTTCGTAATACTAGGCAGGCAGTTAATTCTAATAGCCAGGCCTTCTCCATCATAAGACTCAATACTACGCAGTAGTCTAGAAGTTTTATTCCAGCTGTTACCAAGTTGTGGAATGATCTTCCTAATCGGGTTGTTGAATCAGTAGAACTTCAAAAGTTCAAAGTTGGAGCAAATGCTTTTTTGTTGACCAAGTGGACATGAGACTTTTTATAGTTTATATATAACATATTTGTTTTTGACGTTGTTAATAGTTTATATATGACATCTCTTTTGGCATTGCTTTTTTTGGAGTGATTTGTTGTTAATTTGTTCTCTTCAGTTGTTTATTTCCTTGTTTCCTTTCCTCACTGGGCTATTTTTCCCTATTGGAGCCCCTGGGCTTGTAGCATCTTGCTTTTCCAATTGGGGTTGTGGCTTGGATAGTAATAATAATAATACTCAGAGCTAATAAATGAAAGGAAAAAATAAAAGAATAAACAGTAGGATTACAACTTGAAATAATGTGTGTTGGGTGTGGGAGAGGGTGGGTATACCGGGTGGGTAACAGGTGTTTAAATATTTACGAGATACAAGAACAATAGTTTTGAAAGTAAGAAGGGCAGCCAGGAGAGGCAGAACTGTTAGGGAAAATGATTTGGTAAGGAAAAATACAAGGAAAACTAGGAAATGGAAAAGTTTTATGAAAACATGAAAGAGAAAAAGACGAACAATTACATGAATTGAGCACTAAGAGTAGTGAATGAATAGTTACGGAAATGCGGGGAGCAAAAGCATGGAAAAAAAAATGAGGACGAAGCATTATGAAACAGAGGAGTAGATGCTTGTTGGTTCAGCGAGAGCATACAGGATGGAGAGGAGGGGTGAGGGAGGTGCATAAGGGGAAGGAGAAGGGGAGAGGCTAGAGGCGACAGGACAGCCGCAGTGTGAGAAGAATCTAACGCCAATATAGAAATATTAGAGCATAGTGGGAAATTCGAATAAAAGGGATGGGAAAAGAAATGAAGATATAAAAGGGAATGAGAGGAATTAAAGTAACGTGAACACCTAAATTAAAGGATATAAAAGTGAGACTTAGATTATATTAGCAATTGTTGGGAAGGCCAGGAGTGTTGTTTTAACTCAGTAAATAAAATTCGTCTACACAGAATCTTACGTAAATATAGGAATATTAAACGCAGATGAAGTATAATAGTGGGAAATGTCGAATAAAAGAAGGAAGACAAAAGAACGTGAGAGGAGAATGTGTAAAGTTGTAAACATTGTCAAGTCACAAATTGTTATATTTTCATGCTTTAACATAAATACAGCAAAAAACATAAATGTCTCACTAATAACTGCTTTTTTTAGGATAATATCCTTGATAATAAGGGAGTTATTTGTGTGGAGAAATTGTTATATTTTTATTTGTTGAGTGGAAACTTGTTGTTCTGGGAAAGTCTCTCTGCAGCAAACCACATGGATCAACAGGGGAGGATAGAAGCACTAACACTCGAGGGAAAAACACACAGGCAATAACTTTGATGCTGGAGTTCACGAGTGAGATGCTCGACAGGTATTCACGTTAACATTGACAAAGTCGATGGAGGGAGCAGGGATGTACTGTATTGATGTAAAAGTTAAAGATAAGGATTTTTAGCTTTGAAGCATAGAATGAATAGTAAGTCACTCCCTAACACTTCCATTATATCAGGTATACTGTTCGAAGGATAAATAATCATTATAGACATAATCAAATAAATGAAGGAGTAAAAATACGAAAAGATGTAATGAACCTAATCTTGCTTTATTATACAAATTTACATTAAAAAAATCTGACATCTTCACAGCTGCAAAAAGGCAAATAATTGAATCAATCAAAGAATGCAAAATAATAAAAAAAAAAAAAAATATGGTCGCATAGACTCGCAGTCTTCTGCAATAGCAAATGATCGAAATGGGGTCGGACATGCAGCCCTGTGACCCAAAGACTGGACTAGTCTCTAAAGCAAAACCAAATATTATGAGCAAAATTTGTACACATAATAACATGCAATCAGCCAAAAATATCTCTAGCTCCGTTCCTAGGATCATCTTCTTCCCTCTCTCCAGCGATGACAGGACCCAAGCACTCCTTTCCTGTTTGGTGGGAGTCAAGTTAGGGGGTGAGCAAGAGGTGAACAGATTGACTGACCACGTTGGTCAGCCAGTTACAACTACGGCTCTTGTAAGAACTGGGCATCCCTTAGGTTGCGTGGGATCACCTGTCAACACTTTCCAAACCAGGTGAGGGTCGTGGTGTGTAGAATAATGCAGTTGAGGTGCCATATCGGGACTTAGGGCAGGGCAATGCAACGATGTAAGGAGTGAGGAGGCAGGATTTTGCGCTAAATACAAAGAGAAATCTTGCAGTTCTAAGGGAATATACATACCTATTCTGGCTTACTAAAAATCAACAATTTAAATGAGCAATTAGCAATGTGCTGGAGTGATGGGCATACGTCTTAAAATTAAACAGACCTGAATAGGTACTGAGATATAAAATAAGTTGCTTATAAGTCAGCAGTACTAAAGTTAGATTTAAAACCAAAGTCATAATTTATTTCGAAACAGGTAGTTTGAGGAAAGAACCATCGTACGCCGGCTTTCGGCTTTTATTTTGCATTTCTACGTTGTAATGTCACGAACACAGCGTACGGTATTGTCAATGACATTAGCAAATTTAGAGCAGTTCTCCCGAAGATTCAGTAAAGAAAACGTAGCGTGGGAGCGAAAGTTTAAGGGGTAACTACAATATTGGGAGCTAGACCAAATACTGAAGGAAAGACGAAAAAAAAAAATTCTTCACAACCTAAGGATAAAGGGAAAAAGAAAGGAGAGAGAGCGGTTAGTTCCGGCAAATTTGATTCAACTACTTGTTATTACGCTCGAGGAAAACCAATTGGATGACCAAGTAAGTGAAGTGGTTCTTCCCATCAACGTCCTTTCGAAGTTAACAAAAAGCCGTTAGCGTTAATCAAAATCAATCAAGTAAAAGTTATGTGCGATTGTGAATATAGGGAAAACTTGACCCGCAGGCAATGCTTCATGGAAGCGTTAAGATAAGTAAATGAGCAATGTTAACTTTAAACGTAAGATGCAAATATAAGCAAAGGATTGAAATGCAATACTTCCCTACCAAGGGGTAAGGATAGAACAAACAAAACGTGAGTCAATAACAGTTCAGCAACAAATCAGGGCAAGAACATTAAAAATTAAGGGGGTGAATCCCAATCCGGGTCTGACATCCGACGTTTAACAAAAAAGTTTTCAAAAAGAAAGTGACTGGCATAAAGAAAGCTTTGTATTCGTCGGGTGACAAAAGGAGAAAAGTTATGTCCTTCTCAGCATTAAAATGTGAATAATTGACTGAAACTAGTTCCAATGATAAACAGGGACAAACTAGGTCCATGGGGACATCATAATTCTAACCGCAAGAGTCTTGGGGAGCATTAAAAGTATATGTTATAATCAGCCGAGCTGAAGGATGTCAGGGGGATGGTAGTAACGTGACAAATTGTCAAGGCAAATATTAAATTTACGCTTTAAAGTTAAAGCAAATGACTGACAGAAACAATGCTGCTGAATGACTTGGCAAAAATAACAAAAGTTTAAAGTGGCAACATATATAACGGCATGAAAAAAGTAAATGAGATTCATGGAACCGTGATCCTCAAGCAAGGTGAATCGTAAACAACCTCTAAGCTCTGGTGCTAATTCTACATGTGTGACCTTTCCGACTGCTAAAGCCTTAAAGTTATGACTACTTGGCTCGTTATGAGCAGTTTTCAAATTCTGACTTGGATGTTTTAGCGTCAACGCAGGATGAAGCAGAAGTTATGGGCTTGAGGATGGGACAATCAGGCAAAGAAAGGACTGGTCCGTGGGATGGTAAGGGCTTAATGGAATAGTCTACCAGTACAGGTCCTTTGCTGACCTTCATGCACACGGTCAGGTTGGGTGGTATTAGCGCTACCTCCATGGGGGTCCACGATGAAACCGCGAATGGTATTTCCTCCGGGACACACTGTCAAAGGCGGTACAGCCAAAGGGGTTTGAGTCTAATTAAATGCTGACTTAAGGTTTGGAAATGAAGACGGAGCAGGAGGGAATGACGTAAATTTACTGATCTTGTGCCGAGATGGCAACAAAGTATTGAATTGTGAATATTGAAGAAATGGGGCAATACAAAATCATGAACTCCATGCTTGACTGCCGAGACACTTGGGACCGTTAATGGTGTTTACAACGGGGCGCATTACAAGTTGCACCAATGCAGAACAAAATTGACTGGAATTTATGGTTAAATTAGGATGAGCCATGAGGCTATTAAAAGCAATCTCAATTTTCCCTGAATAGGCAGTAAGCACAGGATAATTCACTTTAACAATAGGATGGTCGTAATGTCTCCAAAAGGTTTTATAATTTCAATATTCAACTTTTATGTTACCAATGAGGGTTTTAAACTGACCCACGGCTTCAGGACCTATGCTCGAAAAATCAACTGAAGCAAGAGCATGAAGTGCCCAGTCTGCGTTCTCACAAACAAATTTGAATTTCAACTCCTGTCCCTAAGCCAAGCGTCAATCTCCTCTGGACTGTGTGCTTCAGTCTTAGGCGGTGGAGGGTTGTTTATGGTACGGGTGAAGTCCGCCATTTTGGACTGACGGCGTGTGATGGACGGAATCGACAAAAGCAAAAACGAAGGGTAAATCTGAATGTTCAAAGTTCCATGGAAAAATCCAAGAATGTGAATATAAAACTTTACAAATTTACATGCGCGATAACTAGATATTCAAAATTACTCATAATTGGAAAAGAATGGTTAAATGATGAAACAAATGTACTCAGAAATTAAAACAGACCGGACTGCTAGCAGACGATGCTCGGTCACGTGACGTCAAAAACTTTACTAAACTGAATTACATAACCGTGCGGCAATGACTGACTGAATTGAATTACTTACAAGAAGCAAAACATGTTAGAAAGCGCATGGGCGTATGAATGTAAAAAAGTCAAGTTAAAAGTTGAAATAACAGGTCAAGGCTGACGCTGTTGTTGTGTCAGTTTCACAGTTATGAGCGCACTTTGGAGACCGCCGAACCATTAGAATAAGTAGAGGGTAAACAAATATAAAATTTCTCACACGGGAAGGTAAAATAAAAACTCTAAAAAAAGGACTAAAAACAAAATCATCTTATGAAAACAACAAATGAACTAACACTTACAAACGGCAAAGATCGATAGATTCCTTCATGAGGAAGTAACACAAAAAATCTCCTCACGCAGAGGACAAGCATTGCTTCTCGTTGAAGCTAGACAAAGTTTCTTTTTGCAAAGGACTCACCAATTTTCCCCACGCAGGGGACAAAGTTAAATCTTCTCTCACAGAGGACAATCCCAAAAATCTCCTCACACAGAGGATAGACAAAAATCTCCTTAAGAAAAGGATAACAATTTTCCTCACACAGAGAACGAACCAATTTTTCCCATGCAGAGGATCAAGTTAAATCTCCTCGCAAAGAGGGCAAACACCAAATTTTCCCAACGCAGAGGATAAAGATTAAATCAATGTCGTGTTTATAAGTGTCAAACGGTGAAATTACGAATAAAACTACATAGTTAATTAATGAAATAACACGCAGTAAGTTACATACAGTAAAAAAAAAAACAATAAAAACCCTCTTGTTTGGGTTGTAAACAAGATCTGCCATCTTGGAACAATCACGTTAAATGAAACGGAATTGTTGAAATTAAGTTTCTACGCTACTTGTAAGAAAGCTTAAAATTACCAAGCAAGATGGAGACTGTTTGCAGCTTGGTGTAGAGGGCGAGGCATGTCTCCACTCGATCCCTCTCTACCTTTAGTGGCAGATTTCCTTTTGTACCTCAGGGAGGAAAAGCTCCTCTCAGTCTCTGCGATTAACGGCTATCGCTCAACCTTGAGCCTCATCTGTAGACTGAGAGTGGTTGACCTTTCCACCTCAAAAGATATCACCTTGTTGATTCGAGGTTTTGAGAGATCTTGCCCCCCAGTTGAGATTAGACCACCAAATTGGGACGTGTCCCTGGTCTTACGTTCCTTGAAGGGTCCACCTTATGAGCCCTTAAATAGGACCTCTGACTACTTTCTGACCCTTACGACTGTCTTCCTAGTAGCTCTGGCCTCGGTCAGAAGGGTCAGTGAACCACATGGTCTGTCTTACCCATTTTAGAGGATGGGGGGAAGTCCCTCCCAACTTCATTCCAGGCTTTGTGGCCAAAACTCAGAATCCTTCATCGGTCGATGAGGTTTCGAGAATTTCAATTTTCCAGCCTCAATAAGGTAACACAGGATACAGACCAATTGTTACTGTGCCCAGTCAGGGCGCTAAGGAAATACCTGAACCGCACCAGACCTTTCAGACCACGCCTCCGTCATCTCTTCCTCAGTAACAACAAGGTAAAGAAGAGAATCTCTCGCAACACCATCTCTTTCTGGCTCAAGAAAGTTATTGAAAGAGCCATTCAAGGAGACCCTGAGGCAGCACAACCCAAAGCCCATCAAGTTCTGGGAGTGGCTGCCTCACTGGCATTTAAGAGAAACTTCTCAGTCCCCAAGTCTTAAGAGCTGGGGTCTGGAAACGCCAATCTACATTCACCACTCATTATTTGGCGATGTGACACATAAGTCCCTAGACACCTTTTCTATAGGGCCTATTGTGGCAGGTCAACAGGTGCTGTAGCTACCTTACACCCTTTCAGGGGACAGTAGCCATTGGTTGAGGATTCTGTGTTACACTAGGTTTTAAAAAGGACATCCATCTATCTTCTTCGTTTCCTTCTCCCTCCCATCTGGGTATCCTAGTCTGCAGCCAGTTTCGGCTGGACTCACCAATGGAAATAAGGTATGAAACTTATCTGATTCCTCTCACAGGGTATAAGTTATACTCATAGTCACGAGGTTTCCCCTTTTCAATGTCGGGGAATCCTAAGAATAAAAGGGTTCGAGTCGAATGTTCCTGACCCACTTCATCCTGAAACATTTGTTTCCACGAAGCTACAAACTTTCAGTTGTGCTAAGATTATGGGGATCTACAAAGAAAGAAGATTAACGGGAGATTTTTTCTTCAAGAGTCTAGTCTGAGAACTATCTTCCCTAGGAATAGGGAACTCCTTGGTCACCCTAGCCTCACGACTAAGTCTCCTATAGTAAAGAATGAGGGTTTGTAGCAAGTGTAGGAACAAATGAAAACTTATAACAGAGTTTATATTTTTCCCAACATACAAACCTGAATTCTTTAAAAAAATCTTCCCTCCCTCACCGACCCCTAGAATAGTCCTAGCTAGAATCCGATTGCAGGTAAACAGTAGCTACCAACCGGCAGTCCCCCACCGCTAACAGGTGGATAACTACCTGCCCGGTTGTTAACGACCTTGTTAAGGTATTTCTGCCATATTTTCCAGCTCATGCTAAAGTATCTCCTGTAAAAAAGAATTTGGGTTTGTATGTTAGGAAAAATACATACTCTGTTATAAGTGTGTCATATTTCTAGGATTATCAACAGCAAAATATGTGCCACCGTAATACTAATGGTTTTTTATGGCAACCTTTTACTAGACAGAAAATGAATTATTATTATTATTATCATTGAAAGTGATTGCTGCCTCAGTGGCGTTAATTTTGTAATTAACTTTTCTATTGTTCTTATTATCTTTTTCTCTTCATTTGTACAATCCGCCAGTAACTGGGAAAGGGACATATCAATAGGAAAGGGACATATCAATAGGAAGGTGATGAAGACCATATCATTCACAATTAGTCATTAATATATCACAACACATTATAAAAGTACAGATAATATGTACAAAGTATGAAACACTATCACAATGTTAGTGTGCACAAAGTAATGGTCACTTTTGTACAAAAAATGATAAATTACGGAGTTAAATTTAACACATCCTTCGACTCAATCGGTTTCGAGCAGTGAGAAGATTTTCTGCTCATTGTCAAGAGTGAATTGAAATGCAGGTGTTGTTTTGATGGCTTATATACGGAGTCCTACTTCAACATTCCATCTTTAGTGGTCAAGAGCTGCCCTAAGGTGGAGACCATTAATCCTAGGAGGTAGTGGCCTCTGCCTAGCCGGCATGTTTGGTGGGATTATTGACTCTGGTTCTGTCAGGAGATAATCCCTGTTTTGACCTTCGGCTATATCAGTCCTGTCATAGTTGTTATTGCCTGGACTATTGTTGGTGGTGGACCTTATACATGTTGGCAATAAGGTCCCTTCTTGCGTGGTGTTGAGGTTAGGTCTTTGTTGTTAAATCAAAAGAGCTTCCATTATCCGGAGACGTCTGCTGTCAGGGGCACGGCCGATGATGGTTACATTTTTCACTATATGCTCCCTTGTTATCTTGAAATTATGTTTTTGGAGGCAATCCATTTTTATTGCACCCTGTTGCACGTGGCAAGATAATCTCTTAGAAAGACGCATCGTCATCATCCCGATGTAGGTGCCAGGACATTCCTGGACAGGGCATTTATATCGGTACACTACGTTCGTCTTTTTCAAGTCATCTTGCATGGCAGGGGCAGGGTTGTTTTTCATTATCAAGTCTCGTGTTTTTGCTAGTTGGTAATAAATTATAAGGTTGATTTCAGTATCCTCTGCCGTGGCAAAAACGTTGTTTTTTATTATATTTTTCATAGTCTTTTCTTCTTCTTTATAGTTTACGCTCATAATGCCTTTATAGTATAGATTTATTTTTGCTGGTGTGTTAATATCATCAGGGCCTTCATTCTGGTACCATTTTTCGATTTCTTTTTTTTGATCTGCCGATTAATGTCCTTATTCGTGAGGCCATTATTCACCAGAATTTTACTAATTCTGTCAAGTTCCTCGTGGGTGCCTCTCCACGAAGAACAGTGAGAAATGGCTCTCCGAATAAAAGCCATAATGGTGGCAGTTTTATACCGACTAGGGCACTCGCTGTCACCATTCAGACATAGGCCAAGATTTGTTGGTTTTACGTACACCGAGGTATTAAAGCTATTATTGCTTGTTTCTACAAGGACATCAAGAAAGGGGAGACGTCCTTGGAGGCTGTGCTCGAGGGTGAACCTGAGCTAGCTGCATTCCTCGAAAATGCGGCGCAGTTCTTCTATGCTCTCCTGATTGGCCGTTTTTATGAAAGTATCGTCAATGTAGCGCACATAGAGGTCTGGTTTGCTGATTTTTTGAGAAACTCTCTCCTCGACTACTCCCATATAAAAATTAGCAAAGAGGACGCCTAAAGGGGACCCCATAGCGACGCCATCTTTCTGAATATATATATGGCCCTTATGTGTAGTGAAAGGGGTTGAGTCGAAGGATGTGTTAAATTAAACTCCACGTAATTTATAATTTTTTGTACAAAAGTGACCATTACTTAGTGCACACTTAACATTGTGATAGTGTTTCATACTTTGTACATATTATCTGTACTTTTATAATGTGTTGTGATATATTAAAGACTAATTGTGAATGATATGGTCTTCATAACCTTCCTATTGATATGTCCCTTTCCCAGTTACTGGCAGATTGTACAAATGAAGAGAAAAAGATAACAAGAACAAAAGAAAAAGTTAATTACAAAATTAACGCCACTGAGGCAGCAATCACTTTCAATAAAACCTGCTTAAAAGATGGTTTACTCCCGAAATATTATTATTATTATTACTAGCCAAGCTACAACCCTAATCAGAAAAGCAAGATGCTATAAGCCCAAGGGCTCCAATAGGGAAAAATAGCCTAGTGAGGAAAGGAAATGAGGAAAGGAAATAAGGAAATGAATAAGTGACGAGAACAAATTAACAATAAATCATTCTAAAAACCGCAACAATGTCAATACAGATATGTCATATATAAACTATTAACGTCAAAACAGATATCCCATAAACAAACGATAAAAAGACTTAAGTCAGCCAGGTCAACAGAAGAGGGAAAACAATATTTACAGTCAATATCCAAACATCATGATTTCCAACAAATTTAATATACTACTGTACTATATCATTTATTTTTTATATTTAGTTTCTGGAATTTGAAATTAGGCATATTACCAAAATTCCTTAGCACTGCCTGCAAATTTGGTTATTCATATAATAACTATTATTACTTCCTATACTAGCACAATACTGTATACAGTAATTGAAATCACATCCGCTGGTTTACTAGGGTATGACAATTAGTCTCAGACTTGTAGAACATTAATATAAAAATTCTGTTTACATTCTTTTTCAGGCCAAAGTATAGAAGTAGATAATTATTTTGAAAGAATGGCCACACTTGGAAAAGGACAATTTTCAAATAGAATAGCAACAGATGGAGCAAGACTTAACATGAAAACCAGTTCTGTACATATATGAAATAAAGTTTGAGGCAGGGGCACAAAAACACATTCCAACAGCATCTGCGGAAAAAATAATAAAACAAAGGGGATGCAGCAACCTACTGATAAAAGAGCCATGTGTAACCTACAGAATTAAGAGGCATGTGTGACCTACTGAAGATATATACATACATACATACATACATACATATACCAAGGCACTTCCCCCAATTTTGGGGGTAGCCAACATAGAAAAAAATGAAATAAGGGGACCTTTCCTCTCTACGTTCCTCCCAGCCTGACAAGGGACTCAACTGAGAGGAAGCAGCAGAGCCTACTGGAACTGCGTCAAAATCGCTCGCCATTCGTTCCTATTTCTAGCGCACTCTCTTGCCTCTCTCACATCTATCTTACTATCACCCAGAGCTTTCTTCACTCCATCCATTCACCCAAACCTTGGCCTTTCTCTTGTACTTCTCCAATCAACTCTTGCATTCATCACCTTCTTTAGCAGTCAGTCATTTTCCATTCTCTCAACATGGCCAAACTACCTCAACACAATCATATCAACTCTAGTTGCTAACTCATTTCTTACACCCGTTCTCACTCTCACTGCTTCGTTCCTAAACCCATCTACTCGAGATACACCAGCCATACTCCTTAGACACTTCATCTCAAACACATTCAATTTCTGTCTCTCAGTCACTTTCCTTCCCCACAACTCCAATCCATACATCACAGTTGGTACAACCACTTTCTCATACAGAACTCTCTTTACATTCATGCCAAACCCTCTATTCTTTACCTATCCCTTCACTGACCCCACCACTTTGCATCCTTCATTCACTCTCTGACGTATATCTGCTTCCACTCCACCATTTGCTGCAACAACAGACACCAAGTACTTAAACTGATACACCTCCTAAAATAACACTCCACTCAACATGAAATTCAACCTCACACCACCTTCCCTTTTCGTACATCTCATAACCTTACTCTTGCCCATAATAACTCTCAACTTCCTACTCTCACGTACCCTTCTAAATTCTGCCACTAATTGGCCAAGTTTCTCTTCCCAGTCTGCAACCAGTACAGTATCATTCGAAAATAACTGATTTACCTCCCATTCATGATCTTTCTCGTCTAACAGTTTCAATCCTCGTCCAAGAACTCGAGCATTCACCTCTCTCACCACTCCATCAACATACAAGTTGAAACGTTTATCCATGGCGACATCACACATCCCTGTCTCAGCCCCACTCTCACCAGAAACCAATTACTCACTTCATTTCCTATCCTAACACATGCTTTACTACCTTTTTAGGATCTTTTCACTGTTTGCAACAACCTTCCACCAATTCCATATAACCTCATCACATTCAACTTCGCTTCCCTATCAACTCCATCATGCGCTTTTTCCAGATCCATAAACGCAACATACACATCCTTACCTTTTGCTAAATATTTCTCACATATCTGCCTAATTGTAAAAATCTGATTCATACATCCCCTGAATATATAGCCCCTAGTTAATGAGACTTACTATTGCATTAAGACTATCACAAGCTAATAAAAAAAGATATGACATGACTACTAAGTTATATTCAGAAATTGCATTCAAAACAGTTCTTGATAAGTTTCAAAGTTGTAAAAAAAATTTAGCTTAGTAAAAGTACAGTTATGAGGAAAATAATGCTTGAGATATCTAAAATATTGTAAAAATATCTAAAGAGAAAGTAAGAATAAGTCCCAAATCACAATTTTAACGAAATTTATTTGTATTTTCCTTACTGTAAAAATCTGACTCATTTAATATAAATACAGTATGATTTCAGCAAAGCTGGGACAGCTGTTAAAAATCTAACAAGGCAGATACAATTATTAGTGAGTGGCAGATAAGCCCCGCCCGTCTGTCAGTCAG
This sequence comes from Palaemon carinicauda, assembly GCF_036898095.1. Taxonomy (NCBI): domain Eukaryota; kingdom Metazoa; phylum Arthropoda; class Malacostraca; order Decapoda; family Palaemonidae; genus Palaemon; species Palaemon carinicauda. The sequence continues at coordinate 46,406,992 of NC_090746.1, read as the reverse complement.
CTAGACGCTCACTTTTAATTAGGCCTCGGACTTGCGGGGAGGCTGAGGGAGGTGGTGTAACTAACTTCAGGTTTATAAAGATAAGAAAAATAAAAATTTGAAATTCATCCCTACATGAATACAGACCATGGTCGTTTTAGCAAGAGACGCGCCTTTGGGAGAAGGAAGTCCTTACAAACCAAAATCTGCCTGGTATATATATTTCCTGAGAAATATCAGAGAACCTACTCCTGTAGAGAAACCTAGATGACGACACCTAATGGTCTGAGAGCATGGAGATGTCTTGTGTATTAGGAAAAGCCCATCACAAGTGTAACTGGTAACCGATCACATAAGAACCTATATCCTTATGTAGGTAGTAGGTTGGCCAGGGCACCAGCCACCCATTGAGATACTACCGCTAGAGAGTTATGGGGTCCTTTGACTGGCCAGACAGTAGTACTGTACATTGGATCCTTCTCTCTGGTTACGGTTCATTTTCCCTTTGCCTAACGTATACACCGAATAGTCTGGCCTATTCCTTACACATACTCTTCTGTCCTCATACACCTGACAACACAGATTACCAAACAATTCTTCTTACTGCACTGTAATTGTTCAGTGGCAACTTTTCTCTTTGTAAGGGAAGAAGAGCACAGCCCTTCAGCCTGACCAACAGTTGTTGTGCTAAGTCCGGAATGAGACTGAGCACCGGTAAAGCAAGAGCATAGTATTGACATGCTTCCAGTTCTGGATTGCTTCTTGGTACTGCACTGTCTCTCACAGGCTAGTGGGGAGAGATCGGTCAGTCTCACGCAACTCCTGTCGATCGGTCTTTCTGGACTTCAATAATAACTACTACTACTTAAAATAGAAGCTTCTGAAGAGTCTCCCAGGCAAGTGGGGAGAGATCGGTCAGTCTCACGCAACTCCTGTCGATCGATCTTCCTGGACTACTTCTATAATAACTACAGTACTACTTCTGAAAGTAGAAACTTGTGAAGAACCTAACAAAGATGAGGCAGAGGAAGATGTAGAACTAGGTCTCCACATATTTCTTCTTGCCAGCTTTCTTCGGGGTTGAGGTTTTGCGCAACAACGATGCTCTCGCAAAGAAAGAAACAATACTAGTAGGCACTATAGGGGCAATCTCAGAAGTCCTCATGGAGGCAAGAAACTTTCTTAAGCATAAATGGATAGCTAGGGAAGATCAACATATGTTCAGGTTGACATTGTCATCATACAGCTATACATAGAGAGGATATGACTGCAAACACTCATGGCCCCCATAAAAAAGCTAATTTGATTAATGGCAGGTTTGCAGCTTTATCTGAAACTACTGCATATCCTTGAAATCTTCAATTAATTTACCCAAGTTTACCTGAACACAACAGCATGTCTGTACACTCATCCATATATTCTGGAAAGAGAAAGCAATAAATTAAAACAGCCAAACATTGAGAAGCAGCAAAAGTAAATGTGTACTGCTTGCAGCCAAAGACAAGAGTGAATGTCTGACTGATGGGGAGTTATAATTACATTGTTAAACATTCCAGCTTCACTGGTTATGTTTCTCTTAAAGGGCGAAGGTTTGAATTCATGTAGGAACAAATAAAGCAAAAAGGACATTAACAAAAAATTAAATATTTAATCCTCTTATATCATAAGGGCAGTAAAATATCACTTACCATTGCAACTCCTCTGTGCCATGGGTCACATAATCTAGCAAATCTGACCACTTCCAGACATGAATCAACTCATTTCCCATCTGAGAGAGTAAATCATATGTAGCACGAATAATGTCTCGTTCTGTGAGAGTATAATTTGATTTCTGTTTCTTCCTTCTTTTGGGGCTTGGCTCAGGCTCAACTGGTTTAACTGATTTTTTCTCATATGGAGGTGCTGCTTTTTGGAAATATTTCAGAGCAAATCTAGAAATCAAGAAAAATATTCTCCTTAAACTATAGTATACATAAAATAATGAATTATTCAGAATGCAAACTCCATGAATAAGAATCTACACTTTATCTAATAAATTACAACTCAGAATTTTAACAAAGGGTATGTTAAAATATTGAGATCCAGACAAAACCCCTTTTTTAGCATTGTAGAATTGTTCTTTGGTCTACTGTACTGTATTTGTCTTACCGTAGTTCTAAAAATTAAACTAAACTACATAGCTAAATACCTTGATTTTGAAGACCACAATGGTCTGTTCTAATGAAAGTAACATTGGAAGAACTAAATTTCAACTATAACATAGAACTTCCCATAAACTTTGCAATGCAATAGGCTGAAAGCTATAAATGCTAATAACATTGAGAGATATATGGCCATACTCGCCATTAATTTACCCTCAGGCCATAGTGCTTATATCTACAAAGCGCAAGATTTGAATATGCTAAAACAGAAAAAAATTCCCTACAAACCCTCCAGACAGGGGATTGCCACTATAAGAGCCCCAACTCAAGGTAGTAGCAACCACCACAGGTCCTTTGGTAAAGGTGTCCAGTGACTTGTGGATGCATTCCCGTATGTAGTGGTCTGACACCTCCTTTCAATACTCAACTCCCTGACAAGGGTTTAAGGTTTTCAGGCATCCTGACATCTAAGGTCATTGACGAACTCCCTGACAAGTTCTTACGAGAGGCTCGAGTGGATACGATATTCCGGCTTTGTGAAAATGAAACCGTGGTGGCCATCTCATCCCTTTATGAGAGCTTGTGTCTGATTGTTGAATGAAGCCAGAAAGAACAGGGCCATAAGATATATTTCTTATCCTTTCTGTACTGAAGGCAGGGATATCTTGTCCCTGGCAACCCCCAACCAAGAAGCCATTCTAGTCAACATTCATTGCCTTGGTAAGGAAGAGCTAAAAAAAAGGGCTGAAATTGTGGCAACCTGGGTCCGAGATCCTGGCCACTAACTCTTGAACCCAAGCAATGGAGATTTTCCATCCTTAAGGATGACTAACCCAAACGAAGGCCTACCAAACGGAAAAACCCTCACCAGAAAGGACTGAGTAAACCTAAACAGAGCAAGGGTAACATGGGCAAAACTGGAGATAACTAGCACATATGAGGATTAGCCACCAACCCTGAATACCAATGTGGGGCAACACTATAAACAATGTTACACATCCTACAAAGGTACTCACTTGGCCATCGTTACTTGGCTCAAGACCTCAGAAAACCAAACGACAACAACCTCCTGTGGGTTGGAGTCAACGGGGAAGCCTGTTCAGGACTGTATCCCTCCTTCTCAAAACCCAGTTTGCCGTCTGGGTCAGTGACTGGAAAGTGAGGAATTTCATCGCTTCCCCCCCCCCAAACGGATAAGTTCCTACAGTAGGGCTTGGTTCTTTCTCCGGCACTGATAGGTTGTGAGCTACTTGGAACACTGCTAGGGTGCACGCCCACCAGTCCAGCCAGGAGGTCACATTAACAATATCCTGGGATGTGTCCTCCATCATGGCGGCCTCCGCTTGAGAGAAGACCACTGGGGCCGTAAGTCTCCTCTCATCCATATTTCCCTGGCTTAAGGTTGCGGCGGCTTCCTCTAAGGTACGGGGCCCTGAATGACGACCCTCCGGCACATAGAACTTTTTCTGGGTCCTTAGTCCAGGCAGGAGCTTGAAGGACCCTTCGGCTCTTAGGGAGTTATGTCCTGCTACGAACCGGTCGCCATGGTCCATGGCCAGGGCTATGTCGGGTGCTAGGGGTAGGGTCAAGGATGGCTTCTGTTGCACCGGATTGTCCACCATCCTCCCCAGACTCGAAAGCCAAGCCTGCTCTGACGAAGGTTGCGGCTCGTCTAGACTGTGATGGTGTCGTATCAGAGCTAGGACCTTCCTGTAGGGGACACCTCATCTGGGGAACACTCGCCGGTGTCCAACAAGCCCTCTACCCCCAGATCCTCAGTGTCGGCTGCATCTTCGATTACGGATGGATCCATGGGTTGGACGTATCCCTTCCTTCCTGCCGGGTTAATGGAGCGGCTGCCTCCGTCACGGATGGAGCCCCCGGGGTGGAGGTAGCCGTCATGGGTCTACCTCCTCCCGGGCAGATCCGTGGAGCACCACTCTCTAGTTGTGCCAGCGGCTGCATCCATAGCTTAGACGGAGCCGGTGAGACAAAGGACAGATGGAACAGGTGACTTGCCGGGCAAAGGCAAGGAAAAGTGTGCCAACGGCTGCATCCGACGGGCGGACGGAGCCAGAGAGATACTGAGCAAGGGCGCGAGAGCGGCTCCAGCGGCCACCGAGGCAGGCACTGGAGCAGCAGGAGCCCTGCTTGACCCGCAAGGGGGAAAAGCTACCCTAATGTACTTCCTCCTGGACGAATTCTTCTTCTTAATCCTCCTTCTCGTGGTCTTGGCCTTCTTCTTCGAAGGGCCTGCGTACGAGCTCACCTTCCTCCTTTTGGATCTCTTCCTTTTCCTTCTCGCCTCCCGGCCGCTGGAATCCTCCGACGAAGACGAGCTGTAGGACGAGGAACTGTCCGAGGAAGATGACGAGGAGGAGGAGCTGTCGGTCTCCTCCGTATAATCTGCTGCTATTCTAGGGGCCCGTGATCTTGCCACCGGGGTGACGGGCTGCATGAAATCTGACGGAAGCGACGCTGAGGGCAACGGGGGTGTGCGTAGTGCACCTTGAGAGGCAAACCAGCCCTCAAACTCCTCTTCTAGCCGTATGGGGGACCTGAAGGGCATCCTTGGCGCCGTCCACACAATGGAGTCGGGGTCTGAAGAGCACATGGTCCTCCTTTCTTTGTCTCGCCCACACCTGGAGACAGCTGTACCTGTAAAACACTGCCACGATGTGGGGGGGGGGGGGTAGGAGCTGTTTCAGGCCTCTCCCCCCCCCAGGTCTTCACTGGAGACGGGTCCTGCGAGCACCAGAACCTCGTCTACGGTACACAACACTTCCGCCACACTAGCAGACCCCCAATCGTCTGCGTAGGTACCTCACAGTTAGCATCCCCGATACCAGACTCATGGGGAACGGCAATGGGCAGTTTCCCCGTAACGGACATACCTCGTCCCCTACCCTGGGTAGGGGAAGGGGAAAGAAAACCTCTCTCCGAAGGAGCTGAAGGTGACGTCAAGGGCAAGCTGATGCCCGCCTTCTTCTTCTTCGTGACGAACAAGGAACACTGACACTCAGGCCAGAACTCACACCCCAGGTACGTGGAGGCAGGGGAGCACTTATTGCCTCTACACGAGGAGCACAACGTGTGCGGGTCGACATTAGGCTTGGACAGCCAGGCCCCGTAAGACTTACCAGCCTTGGGCCCGGGACAACGCCGTTGAGATTCCATAAGGGAATAAGAACACACAAGCAACACAAGTAACACAAGGAAAGAATGGGGAAACACAAAGGGAAACACGTGGTACACAATGGTGGGTCGGACGGGATGTGATCTACGCCGCGACCAGACGCTTACTGACGACTCAGACCTAGCAGCGCACTCTCGCACGCTGACCATGGGTTGCCTCAGGGCGAGTATCCATCCGCCACAGAGGGACCCGACAAGGGAAAACGGAGATAGGGGAAACTACACAAAATTCTTGATCGGTTAGGGAGGAGATCCCAGATACTCCTAAGAAAGTAGTTTGAGGTAAGTACTCCGTGTTGGAACAAATATATATATATATATATATATATATATATATATATATATATATATATATATACAGACGCTCCCCAACTTACGAACGAGTTACGTTCCGAACGATCGTTCGTAAGTTCAAACTGTTCGTAAGTTGCTTCAGTGCCATATTTTGTATTATAATTTATGTTTAAGGCATATACAGTACTGTATAAGTATATTGAAGGTTTATATAAGTATGTTTAAGTATGTTTAAGGCTTGTATAAGTAACCTGTATTGGTTTGTACTGAAAAAAACATTTAATAAAATGGAGAGAATACGTACAGTACTGTACTACGTATGTTAGAGAGAGAGAGAGAGAGAGAGAGAGAGAGAGAGAGAGAGAGAGAGAGAGAGAGAGAGAGGTTAGTTTACTGAATTGTTTTATTTCAATTTTGACCGACGGAATCATTCTTTGTAGAGTATACATCACGTATCTTGTGACGTCATGTATTTGGCGGAAGAGCGCTGACAAACCGAATGATTTCCTTTCATTATGTTGCCGAGTAATCTTATTACAGAATTCTCATAATCGAAACACCGAGTAACGATATCAAGTGTTTTAGTGGTCTGTATCATTAGTTATGAGATTAGTAGCCTACAACTTACCGTAAAGTTAAGAAAAAAAAAAGTCTGATGTTATATTTCTTCTGGCGGAAGGCGAGAGGCAAATCAAGTGATTTTCTTCCGATCCGTTACTATTCCCATAATCGAAACATCGAATAAGGATATAAAGAATTTTTTAATATTTTCAAAGAAATATGAAGACTTAACTGCATTAAAAATCAAAATACGGAGAGAGAGAGAGAGAGAGAGAGAGAGAGAGAGAGAGAGAGAGAGAGAGAGAGGGGGGGGGGGTTGCGTATTCCGTTTATAACTAATAATAAGGTCTATCAACGAACTGTATGGAAAATGTGATACCCTATAATATATTAGCGCTGTTGTAATATTCACTATGAAGAGATTTCGAATATCAAGAAAATTATATAAATCAGTGTTATTCGTACTATATGTGCGCATAATCGTAATACTGCAGCGTCACCTTGAGATCAGCTGATCTCCCAACCAAAAGTAAATCAAAAGTAATTGTTGATTATTGAAATGCTCAAGAAATTAAAAAAAAAAATATGAACGTGCTTTAATAAACCACAATTAAACACAATAATGTCTAATGAAATATGAAGGCTTAATATTGAACGAAAAATTGAATACTGTATGAAGCTTTAGAATTAACTACCCGTATGCGATTGACAGAGCGAGCACACACACACACACACAGAAAGAGCTACAATGATTTCGCATGATACCTAATAATAAGAACTGTAGGGAAACTGATTTTCTGTAACATATTGGCGCTGATGTAATATTCATCTTGAAGATATTTCTAATATGTTAAGAAATAAAAAAAAAAAATGCCAAAAGTCTGATGACGTTATATTTCTTCTGACGGAAGGCGAGAGTCAAATCAAGTGGTTTTCTTCCGATCCGTTACTATTCCCTTAATTGAAACATCGAATAAGGATATAAAATTTTTTTAATAATTTTCAAAGAAATGTGAAGATTTAACTGCATTAAAAATCAAAATACGGAGAGAGAGAGAGAGAGAGAGAGAGAGAGAGAGAGAGAGAGAGAGAGAGAGAATTTAACTTGAAATGAAATCTACGGATGTTTACGAACATGTTTGGACTTCCTTCAATTTGTGTTCGTATGTACCGTTGTTCGTAACTCGAATGTTCGTAAGTAGGGGAGCATCTGTATATATATATATATATATATATATATATATATATATATATATATATATATATATATATATATATATAAACATATATATAAACATACTTATATATGTATAAATATATATATACTGTATATATATACAGTGGTACCTCTACACACGATCTTAATTCGTTCCAGAAACTGCTTCGTATGTTAAAAAAATATTCCCATAAGAATACACTATAATTTGTATAATTCGTTCCACACCCCAAAAACCTATAATAACTCCTTAATAAATTACTACATATAATTACACATAACAATAACATAACTGCATAAAATGAAAGAAGCATGTAAAAAAGATAATTATAAAGAAATAATAAATAAAATGTGTTTAATTGTCACTTTACCTTAGAGACAGGCCAACGCAGGTGTAGGATTTGCTACGCCAGGAGGAGACGGACGATCGGCGAGAAGGTAGACATGGTGTCAACATGTTCTTTAAATAAATACTCTCTCTCTCTCGTTCTTCTTCACTGTTAGTGTTAGAGACGTCTATTAATTTTTTCTGTGAGAGAGAGAGAGAGAGAGAGAGAGAGAGAGAGAGAGAGAGAGAGAGAGAGAGAGAGAGAGAGAGAGAGATTAAACAAAAATGTGTTTAGAGTACATATGATTTTTAACAGCGTCAACGAGTTGAAAGACAATTAAATGTAACTAAAAAAACAATACCAGCGAATCTGAATTCCTTTATTAACTAAAACAAATATTGATACAAACAGACTCGTGTGCGTATGCGCAAACACACACATTCGCAGGAGGAGACACGATCGGCGAGGAGGTAGAGATGGTGACTGCGATAACATACCGTAACTTACACTACGGAAATTTTAATCTAACTTGGCTTAATTTTTTTTTTTTTTATATATATCATATTTTTTACATTTTTTTTTCTTTTGATTTTTAATTTTCATCACTTTCAGTGCCGAGTTACGGCACGTTATCGCAGTCACCATCTCTACCTCCTCCATGATTGGCTGTCTCTTATTGCGTAGCAATTTTTGCACCTGTGTGTGTGTGTTTGTGCATTCGCACACGAGTGTGTTTGAATCAATACAGTATTTTTGTTAGTTAATAAAGGAATTCAAATTAGCTGTTATTACTTTCTTAGTTACATTTAACTTTTTCAACTTGTTGACGCTGTTAAAAATCATATGTACTGTAAACACATTTTTGTTTAATCTCTCTCTCTCTCTCTCTCTCGGAAAAAAAATAAGACGTCTCTAACACTATAACAGCGAAGAAGAACGAGAGAGAGAGAGAGAGAGAGAGAGAGAGAGAGAGAGAGAGAGAGAGAGAGAGAGATTTTATTTAAAGAACATGTTAATGCTATGTTTAGAGAGAGAGAAAAAGAGAGAAGACTTTTTTAAAAGACCTTGTTAATGCTATCTTGGTTTTCTTCGCTTCACTTTTTTCTTTCTTTCTGTTCATCACGCTGGCCCTTCTCACAAATGATCGTTGCCAACAATCTCTTTGTCCTTTATCCCTATCAACAAAAGGCGTTCTATCTCTTCCAGAGTATTGCTACGATATCTTGTAACAATGGTGATCCCCTTCTATGGTTTATCTGCTTTAATGGCTGCCTTCTGCTTGATGATCGTCGAGATCATAGGCCTATTTCGGCCATATTGTTTAGCCATATCACTCACATGCACACTGCTTATGTTTTTCTATAATTTCTTGCTTCAATTCTAATGAAAGAATTGTCTTCTTCCTTTTCTCACCACTACCTGTACTGAAACTTAGCTTCTTAGGCACCATGATTATAGGTGAAATCAAAAAGGAAATGTGAGAAAAGGAAGAAAATAAGCACTGTTAATAACAGACCAAACAGAGGACAACCACACGATACACACAAGAACAGAGAACAGAGCACTCGACGCTCAATGGCGTCCCTCTTACATGCTGCCATCTACCGGCGTAAACAAGATCTACATCGTATGTTGGAGCATTACTTCGGGTGTCGAGACAAATTTGGTCGAATTTTACTTCGTATGTTAGGACAATCATATATATACTTCGTCCCAGAAACTTCTTCATATGTTAAAACAATCGTATGTTGGAGCAAATATTCCCATAAGAATACACTGTAATTTGTATAATTTGTTCCACAGCCCAAAAACCTATAATAACTTCTTAATAAATTACTACATATAATTACACATAACAATACCATAATTGCATAATATGAAAGAAGGATTTAAAAAAGAAAATAATAAAGAAATAAATAAAAAATGACAAATTCGAAGATAATTTGTATTTTTCCTAACCATACAAACCTTAGCTATTTACATTGGGTTTAGCGTAGCTGAAATGGCGAGCCATTAGAATTTAACGAGGGTGTATTACCCACGCGCTAGTTAGCAGGGGGGTAGGGGAGGGATAGCTAGCTACCCCTCCCCCCCTCACACACCGGTGAAGCTCACTTTCACTTAGAGGTAGGACTTGTCTTGGGGGACAGGGCTGGCGGGCAAATATGTGTAAATAGCTAAGGTTTTTATGGTTAGGAAAAATACAAATTATCTTTGAATTTGTCATTTGTTCCGTAACCGAAATACAAACCACGCTATTTACATTGGGTGACTTACCCCTTAGGTAGGGTGGAAAGTCCCCAGCCATACTGGCTTTGGCTTTACCCGGGGACTCGGAATCCGAGTGAGTCGCACTCGAGAAAAGGAGTCCCTGCACCTCACAAGACCGTGTGGCATACATAAGCTTGTGTGTGAAGGAAGAAGTGTGACCCGTCCTAGGCAGTTGACCTGGAGTTCCAGAAGGAACTCTGGGTTAGGACGTTCCCAATACCACCTCGTCAGGGTATGGGGGACGCGACAGTATTGACTCAATACTCGGAACACAAGGAAGCATGGTTTACCTGCAGAGGTTCGAGGTCAGCTATGCAGAGACCAGGATGCTGCTTCCCAGTAGAGGGGATGATGAAGAAAGAAGTAAGGGCCAGACATACTTCTTTCGTTCATGCAGACTAAAACCTGATAACAATGCCCTCAACCTTCTGCTACCTGTCCAAAAAGGAGCCTGAGGTTAGACCAGCTGTTGTGTTGCCACCACAGAGCGATAGAAAACGTATCGAAACTCCTGTGGGTCACGTCCTGCAGGAAGCGGGCTGAGAAGGTCATTAGATGCTCCCAGACTCCAGCTTGTAGCACCTGCGTCACAGAGTAGTATTACTCGAAGGCGAGGGACGTTGCGATGTATCCGACATCGTGCTGTAGGGCGACCTGACGGGGGAGAATCCGGAGTCAGGTCGAGATGAATGTCCTTGAGGCCGAGCTGAAGAGGTATACTGGAGACTCTCCCCCATGTCCTTCTTGTGCTCCAAAATCGGCTGCAACTGAGGACAAACTGCAGCTGTTCCCAGCGCTAACCTCTCGATTCCTTACTGGCAAGAAGGAGAAAGTTTTGGGACGTCAGATACAGAATGGTGACTCGAAATCTTGAAGGAATTGGACCGAAGGGCCGGGACCCCAAGATTCTGAGTCTAGCCAACAACTCAGGAGCGAACCTGAATGTTGCCTTCCCCCATTCCTTAGAAAGGGCGGAGTGGTACGAGACCAAGAAGATTGCTTACACACTGGCCGCGGCCAGAGTGAGCAGGAGCACCAAGACGGAATACGATCAGAGGCCTGTAAAGGGTCTTGAGAAGATCTATTAAGGGAATAAAAAGTCCGAGCCATGCTCCAAGTTGGAGGTCTCACTCCGACTAGGGCAGGGACGTTCGCAGCTTCGCATGAGCGAGGAAAGGTCCAGCGGGAAGGAAAACGTTATTCCTTTAAGCCTGAAGGTCAGGGAAAGGCTGAGCGACAGGCTTCATTGCTGAGAGCGGAAAGGAGTTTCCTCCCGCCGAAAGGCAATACTGTAAGATCGTTATTGCTGGAGAAGAGGCCTCAAGGGAAGAGGTATATCTCCCACGACACCAACCACCGAAGACTCTCCACTTCGCCTGGAAGACCCCTGCAGATAACTATCGCAGATGACGCGACCTCCGTCCCGCGACTGTAGCGGGTTGTCTCTTCTTGAGGAGGAGGCGTAGTGTCTCCAGGCATGAAGCCGAAGCGATGCCCCGGCTCGTGAAAGATGTTGCAGTGTGGTTGTTTGAGTAGCCTGTGCCGTAGGAGAAGCTCCCCCGGGAGTTCCGTCAGGGGAAGCAGAGGGTCCAGAAACCGTTCTGCGCATAGTCCCAGTGGAGCTCTCAGGGCCATTGAAAGGTTGACAGACAACCTGGTCTTGTTGAGACCCATTCTCAACAGACAACAAAGGAGGGAAGACGCAGGCGTCGATGTTGTCCCACCATCACCGGAATGCATCTTGCCAGAGTCTCGGGGTCTGAGACTGGGGGGAAGAACACTGGAAGCTTGAGGTTCCAAGCTGTCGCGATCAGGTCCCCCAGACCAGGATTTGCTGGTTACTCAAGGCCAAAGACCCCAGGTACACTCTCTACGAGGCTCCGCTCGGATAGTCGGAGAGAACATTCCTCTGCCCGGAATGAGAGAGCCGATGGTGGTATTGAGAGTATCTCAAATCATCTCAGTATCTCTACTGCAAGATGCGAAGGTGTGAAAATGCGTCCCCTGCTGGTTAGAACACGCCAGAACCATGAAGTCGACGCGCACAGAGCGACTCGGCAGGAGCTGTAGGATCTATAGAGGGGCCAGACTACGGCCCCTAAGCCTGCCTGAATGATGGAGAGGTATCCTTCAGGTCCTGACCATAGGCCTGGACCGGAGCATGCCCCCCCCCCCCCCCCTTTCTTTGACGAGTCCGAGAACAGCATCAAAAATGTGGGGAAAGGACGAGAATATCCACTCCCATCAAGAGGTTCCATAGGTCAACACCCATTGCAGGTCTAATCGTTCCGCTGGTCCCATAGGGGCCAGAAAGTCCGGTTAATCGTTGCTTTGAAACAACCGGAACTTGGGCCGCCTCACAGGGAACTTATCCTGAGGCGACCGTTCGGAACTTTAGACGGGTCAATGAGGAAAAGAGAACTAGGAAACGTTCCAAGGTAGGGCTGAAAGCTCTGCTTGACTGAGAACAGGTACTGCGCCTCTCCTCAGCCTTGCCACAGTCAACTGAAGGGAAGGCTCGGAGGAGGTGGCAACAGAACCTGGCGTCCCCAGGCGGTCACCCATCCAAGTACCGACCAGAACCGACGTTGCCTAACCTCGCTGGACGGACGAGAAGCGGGGTTTCCAACGTGGTAAGGCCGTTGACTCAATATCATGGCTAGATACTCCAGATGTTGAGGCAGAAGAAGAGAAGGCTCCTAGCAAAATACCATGAACCCCCACTCATGGTAAGCATCCGGAAGCTTGTCCCGGCGCTGAAGAAGGTCGAACCCGAGCCTACCGGAGTTGACCAGACCTCCAAAAGGCGAAGGAGACGGAAGCCTGCACCTGAGCGGCCATGAGGAAAACAGGGAGAGTTCTCTGGGGAAAAAACCTGCGATGCCACGGCGGGATCGCCACACTGCATCTTAAGCAGGAATACCTGTAGTCTAGGCTGAATTCCACGAGCTTCCTGGAAGATGGATGGAATGGAAACTGAAAGTACCCGTCCTTCCGATCCAGGGCCTAAGGAGTCCTGTCGCCTCGTTACCAGTCTGATCGATTCTGCTGTTCCACGCTGGACGAAGTTTGTTCGACAAACTTGATCAGGGCTGAGAGGTCGACTACGGAACTCCCGTCTCAGATACTTCCTACAAGAAAGGATCGACTGAAGAAGCCGGAGGTGAAGCCGTCGACGGTCCTATGGAGGACCTTCTCCTAAGGCATGGATCATTCTGCCCAAACGGGCAAACTCTTGCCGACCCTATGGCATAGAGGTTCAGAGACACAATTCGCTGACAGAGACGCCAGGCGCGATATCCTTGGCTGATCACAGAGATCGTGCAGGAATGGGCATCAGGAAGCTGTCATCCGGATGAGTAACCTTAGGCATCCTCCCAGCGTGAACCCTGCAAGGGGGGGGGTGACAATCCTAGAGTTCGTGAACTCTGCCGCTCCCTCTAGGACTATGCCCCCCCCGGGAGAGCCTCCCGTCCCCATCTGTTCCTGACAGGAGGGAACTGCAATTGGACACCTTGTCTCAGTTGTCGTAGCCGGTCCGATAACTTAGGCCGACGTGGCTGAAAGAAAGAGGCGCTGGAGCCCTGCAGGGTCTGGAAGAAAGCGCCTTGGAGGAGTGAAAAAGGAAGTCGACTTCCTCCGCACAGCCGCTGTCTATGTCTCTGTCCTTGGGCACAAACAAACTCTTCTCAAGGATGGAAGGGTGTCTGAGGTTGTCGCGGATGAGACACCCGAAAGGAAGCCCTCGGTCATTGCGTCCAGATGGTCCAACATCGAGCTTGCCCGCAAGTTCGATACTTGACGACGAAACGCCAAGGGTGCTTGAGCCCGAGAGGAGGAAAGTACCCATGACCTTCCTGTAGCTTCCTTGAACAAAACCTAGGGTCGCAACCGAGGAGGGAAAGGACCTGGTAAGCCCCTTTCACGAGATAGAGAAGAAGGGGTTAACCAGTCACCCCTTGGCCGATGGAGAAATCTCGAACGGAAAGCCCCCCGCCAAAAACCCTTCCAGGGAATGACGGGGAAGGGCTAACCCAGGTTCTGGAAAGAAGAATGTTGCTCAGACCTCCCTGAAGATTCTTCCTATTCTTGCATGTGCCATGCTCTGCGTTTACGGGGTGAGGCCGTGTTCTGGAAATACGCTCCAGAAGACTCGCCAGGCTGGCCATGCTGCGAAACCCCAATGGGAATCGCGGTCGCAATCGCCCTGGCGCTCGCGCGATGGTAAATCAATGATTAGCGCGTGGGCGAACGTGGAAGCGCCCATGCGCGGGCACGCAGGAATGCAAACGAAGGTGAGCGAAGGAGCGCAGAAGGAGGGCGAGTATGGTAGGAAGGGCGAGAGCTGGTGGTCGGCGAGCGATAACCCATAGGCGAGCAATGGATACTGCAAGAATTAAGCCGACGTTCGCGCGAAGAAACACCGACGGTTTGCGCGGCGGAAGACCGTTGGTTCGCGCGCGGGCGAACATTGAAGAGCATGTGCGCGGTCGCGCATGAGCGTAGGCGTGCAGGCACGTGGGCGTGGGCGCGCGGGTGAGGGCAGGCGGTCGGGAGACCGATGGCGCGTAGGCGGGCGATGGCGCGTTGACGAGCGATGGCGCGTTCTGGCGAGCGATGGCCCGTAGGAGAGTGAAGGCGCGTTGGCAAGCGATGGCGTGTCGGCGCGTTGACGAGCGGTGGTGCGTTAACAAAACGCTAGCGCGCAGGTGAAGAATCGCGCGGGCGCATAGGCGATTGCCAACGCATCAGGAAGGTGAGCGCTGAAGCAAGCTGTTAATCAGGCGATCCTAGACGGTCAGAAAACCGTTGGCGCCCATTGGTGCGTGGCAAAGAAGGGCGCGCAGATATGCGCTGGCGATTGAAGAAAGCTGGCGCACAGAAGGACAGAAGTAAAGGTGAGCGGTGGCGAGCAGGAGGAAGATCTACGGCAAGACTCAGCTATCGGAGATCGTGGTCCACAGCAGGCGAGCGCTAGATCGCTACTGATGGTGTTCAGGGGAACTGACACGCGTGGCAGATCGATGGCCATCGTTGACGCGTAGGAGATCGCTGACGAGCAGATGAACGTTGACGCGTCTAAGGTCGCTGGCGAGCAGAGGGCAACGCGTGGAAGCCTGTGCGTAGAAGAAGAGTCCTTGACCCAGACCTGAACCGAAGTTCTAGATGGCGAGGGCAAATGTGGGCGCACAGGGCGCGTAACAGGAACCAACAGGAACAGCAGAGACGATCATCATGAGAGCGCTGACGAACAGGAGACCGCTGGCGAACAGGAGAGCGCTAGCAAACAGGAAAGCGCTGATGAGCAGGAGAGCGCCTGTGCGCTAACACTGAGCAGGCAGAAGGGCGCGCAGGGGAACCCTGACACGCAAGGGAAGAACCCCCGTGGGAGGCAACCGTTTGCCCCGAAGGGATCATTGACCGCCGGGAGACTGATGTCCGTCGGAAGACCGTTGTCTGTCGGGAAGACCGATGTCCGTCGGGAAGACCGTTGCCCGTCGGAAGACGAGGTCAGACTGCTGTCCATCTGCACCAGGGGCGGAAGGTCAAGAAGAAGAAGTTGTAGGCTGCATACGGAGATTCAAAAAGGCGCCTCTTAGCACCCTTATAGGGAGATGGGAGGCCCTTACGACGAGGCGGACAGTGAGCCTTGCGGCGAAGGAGGCCAACAGCAACAACAGCAGAAGAATCCTCCGAAGAGGAGTCTCTATGAGTGTACTCTCTCGCGAACGAAAGAGAAACACTTCGTAGAAAAGACTGGTCAGCCAGTGACCTAAAAGGAGCAATCCCCCGAAGAGGGGCTCCTGCAGTTGCCCAGCCCCTTGAGCGAAACTGCAGGTGCGACCGCTCAGCACCAAGAGCATAGTCGCACGAAAAAAAAAGAAAAAAAAAAACCAATGGCTGACAAGCGAGGACAAAGACAAAGACGTCTGTCCCAGTCCGAGCCAAAAGTGAAAGTGAGCTTCACCGGTGTGTGAGGGGGGGAGGGGTAGATAGCTACCACTCCCCTAGCCCCCCGCTAACTAGCGCGGGGGTAATACACCCTCATTAAATTCTAATGGCTCGCCATTTCAGCTACGCTAAAAGGTAAACCCAATGTAATAGCGTGGTTTCTATTTCGGTTACGGAACATATGTGTTTTTATTGTCACTTTACCTTAGAGACAGACCAACGCAGGTGTAGGATTTGCTACGCCAGGAGGAGACGGACGATCGGCGAGAAGGTAGGCATGGTGTTAACATGTTCTTTAAATAAATACTCTTTCTCTCTCTCTCTCTCTCTCTCTCTCTCTCTGGAGAGAGAGAGACTCCAGAGAGAGAGAGAGAGAGAGAGAGAGAGAGAGAGAGAGAGAGAGAGAGAGAGAGAGAGAGAGAGAGAGATATGATTTTTAACAGCGTCAACAAGTTGAAAGACAATTAAATGTAACTAAAAAAACAATACCAGCGAATCTGAATTCCTTTATTAACTAAAACAAATATTGATAAAAACACACTCGTGTGCGTATGCGTACACACGTGTAGGAATTCCTACGCTGGAGGAGACAAGATCGGCGAGGAGGTAGAGATGGTGACTGGGATAACTTACCGTAACTTACACTACGGAAACTTTAATCTAACTTAGCTTATTTATTTTTTCTTATTATTATATTTCATATTTATTACATTTTTTTCTTTTGATTTTTAATTTTCATCACTTTTAGTGACGAGTTACGGTACGTTATCGCAGTCACCATCTCTACCTCCTCCCCGACTGTCTGTCTCTTACTGCGTAACAATTCCTACACCTGTGTGTGTGTTTGTGCATACGCACATGAGTGTGTTTGTATCAATATTTGTTTTAGTTAATAAAGGAATTCAGATTCGCTGTTATTACTTTATTAGTTACACTCAATTGTCTTTCAACTCGTTGACGCTGTTAAAAATCATAGGTACTCTAAACACATTTTTGTTTAATCTCTCTCTCTCTCTCTCGGAAAAGAAATAATAGCAGTCTCTAACACTATAACAGCGGCGAAGAAGAAAAAGAAGAAAAAGAAGAGAGAGAGAGAGAGAGAGAGAGAGAGAGAGAGAGAGTGAGAGAGATTTTATTTAAAGAACATGTTAATGATATGTTTA
Source organism: Palaemon carinicauda (assembly GCF_036898095.1). Classification (NCBI taxonomy): domain Eukaryota; kingdom Metazoa; phylum Arthropoda; class Malacostraca; order Decapoda; family Palaemonidae; genus Palaemon; species Palaemon carinicauda. The sequence continues at coordinate 46,389,891 of NC_090746.1, read as the reverse complement.
GAGAGAAACAGAAATAGAGAAAGTACTTTTTTAAAAAAGCTTGTTAATGCTATCTGTGTTTTCTTTGCATCACTTTTTTTCCTTCTTACTGTTCATCACGCTGGCCCTTCTCACAAATGATCGTTGCCAACAATCTCTTTGTCTTTTATCCCTATCAACAAAAGGCATTCTATCACTTCCAGGGTATTGCTACGATGTCTTGTAATAATGGTGATCCCCTTCTATGGTTTATCTGCTTTAATGGCTGCCTTCTGCTTGATGATCGTCGAGATTATAGGCCTATTCCGGCCATATTGTTTAGCCATATCACTCACATGCACACTGCTCTCATGTTTTTCTATAATTTCTTACTTCAATTCTAATGAAAGAATTGCCTTCTTCCTTTTCTTACCACTACCTGTACTGAAACTTAGCTTCTTCCCTGAAGACGGATGGACTGGGATCTGAAAGTACGCGTCCTTTAGGTCCTGTGTGCACATGAAGTATTGCGGTCTTACTGCAAGTCTGACCGTGTCTGCCGTCTCCATGCTGAACGGAGTTTGACAAACTTGTTCAGAGCTGAGAGGTCAATGACTGGTCTCCAGCCTCCAAACGCCTTCTTTACAAGAGTCGACTGAAGCAGTACGGAGATTCGTCAAGGACCTCTTGGAAAGCGCCCTTCTTCAACAGGGTCTGGACTTCTGCCCGAAGGGCTTGCCCCCTTGCCGATCCAATGGCAAGGGAGCTCAATGACACTGGATTCGTCGTCAGGGGAGGTAGAGATGTTATGAACGGGACGCGATATCCTAGACTGATCACAGAGATTGTCCAGGAATCGGCCCCGAGTTGCTTTCACCTGTTTGAGCAACTTTGTAGGCATTCCCCCCACTGGTGGACATGCATGGGGGACTGCCTATCCTAGCATTTGCGGCCTCGGCTGCTCCCTCCAAGATTCTTTCCTCCCCTGGAGGACTTTTTGCCTTTCCTTTCTTTGACAGGAAAGGACTTAGACACCACGGTCTTCGCTGCTGTCGTCGTTCTAGCGGTCTTGACTGGACGGGACTGCTGTGGTGCTGGAGGCTTATAGGGCTTATATGTTAAAGCCCTATGAAGAGGGGAATCTTGATGAGACTTCCTCCACCTCTCAGCGGCATGTTCCACATCCTTAGGCTCGAACAAGATGGATCCCTCTAGAAGGGAATGTCTGAGCCTATTGATCTCGGTGCTAGGGACCTTTTCATGGAATCTCTCAGCTACTGCATCCCGACGTTTCAGAATGGTATTTGCCCACAAATTCGAGACTTGGTGGGACAAAAACTCGATCGTGCGAGTACCTGAGAGAAGAAAGGTCTCTATAGCCTTCCTGGTACTTTCTTTGGAGAAATCCTCAGAACCTATCAGGATACCTAAGGTCCCCAACCAGATATCGAGCCACGAAGTGGCTTGCATAGCACACTTCGCAACTTTCTCCTGGTTAAGGATCTCGGTCGCCGAGAGTGAGACCCGCCGCTTGGAGAGTCTCTCAAGAGGGACTCCCCTGGTAAGCTCTTCCAGCGAGTGGTGAAGAGGAAGAGCTAAACAAGGCTCCTTAAGGATCTCGAAGTACCTCCTCTGCTGTACGCGAGGAGGTGGGAGGAGCTTGTTGGTGGCACTTGAACGGTTGGAGGAGTACATCTCGGAGAGCTGTTGAGAGATCTTGTCCCTGGTACTCTTAACCCCTTGAGACCAGGGCAGTGCTGCACTGGTCTTTGAGGGTTTCTGAGTACCAAAGACACGGTCCAAGACCGTGTCCTTGCCCTCTCGAGGAGGTATCTCTGGGTCAGAAAACCCGTTGAGAGCCCTCATTAGAGTCAAAATTTGCCAAAATGCATGTTCTGACTCTTGCTGGTCTCCTCCTGATGTAGAACTTGCAGCCAAGTCTCCTTCTGTCCCCAAAGGCTCTTCTTGGAGAGAGTAGCGGACATTCTCTGAGTGGCTAGCTGGCTCCATCCTAGTCCTAGTAGAGGACTTCGGCAATGTTTTGGAGTCCTTAGATTCCTTCCTGGGAAGGATGTAGGACTCCAACCTCGACGAGGATGGCATGTTCCTTTCAATCCCCGCCTGATATGATATCTCGGTGCGAGTAGAGGTTTCCCTCAATGGTGCGATGGGGGAAAAGCCTCTCCTCGCGTGATTCCCCTGGGGAAGGGAAATCTTCGTCCAAAAGGGAAGGAGAGACAGACTGGGGGAAAGAAGGAACTTGCCTCGAAGGTCTGCATGGAGTCAGTTTTGCCCTTGGATAAGTTACCGCATCTGGAACTCCTCCTTTTCTCTTCAAAGGGGTAGAAGCCGCCATGGAACTGTGCCCTAAATCAGAGAAGACAGGCTTGAAAGCCGGTGTTACGGCTCTGATCAGTGCACCGAACCAGAGCTGTTGGCTGACAGACGCGCTGTTAGACATACCCCTTGAAGGGACAGGAATTGAAGGATCCCTGGGACGAGTTCTTATCATTGGTGGGTTCGCCTGAAATGGCTTTGGGGTCCTGGACCCCTCTAGATGTTCCCTTCTCCCACAATGCGTGGTGGTATGCGCTTCCGGGGAGGAGAATGAGGCGATGACGACCTTGCCGTGCGTAGTTCAACAGTCTCGCGCGCGGGAGGATATTGACGCTCGCGCGAGGGAGAGTAATGGTGCTCGCGCGAGGGAAAATAGAGGGACTCGCGCGCGGGAGACTGTTGGCGCGCGGGAGACTGATGGCGCACAAGAGCGCGTGCGGGAGACTGTTGGCGCACAGGAGTGCGTGCAGGAGACTGTTGGCGCGCCTGCGCGCGTGCTGGAGAGTATTCCCGTGCGTGCGGTCGCGCAGGATCAAGGCGTTGAGTGCGCGGGTGAGAGTTCGAGTGTGCCTGTACCAGTCATAGGGCACGCGCGCGCAGGAGAAAGATCCCCAGCACGCGGGCGAGAGTTCGCGCATGCCTGTACCAGTCATAGGGCGCACACGCGCAGGAGAAAGATCCCTAGCGAGCAGGTGCGCAGTTGAAGCCTGTGATGTTCATGGGCGCGAATCCGTAGGAGAGAAGAGGATAGGCGAGGCGAATCCACAGGAAAGGATAGGCGAGGCGTATCCTCGCGGATGCATACGGGAAAAGGCTGGCGCAATGGCGAGCGCTGGCGCGATGGTATTAGCTGGCGCGTGGGAGAAGTCAGTTTAGTTGACTTCCCAGAAGCGCTCAGATCAGTAGATCGTTGGTGCGCAGGAGAGTTAACTGCTGGTCGTGAGCGCTGGCGCGCAGGAGGTTAACGGCGCACAGGTGAGAGTTGGCGCACAGCTGGGCGTGGCCGCGTAGGTTTAGGCTTAGGCAAGGCCTGGCGCGCAGGAGAACATGGGCGCGTATGTGCGTGAGGGAGAGCATAGCGCGTAGTGGAGCTGTGCTCCTGTTGAGAAGTATGTGCGTGTTGGCGCATACGCCCTTGATGCCCTATGTTAGGGTTTATTGATGGAGCCTGACAAGGTACTAAAGCGCGTTCGTCAGGTTTCGTTGGTGTATAGCGCGTATCTGGGTGGCGCGCCTTAGCGTGCTCAGATGAAACCTTTTAAGGATTATGCAGGAAAGGTGACGGCAGGTCGGCAGGTCTGTCGGGTGGAAGGTCGACATGTCCTTTGAAAGGACAACCTTCCACTGAAGGAGATCGCGAACGATCTGCAGAAAGGTCCAGGACCAATGCAGGAACAGTGATCAGTGATTGTTGTCGAGGCTCCTCTGCGGGGGACTGCATCGAAGATGTTGAACCGAAGAGGCGCCTCCTCACTGCAAGTGAAGGAAGGCCACTTTGGCAAAGAGGAAGGCGAGCCTTGCGACGAATGCGCCGTCTGGGGGCCGTAAGCTCGCTGAGCTGACCTTCTGCAGTCCTCCGAAGAGGAGTCTCTGTAAGTGAACTCCCCGAGGGGAAGAAACACTAGCATGAGAGACTGACGTTAAGACTTAGTTTCTCCTTCGTAGGCTGAACAGAGACGGGAGAAACTAAGCCGTCAGCTACCGTAGGGTTTGAAGAGGCAGAGGTGATGGGTGATACCGCATTGGATACCTCTGACACCACAACGTCGACAAGAGACAGAGGATCAACCTCTGTCGGTGACGGCGATTGCTTGACAGCGGCACCCAATCGGATGTAGTTAAGCAAAACATCCTTGGAGGGCGAACCCATAAGCCCCAAGGAGGACCAAAGCTGAAAAGGGGGCTTAGTGATATATCTTCCGCCGGGGGAGAGGTGGAGCTGCTTTGCTAGGGGAAGCAACGTCATCTCCTGAGTCCCGAGTTTGGTAAACAGTACATCAGTCTACGCTACCACTCGACGGTCTCTCGAAAGAGACCGACCGAGTGGGTGCTTCGGAGGATGTTTGGGCAACAAAAGAAGAGGCCTTGGGTTTTTCTCCTTTCAAAGAAACCTTCGAAGGAGAAATATCCCGTTGGGACTTCTTCCATCGTCGCGAAAACCTCTCCCACTGGGAGGTACCTCTGACACCACAACGTCGACAAGAGACAGAGGATCAAACTCTGTCGGTGACGGCGATTGCTTGACAGCGGCACCCAATCGGATGTAGTTAAGCAAAACCTCCTTGGAGGGCGAACCCATAAGCCCCAAGGAGGACCAAAGCTGAAAAGGGGGCTTAGTGATATATCTTCCGCCGGGGGAGAGGTGGAGCTGCTTTGCTAGGGGAAGCAACGTCATCTCTCGAGTCCCGAGTTTGGTAAACAGTACATCAGTCTACGCTACCACTCGACGGTCTCTCGAAAGAGACCGACCGAGTGGGTGCTTCGGAGGAGGTTTGGGCAACGGAAGAAGAGGCCTTGGGTTTTTCTCCTTTCAAAGAAACCTTCGAAGGAGAAATATCCCGTTGGGACTTCTTCCATCGTCGCGAAAACCTCTCCCACTGGGAGGTAGATCACTCCCTAAAATCACTACACCTGATGTTGCTATCACACTGTTGGCCCCTACAAGAAGGACAAAGGGCGTGAGGATCGGTCTCGACCGCCCACATGAATGTTCCACAGGGGCGGTCGGGAAACCCAGGGCAGGTGCGCATAATCGCAGCGGCCAACTTCACAAACAGAACTAGAAAAAGAAAAAGACAAAAGCATTAAATGGCTGCCAAATGACGGCGAGGATGAGAGCGGACACGTCCGACTACCATCCGAGCCGAGAGCAAAGTGAGCTCAAGCACAGGTGTGTCAGGTATACCAGTCTTTGAGTGGGAAGCAGTGAGGACTTCTCGAAATTTACCAGATCTTGGCAAAGTCCCAGAAGTTTGTCTCGGTGTTGAAGAAGGGCTGACTCAGAGTCTGCTAGGATCAGCCAATCATCCAGATAACGGAGGAGACGGATGCCGATCCTGTGTGCCCACGACGATATTAGGGTGAACACTCTGGTGAAAACCTGTGGTGCTGTGGAGAGACCGAAACAGCACCTAGAACTGGTAGATCTTGTTGTCTAGGCTGAATCTTAAGTACTTCCTTGAAGACGGAAGGACTGGGATCTGGTAGTACGCATCCTTCAGATCCAGTGTACACATGAAGTCTTGCGGTCTCACTGCAAGTCTGACCGTGTCTGCGGTCTCCATGCTGAACGGGGTCTTCTTGACAAACCTGTTCAGAGCTGAGAGGTCGATGACTGGTCTCCAGCCTCCAGACGCCTCCTTTACAAGAGAGTCGACTGAAGAAGCCTGGGGACCGGTCGACGACCTCTTGGAGAGCGCCCTTCTTCAACATGGTCTTGACTTCTGCCCGAAGGGCTTGCCCCCTTGCCGATCCCATGGCAAGGGAGCTCAACGACACTGGATTTGCTGTCAGGGGAGGTAGAGATGTTGTGAACGGGACGCGATATCCCTGACTGATTACGGAAATCGTCCAGGAATCGGCCCCGAGTTGCTGCCACCTGTATGCGCAACTTTGTAGGCATCACCCCACTGGTGGACATGCAGGGGGACTGCCAATCCTAGCGTTTGCGGCCTAGGCCACTCCCCCTAGGATTCTTTCCTCCCCTGGAGGACTTTTTGCCTTTCTTATCCTTGACAGGAAAGGGCTTAGACACCGTTGTCTTCACTGTAGCAGCCGGTTTTGTGGTCTTGGTAGGACGTGATTGCTGGGTTGCTGGAGGTTTATAAGGCTTTGATGTTAAAGCTCTATGTAGGAGAGAATCCTGGTTGGACTTCCTCGACCTCTCAGCCGACTGCTCCACCGTCCTTAGGCTCGAACAAATTCTTCCCCAAGATGGAAGAATGTCTGAGCCTGCTGATCTCGGTACTGGGGACCTTTTGGAGGAATCTCTGACGCCGCATCTCGACGTTTCAAGATGGTATTAGCCCAAAAGTTCGAGACTTGGTGGTCTAGAAACTCGATTGTACGAGTGCCTGAGAGTAAAAAGGTCTCCATGGTCTTCTCTTTGGACAAGTCCTCAGATCCTAACAGGATGCCCAGAGACCCTAGCCAGATGTCCAGCCACGAAGTTGCCTGCATGGCACACTTCGCCACCTTCTCCTGGCTAAGAATCTCCGTTACCGAGAACGATACTTGCCGGTTGGAGTCTCTCTCTAGAGGGACTCCCCTGGTAAGCTCTTCCAGAGAGTGGTGTAAGGGAAGAGCTAAACAAGTCTCCTCCATGTCAAAGTACCTCCTCTGATGGACACGAGGAGGTGGGAGGAGTTTGTAACCGGCGCTGGATCGGCTTGAGGAGGCAAGCTCGGAGAGCCGGCCTTCGCCTGGTCTCTGGCACTCTTAAACCCTTGAGACCAGGGCAAAGCCGCACTGACCTTTGAGGGTTTTTGAGTACCAAAGACTCGGTACAAAGACTGTGTCCTTGCCCTCACGAGGGGGAATCTCTGGATCAGCGAACCCATTGAGATTCCTCATAAGGGTCAGAACCTGCCAGAACGCATGCTCTGATTCCTGTAGCTCTCCTCCTGAAGGGCTAGCAGCAAAGTCTCCTGTCCCCAAAGGCTCTTCTTGGGGGGACTCGTGGACGTTCTCTGAGAGCTTAGCTAGCTCTGGTCTAATCGTTGAGGATGACTTAGGTAAAGTCTTGGAGTCCTTCGACTCCCTCCTGGGAGGGATGCAGGACTCCAACAGTGATGGTGGGAGACTTCTCCACCCCTACTCGAGAAGACTTCCCTGCGCGAGGTGGGGTTTCCCTCATTGGTGCGATGGGGGAACGCCTCACCTCGCGTGACTCCCCTGAGGACGGGAAATCTTCGTCCAAAGGGGAGGGAGTGAAAGTCTGGGGGGGTGAGGAGGCTTTCCTCAAAGACTTACTAGGAGTCAGCTTCGCCCTTGGAGAAGTTACCACGTCAGATACTCCTCTCTTCCTCTTCAGGGGAGTAGAAGCTGCCACTGATTTGTGGCCCGGTTCAGAGAGAACAGGCTTAAAAGCCTGCATGACCGCTCTGACTAGGGACCCGAACCAGGGCTGCTGACTGAGAAACTCCCTCTGGAGGGAAGGGGATCGTTCGATGCCTAGGAGGAGTTACCAAAGGAGGGTTTGCCAGAAAAGAAGAAGGAGAAAAGTCCCTGGACCTATCCGGAATCCTCCCTCCCTCCGGCGAGTGCGCTGTTCTGCGCTTGGGGGGGGGGGGAACCGCGATGATGATGACCTGGCCGCGCAGCGTCCTGCAGCCTTGCGCGTGGGATCGCACTGGCGCGCTAGGATTTGCCCTGGGTCGCGCGTGGGCGAACGATGGCGAACAGGGGCGCGGGCTGGAGATTGCAGAGGGCGAGCAGAAGGCTGGATGAGCGCTCGCGCGCACGAAGGCTATTATTCGTGCGAGCGCGCAGGATCTGGCCGAAGAGCCTGAGGGCGATAACATTGGGCGCGCGCGCAGGAGATATATCCCTTGTGCGCGGGCGCGCATAAGAGCGCACATCTGGTTGTAGAGGTGGGCCGCGCATGTGCAAACTCGTGGGCGCGAGTCGGAGACTGCGCGCAGGTGAAGGATGGCGAGCAGGCGGGGTCCGATGGCGCGTCTGCGATTGATGGCGCGTTGGAGAGCGCTGTCAAGCAGGGGAAGAGGTTACCTTCCCCTTTGCGCCCAAATCAGAAGATCATGGGCGAGCGCTTGTGCGCAGTTGCGCGCTGGTGATTATTGGCGCGCAGGGGAGACCTGGCGCGTAAGGGACTTGACACAATTTTGTGTGAAAACAAAGGGGTGAGTTGGGGCCCACAGCGCGTCAGCAGCCAGGAACGGCGACGGCAGGTCTGGCGAGTGGAAGATCGGCATGTCCTTTGCAAGGACGACCTTCCACCGAAGGAGATCACGAACGATCTGCGGTGAGGTCCAGGGATGTAGCTGGTAGAGTCGGCGAACGACGGCGAGGTTCCTCTGCGGCGGACTGCGGAGATGATGAACCGAAGAGGTGCCTCCTAACACCCTTGTGAGGTGAAGGAAGGCCTCTACGGCAAAGAGGAAGGCGGGCTTTATGCCTTATACGCCCTCTGGGGGCCGTGGGGTCGACGGGCTGACCATCAGCAGTCCTCCGAAGAGGAGTCTCTGTGAGTGAACTCCCCCAAGAGGGCGAATCACCAGCAGGAGAGACCGTTGGACTTAGTTCCTTCCTCGAAAGACGTTCGGAGGGGGGAACTAAGCCTTCAGCTACATCAGGAGCAGAGGTTTGATACAACTCCTTGGAAGCCTCTGCCAGAACAACGTCGACGATAGACAGAGGATCAACCTCTGCTAAAGTCGGTGATTGTTTAACAGCTGCCCCCAACCTGATCATGTCAAACAAGGGTTCCTTGGAGGGCAAACCCTCAAGCCCCAAGGAAGCCCAAAGCTGCAACAAATTATTAGACACATTTACATTAAAATCGTCCCCCGGGGGAGGAGGAGCTGCCTCGCTATGGGAGGCAACTCCCTCTCCCAAACCCCGAGATCGGTCAACAGAACTACGGCCTACGCTACCACTCGACAGTTTCTCAGAAGTAACCGATCGAGTGGGAGCTTCGGAGGAAGTTTGGGCCACGGAAGAAGAGCCCTTGGGATTTTCTCCTTTCAAAGAAACCTTCGAAGAAGAAATATCCCGTCTGGACTACTTCTTCTGGCGCCGGGAAAACCTCTCCCAAGACCACTTCCTACACTCACCACACACATTATTCTTATCACACCGCTGGCCCCTACAGTAAGGACACAAGGTGTGGGGGTCCGTTTCGACCGCCAACATATACGTACCACAAGGGCGGTCAGGTAAACCAGACACGCATCGCAGAGGCCAACTTCACACACACACTCTGTCAAAGAAAAAGCAAACAAAAGATTAGCAATGGCTGTCAAAGAAGGCGAGGGTGACAGCGGACACGTCCGACTACCACCCGAGCCGAGAGCAAAGAGAGCTCAAGCACAGGTGTGTGTGAGGGGGGGGGTAGCAAGCTACCCTCCCTACCCCCCGCTAACTAGCGGTGGGGTAGTAAACCCTCCTTAAAATTCTAATGGCTCGTCATTTCAGCTACGCCGAAAGTAATTACCCATATTAAATAGCGTGGTTTGTATTTCAGTTACGGAACAAATAACTGAATTGAAGAAGTTTGGGTATTTAACGACGGAACTAATCGTTTGATCAATATGGATTCAAGAAGAGGTAAGTCATGGTCATTTGACACTTGACCAATGATAGTAAAATCTTTGTTTTCAATATTTTGTTTGCATATTTTAGCCTGAATCCGAATATTAGAATGTTCAGGGTTGGATATTCTGCAACCAGTTCGATAGCTAACACCTCTATGGGAATCAATTCTGACCTTTAACAACCTCTTGGTAGATCCTACGTATGTCGCAGAATTACACTTTGGGCAATTATATTTATATACAACACCAGAGGACATATAAGGACTCAATCGATCTTTGAAGTTGAAAAGCGAGCCAATAGTGAGGGATGAGTTTAACTCCCACAGCTGGGAAGTGTTGTTGGATAATTTCTGTAAACTTTCTCAAAAGGAAACCTTCATGGAGAAAAGGAAAACTCGCATAAAATTTTAGTTTAGGAACTTTAAGTGTTTTTGGAGTCTGGGCCAACTTGTCATTCAATAATCTATCAAGAAGTTTAAAAAATATTTTGGAGGGAAAACTGTTTTTCTTAAAGGCTTAAATCTATGCCCTTTGACATGAATCTTTGTAACCTGCAATCCACACTATATGAAATATCACATGCTACATTTGGGAAACTAAATACCAGGTGGATACCCTTTTTCAAGAAAACTGATTTTGATATATTGAGGAAGCGTGCCAATAGAGATAGTTTTATCATTACTAGACCAGATAAAGGCAAAGTAACTGTCATTTTAGATAAGGAGGAATATGTTGGAAAAATGATATTTTCATAAAATAAGTTTTTGAATATACTTACCCGCTGGTTATATAATGGCTTAAGTCCCTGATGCCACGGCAGGAAATTCAAAAACTCTTGCGCGGCTTAACGCAGATATGGCAGGTGTACCCCAGTGCCCTCGCAGTACTACAGGTAGAACTATACTCAACCAATTCAGATTTTCCATGCCCCATGGTCTCTAGAGGGGAGGAGGGTGGGTCTAAAACTTATACAACCAGCGGGTAAGTATGTTCAAAAATTCATATTATTATGAAAATATCATTTTTAAATATAAAACTTACCTGCTGGTTATAAAATGGCTGATTGACACCCATTGGTGGTGGGTCAGAGACAGCTGCATACTTGGAAATTCACTTAAGAGTTACATAAACAACTTGAGCAGTTCTCACCTGATAAGGAAGCTGACAGCAATGCTCTGCCTCATTTTGTCTGCTATCCTTAGGAGATCCAGTGATCCACTCGGGGCTGATGATCTCTAGGAGCTGTCAAACAGTACAACCACCTATAACATGACAGGACCTCGACTAATACCCTTGTTCCGGGCGCTCTCGAGGAACAAAATGACCACCTAACTACGTCAAAGATTGCGGAAGATTGCCGACCAATCTTCACGTACAATCATAAAAATATATATAAAAGTTCCAAGAGAAGAACAGGGGTACTAGGAATTTAGGGAAATGTAGTGGACGATGTTTCACCTACTACTGCACTCGTTGTTATGAGTGATCCCAAAACGTAGACGTCTTCATAAAGAGACTGGATACGGTAAAAGTAATGCAAGGCGAATACAGGATTACCCCTTCACAATGCTGTATACGCGATGCTTTGCAGAGAACAGTTTAGTTTAAAAGTTACAGAAGTTTCTACAGCTCTATCTTCGTGAGTCTTTACTCTTTCGACATCTTATGATCTGTCACCCAACCGTGTGAAAGAGCCTTTGTAATTAAAGTCAATACGAGATGATAGTGTGTTTTAGACATGGAAAGCGTAGGCTTCTTGACCGTGCACCCAAGAGTCATGAATAGACTCTTAACTTCTTTGTTCGTGTCCCGATAAAACTTCATCGTTTTAATCGGGCAAAAAACTCTTCTCAGCCCATCACAAACCAAATTCGAGAGGATAGTGATCCCGAAAGATTTAGGCTATGGATGAGAAGGATGTTTGTTAATGACCAAGAATCCAGGTTGCAAGGTACCTATGGCTTAACCATTGTGAAGTCCATGTTCTTGCTAAAAGAGTGAACTTCACTGACTCTCAACTATGGTAGACTTACTCAGAAAGTCTCCAAAGTTAGGCCTTAAAAAGAAACCAAGTGTGAAGGCTCGGATCTGTCACTACCGCGAAACTCCAGAAACGAACCCTAAATTTCAGACTGGCCCATCTTGCTGACGCCTCCAAGTCATCTCAAATGATACGAGAAGATCTATAGGGTCTCTATTTGATAGATCCAATCTTCTGCGTCTGAAGACAGCTGCCCGCATACTCCTGTACCCTTTGATGGTCGAGGAAGAAAAAATGTGTTTTCTTCTAAGGTCTAAGAAGAAATAGGCCACTTGTCTTAGAGTTACCAAATGAAGAGCTGGCTTTAGCTCTACACCACTCCATAAAACACCCTAATTGGGTTGGAAAACCTTGAGGCAATGTCCTTTGTACAAGCGATAGCCTCAGCTGTCTCCTTCGAACAACCCTCTAGATCTTAGGGGTTTTCCGAAATACTGGAGGCAGCTAGACCTAAAGCTTGATGGTTTAAAATGGAGTTTTTATGATAAAACAAAGTTTTAAGAATACTTACCTGGCAGTTATATATATATATAGCTAAATGTCTCTAATTTCGGCAGAATTTTTCAAAACGCGGCAACCGCCTTGTGGTGGTTGGGCGGTTAGGTGGTTAACAACCCTTACAGTGTGGTACAAGGAATCATTCCCGTTTTCTATTCTTCAGTTCATCTATGCCCGACCTGTCTCCTGAGGGGAGGTGGGTGGGCCTTAGAATATATATAACTGCCAGGTAAGTATTCATAAAACTTTATCATAGAAACTCCATTTTTATGAATAGAACTTACCTGCCAGTTATTATTATTATTATTATTATTTGCTAAGCTGCAACCCTAGTTGGAAAAGTAGGATGCTATAAGCCCAGGGGCTCCAACAGGGAAAACAGCCCAGTAAGGAAAGGAAACAAGGAAAAAGAATTAATTGTTTTAAGAACAGCAACAATATTAAAATAAATATTTCTTATATAAACTATAAAAACTTTAACAAAACAAGAGGAGGAGAAACAAGAGAGAACAGTGTGCCCGAGTGTACCCTCAAGCAAGAGAACTCTAACCCAAGGCAGTGAAAGACCATGGTACAGAGGTTATGGCACTACCCAAGACTTGAGAACAATGGTTTGATTTCGGAGTGTCCTTCTCCTAGAAGAGCTGCTTACCATAGCTAAAGAGTCCCTTCTACCCTTACCAAGAGGAAAGTAGCCACTGACCGACTACAGTGCAGTACTTAACCCCTTGAGAGAGAAAAAAAATGTTTGGTAATCTCAGTGTTGTCAGGTGTATGAGGACAGAGGAGAATGTGTAAAGAATAGGCCAGACTATTTGGTGTATGTGTAGGCAAAGGGAAAATAAACCGTAACCAGAGAAAAGGATCCAATGTAGTACTGTCTGGCCAGTCAAAGGACCCCATAACTCTCTAGCGGTAGTATCTCAACAGGTGGTTGGTGCCCTGGCCAACCTACTACCTGATTAACACACTTGGAGGAGTGTGATAGACCGTAAACATCGTTGGGAAACAACCAAAAAAGGTGTAGGATAAAAAAACACATTGATTCCTTACCTGCTAAGGTAGCTGACTTCAAATTCCTGACTCTTGAGTCGCTTTCCCTTAGGAGTGTCAGCCAGGATGTGACCTGCAGTGCTGAAAACACTCAATCGAGTCTGTTAACGGGGCGAGACCAACAATCTAACTAGACTTCAGGACTACCTATTGCCCATATATTAAAAACTGCAACCTTACCAAAACCAACCACCTAACCTTTGCAAATTAAATATCAATTATCTAACTAGACTGAGGTGACTGTACACAAGTCGACGTCCTCAGACAACCATTAAAAATACCCACCCACACACAGGCATACAAAACTAAGGTTGAGGGGAGGTAGTAACTCCTTTGCCTAATACAGAAGCCGTAGCTACGTATGGGCCCAAGGTATAGCATTTCTCATAATCCACTCTCACCTCTCTGAGGTAATGAGGCGAACACAGAGTTGCTCCTCCAGAACGTCGCATCCATAATTTGTCTGACCAACATGTTTTTGCGGTAAGCAAGCGAGGTCGCAATGGTTCTCACTTCGTGAGCCTGCACTTTTAAAAGGCCGAAGTGTTCCTCCTCACACAAGAGATGCGCTTCTCTTATAACTTCCCTCAGAAAAAAAGACAAAGCGTTCTTAGAAAGGGGCTTCTGAGGATCTTTCACCGAACACCACAAGGAGCTAGAAGAGCCTCTCACATTTTTAGTGTGAGACAAGTAGGCCTTGAGGGCTAGGACTGGACAGAGGAGCCTCTCTTGTTCTTGACCTACTAGGTTAGTCAAGTTAGGAACCTCAAAGGTCCTTGGCCAGGGCTTTGAAGGGTTCTCGTTCTTGGCGAGGAAATCTATTCTTAAGGCACAAACTGCCCCATTCAGATTGAAGCCTACCTGCTTTTCAATTGCATGGACTTCACTGACCCTTTTAGCTGTAGCTATGGCCAAAAGGAAGAGGGTTTTTCTCGTAACCTCCCTAAGAGGAGCTTGTGAGATGGGCTCAAATCTCTTGGTGCACAGAAATTTAAGAACCACATCAAGGTTCCAAGAAGGGGGCTTTAACTGGACCTGTTTGGTTGTCTCAAAAGACTTTAAGAGGTCATTTAAGTCCTTATCGTGAGACAAGTCCAAGCCTCTATGCTGATAGACTGAAGCGAGCACGCTTTTGAACCCTTTGATTGTGGACACAGCCAGCTTAGCGTCCTGCCTGAGGTACAACAAAAAATCAGCAATCTGGCTCACAGAGGTAGTGGATGAGGAAACTTTGTGCTTCCCACACCAAGCTCTAAAAGTCTCCGACTTGGACTGGTAGACTCTCTGTGAAGAGACCTTCCTCGCTCTGGCGATAGCTTTCGCAGCTTGCGCTGAAAATCCTCTCGTTCTGACAAGCTTCTCGATAGTCTGAAGGCAGTCAGATTGAGAGAGAGGGGGTTTTGATGATACGTCTCGAAGTGGGGTTGTCTGAGCAGCTTTGGACTTGCACGAAGGCTTCTTGGAAAGTCCATCAACATGTCCACCACCTCCGTGAACCATTCCCTCATTGGCCAGAAAGAAGCTACCAGGATCATTCGTCCCGAATCGACGAGGGCGAATTTCCGGACTACCAGGTTGATGATCTTGAACGGGGGAAAGGCATATGTGTCCATCCCCGTCCAATCCATCAAAAAGGCGTCCACTGCTATAGCCTCCATGTCCGGAACCAGGGAGCAATAGATGGGGATCCTCTTGCTCAAGTTGGAGGCGAAAAGATCTATTAGGGGTCTCCCCCACACCCTCCAGAGACTCTGACAGACCTGTTAGTTGAGGGTCCATTCTGTGGGAAGGACCTGCCCTTTCCTGCTGAGCATGTCCGCCCTCACATTCCTCTGTCCCTGTACAAACCTCGTCAGCAGATCTACCTTGTTCTCCTTTGCCCAAAAAAGGAGCTCCCTTACTGTTTCGAACAGGGACAGAGAGTGAGTCCCCCTTTGTTTTCTGATGTACGCAAGAGCTGTGGTGTTGTCTGAGTTGACCTCCACAATCTTCCCAGACACCGAGTCTTTAAAGGCTTTTAGCCCCGGAAAAATGGCCATCAGCTCCTTGTTGTTGATGTGCCATTCCAACTGATTTCCTTCCCAATAGCCTGAGACCTCCTTGCTTCCTAGTGTTGCCCCCCAACCTGACTCTGACGCGTCTGAAAACAACACTAGGTCTGGGTTCTTCTTGTGTAAGGAGATCCCTTCCCCCAACAAGGCTGGATCCAGCCACCACTTCAGAAGATCCTTGACTTCTGCTGGAATGGGGAAGGAAAAGAAGTCTTCCTGGGTCTTTCTGCTCGAGGGAGGAGAGAGTTCCCTGCAAACTCATCCACTCCTTCGCTGAGCACCTCTTCTTGTCCAAGAAACTTTGGACTTTTTCGAGACACTTGGTCTGTCTTTCCTGTGAGGGAGAAGCCCGAAAAAGAACTGAATTCAGAACTATCCCCAAATAGAGAATAGTCTGATTTGGCTTGATCTGAGACTTCTCCCTGTTGATGACCAGGCCTAGATCTTGAGCCATCATAAATGTCTTTCGTAAATCCTCCAGACATTTCTCCTTCGATCGTGAACGAATCAGCCAATCGTCCAGATAGAAGGATATCCTTATTCCCTCTTGATGCAGCCAGCCTGACACATTCGCCATTATCCTGGTGAAGACTTGAGGAGCCGTGCCGAGACCGAAGCAAAGAGCTCTGAATTGGAAGCTCTTGCCCTGCATTACAAATCTCAGGTACTTCCTTGAAGTTGGATGGATGGGGACGTGGAAATACGCGTCCTGCAAATTGAGGGACACCATCCAGTCCCCTGGACGTACTGATGCCAGCACAGACTGAGTCGTCTCCATGGAGAACTTCGTCTTCTCCACAAAGACGTTCAGAGAACTGACATCCAGGACGGGTCTCCATCCGCCTGAGTTCTTGGGCACTAGAAACCGGCGATTGTAAAAACCTGGGGAGGATAGATCCCGAACCGGTTCTAGTCAAGCAGTTGGTCGACTAGGTCTAGGAGGGCCTTCTGTTTCCCCGGATCTGTGTACTGGGCTACTAAGGCCAGCGGAGTATCTGCGAGAGGAGGTTTCTTCAGAAAGGGGATCTTGTATCCTTCCTTGATGACTGAGAGGGACCAGGTGTCCGCCCCTCTTCTCTTCTAAGACTGCCAAAAACCTGACAGTCTTGCACCTACTGTCTGGAGGAGATGAACTTCATTTTCTGGAGCGAGTTCTGAACGAACCTCGGTTCAATCTTGATCCTGACTCTTGCCTTCTTCCTCTAAAATCTGGTCTTGAAGTAGCCCAGCCCCGAAAGGGCTGCTGGAATTTCTTTTCCTCCCGTTTCGAAGAAGAAGGAGCGGCTGCCAAGGGCTTACGAGCTGAATGAGATAATAGGTCTTGGGTGGCTTTTTGGGCCAGTGAAAGCGTAATGTCTCTCACCAGGGTCTCGGGAAAAAGATGTTGAGACAGGGGGGAGTAAAGAAACTCAGATTTCTGCGCAATGGTAACAGACCTTGAAGTAAAAGAGCAAAGCAGGGCCCTCTTCTTTAGGATTCCAGCTGAGAACAGCGAAGCCAACTCATTCGCTCCATCTCTGAAGGCCTTGTCCATACAGGACATAATACTGGTTAGGTCTCGAGTTCCTTCCATCTGGTCAGTCTTCCTTGCCAGAGTCCCTAGCGACCAGTCTAGAAAACTAAAAACCTCAAAGGCTCTAAAAATGCCTTTGACGAGATGATCCAGCTCCGACATCGACCACATGACCTAGGCTGAGTTGAGAGCATGCCTTCTAGCTGAGTCCACTAAGCCAGAGAAGTCACCCTTGGAGGAGGAAGGAACTCCCAGACCCAAAGGTTCCCGAGTCTCATACCACATACCAGCCTTTGAAGCAAGACGAGCTGGTGGAAACGAGAAGGAAGTCTTAACAGCTTGTCTCCGTTCCTTCATCCAGTCATCAATCTTCGCAAGAGCCTTCTTTGCAGAAATCGACAGCTTCATCTTGATGAAGGCCGACCGATTCTTGGCCTTCTTTCTGTTAAATAGGGATTGAGGAGATTGCGGAGCAGCAGGATGGAATTCCTCTCCATAAAGTTCCAGAAGGGAGCGAGAGAGAACTTTGTAAACTCCGGCAGCGTCAGCAGGTTTATCATCTTCATCAGAGACCTCCTCGAGGTCCTAATCCACATCTGCAACATCCTTCGAATGAGAAGAAGGCTCCTTAGAAACAGACAAAGTCAAATCAAAGGAATCGTCCTGCAAAAGAGGGCTTGCGTCCTGGCGCCGAGCGTAGGTGTCTTCCTGGCGCCGGAAAGAGATATCGTCCTGGACCCGAGCACTAGAAGAGTCCTTGGATCGAGAGGCAGTATCGTCCTGAGGAAGCAGGCTGGTATCGTCCTGGCACCGAGAGCGAGAGGCAGAGTCGTCCTGGCGTCAAGAACGAGAGGCGGTATCATCCTGGCATCGTGAACGAGAGGCAGTATTGTCCTGGCGTCGTGAACGAGAGGCAGTATCGTCCTGGCATCGTGAACGAGAGGCAGTATCGTCCTGGCATCGTGAACGAGAGGCGGTATCATTCTGGCGTCGTGAACGAGAGGCGGTATCATTCTGGCGTCGTGAACGAGAGGCGGTATTGTCCTGGCGTCGAGAACAAGAGGCAGTATCGTTCTGGCGTCGAGAACGAGAGGCAGTATCGTCCTGGCGACGAGAGGAGGTATCGTCCTGGCGACGAGAGGAAGTATCGTCCTTCGTAAGCATACCGTTATCATCCTGGCGCCGAGAGAGAGAGAGAGGAGGTATCATCCTGGCGCCGAGCAGTAGAGGAAGCAGAACGGTATCGTGTCTTCGACGAAGAGAGTAAGGTTTCCTTAGGAGAAGAACTCCATTCCCTCTTAGAAGTTGACTTCTTAATAGGCAAAGAGTAGTCTTTACGTCTATCAGACCGGGTGTGAGGGCGGCTAAATGCTTGCACTAACGTAAAAAGTTGTTCCTGCATGACAGACATAAAGGATTTAGCAACTTCTGCTGGGTCTTGCGGTCCCGAAGGAGAGGGCTGACGAATAACACTCGTATACGGGGAAGGATCTTTGGCTGTAATACCCTGACTTCCAGGCTTAGACTTCGTCCTTTTCAGAGGTACGGAGTCGAAATTGTCCTCCGACGGACAAGGTTCATGACTGCTAGAACCGGGAGAGAAAGAACGAGACAATTAGTCGCGGTTCCACCTCCTCTTAGTAGGTCTTGACGCTTCAAACTTCCATTTACGTCTGGGAGAATTCGGAGAATAAATTAACACATCCGACACGTCTTTTCCGTGACGGTCAAGAACAGCCTGGGAATCAGGCAACAGGTCTGTCTGAGGCAACGGCTGACTGAGGATACGTACCTCTCACCCCCTTACGGTTGTCGACGTACCTTCTCCCTTGGTCCTAGCATACCGAGGGTCATCCGCAGATACGGATCCTGTAGAAGGGGCAGAAGTTACTAACTCAAGAGAAGGATCAACTTCCAAAGAGGAATTAATTATAGGCTCAAAGGATAAATCTACACTAAGTTCATCTTCCTTTCCACTAACAGACTTAGACTTAGACCTAGAAGCTCTCCTAACTCCATCGAGCTCTAGTTTATGCACATAGCGCTTCATAATCAACCAATCCTTTTCATCCAAAACCTTACATTCCCCGTATCTATTATTAAGGGCACATTCAAAACCCCTACAATTCAAACACACGGTGTGAGGATCTACCGCCATTTTCGGTAATCTCACCTTACATTCCTCATCCGCATAGACACGGAATTGAATTTTATCACTCATAATGATAACAGCAAAAAATCAAAGAAATAACAAAAACACGATTGCCAAATCCCCAAATCAGTGTATTTCACAAAATAGCAGACTGGTACAGCAGAAACAGGGAAAGCGAAGAAAAACTCTTAATGACGGACCAACGTGTTAGCGATCCGGCCGGCAGAGATGAACTGAAGAATAGAAAACGGGAATGATTCCTTGTACCACCCTATAAGGGTTGTTAACCACCTAACCGCCCAACCACCACAAGGCTGTTGCCGTGTTTTGAAAAATTCTGCCGAAAGTAGGGACATTTAGCTATATGTATATAACTGCCAGGTAATTCTATTCATAAAAATAGAGCGTTCGTGATCCTGACACGGGGAAAAGGACTAATGACATACTTCCAGCATGCACCCACCATGAGTCCAGTATGGTTCCAGCATGCTGCCTACACTCAACATGTCGTGATAGAGAATCAGGATCTAGAACCGCCTCCCAAAACGCGTCCATATCGGTCGCAAGAAACCGATATTAAAGCTAGGCTTGTTGAAAAGAAGCATCAACGTGAACCTCATGCTGTGAGGTTAAGACCTGATCGTGTGTAATCAGCGAGTGTTCAACAAACTTAAAGCCAAAGCTTGACACGAGGGAGCGTTAGCTGCGAGGCCAGAGAGACGCGAAGGAGAGACAACAGTCTGTTTATACTGCTGTGAGAAAAAAGACTTGACTGTATGCGTCTAGCATGCGACCATAATGTCGCATGTGCTTGCATTGCCGTAAGGTATCAGCGTGCTGTATGCGTTCACCTTGTCGTGTGGATACAGCGCTGTGTGTGTGTCCCGCTTGTTGTAAATCTACAGCGTGCTGCGTGGAGGCGACAGCATAGCGTCCGGTCATTGACGGAAAGACGTAACTGTTTGCCGAAAGTTGTCCGCATGAGTGATAGTCGCGCGTTCCACAGACCGCGAAAAAGGGACAACTTGTTGAAAGGATCAACTTTGATTGTCAGCGGTCAACATACGACCAGACTGGCGTCTGCGTCTGTGACTGCGTGAGAGAGAGATTAGAACTTGCGTCTGTGTCTGCGTGACGTCTGCCGTAAGAGAGAGACCAGACTGCTACAAGCACCCGCTCTAACGCTTCTCGTAACACGAGCATATCTCTGCGAGGAAGCATTACTAAGCATAGGAGAACTATGCCTTCTGACACTAATCGGAAAACCATTTCTTCGATCTATGGTAGTCCTTACTCTTTTAGGAGAAAATTTTCTCCACCCTGAGGATCGTAAACGCTAAACACAGATGAAATAGACCTCTTTTAGCTCAGACCAAAACTACATTCGCGGGGTAGCGAGTGCGCCCACTCAAGCGTGGGCGAAGGCCGGGAGAGAACATCAACCGCAGTCCTGTGAGCGACCTGGGAGAGTCCCTATGACATTTCAAGGGTGCCTTGGGCGCGAACTGAACGCATCCAATGCTGTGAGATACCGTCAACAGTAGTCGCTAGACCTCAGAAGAAAGTAATAGACATTTCCCCAAACTGGGGGAGGAAAAGAAGGGTGAATAGAAGCAAACTGAGCACCTTTCCCCCGAAGAACTATATGTCTTACACGATTCTGGTGCTGACACGTCTCCTTCTTCCGAAAAGAAAAAACTTCCGGCAAACATCAGTTACTGCAGGATAAGTTATTAGAAAACATACGACCCCTGAAAGGTCTTGGACATATTGATTGGTGACTACCAAGTCTAGGTTTTGCGTCCTTCGACGAGGACAAACTCTTTCCTCCCTAAAAGTGCGTCATATTCCAGAGGAAGAGCTAGGATTGTATGTGACCTGTCTGACTTCCGCTTCTCTCGTGGAAGAAAAAACACACTCGATTGCTTCCGGTTTAAGCATCACAACACGCCCGCTGCGAGGGTAAGTTCTGTTCGCGTGCATACATGACGAGTAACTTCCTAGTCTGGTAGACAGGGAAAACGTAGAACGTCATTCTCGTCAGGAAACTGCGTCCTTATATGCAGAAAAAAGTTACAAGATACCATAGCGATGACGAACTGATCGCTTCAAGATATTCAAACTTCGCTCTTTTCAAGATACTATGTCACATGGTTGTGATGTCATAGTTCGACAATCGTAGGCGAAGAAAAGAGCTTTACTTCATCATTCCAAAGTGGAGAGGGAACGTCTTGGACTGCATCAACGGTATCGCTCGGCGGAACAAACGTTTAATGCACAAGGTCCGCGAAGTACCTCAGCCTACCGACCTTCCTTCTCCCAGGGGTTGGAACGTAAGGAAGAGGTATAGGGCTAGAGGCAAAGTGAACACGAACAAACACCTCCTCCAGAGCACTGTGCTATGTTTACGAGTCACTAACAAGAGCGGTTTAAACACAATACATTAAATCATAAAAGATCTGCCCGTGGTGGGGGAGATATACTTTTACGTTCAAAGGCCTTAATGCCCTTCCTGCTGTTGCAGCTGCAGGCGCTGCATCAACCTCTACAGTAAGGTTCATTATTTTTCTGAGAATGATTTAATGTTAATTTATTTATTTATCTATTTTCCTATTAATTTACTGAGCCATCTTTCCCTAAAGGAGCCCTTTGGGTTAAAGTATCTTGCTTTCCCGACTAGGGTTGTAGCCTGACTAGTTATAAAAAATAAAATAAATAGACACCATCAACTCAAATAGCGAAAAATCTGAAGTCGGAACGAGGAGAAGCAGGTAAAAAATATAAGGGAAATTCTTCAGAAAAATTCTCATGAGTTTCTGAAAGTTATCCCCTTCCTCTTACAATCTCTATCCTATGAAGAGAAGTCTTGATTCTTAGGAATCCACTCCTTAGGATTCTGAATTCAGACCTCAATGCTTAGAGGTTTTAATTCTAGCTCTCCCAACCAAGAGTTAGCCAAGCAGGCCTTGGTCCGAGAATATATCTTTCTAGTTAAGATTTATTTCTTAATATAGCGCCAGAGGCAACAATAACTCAACACTAGACGGTCATGGTCAGGTAGACATCAAAGTCTATTATCATAGGTAGCGAAGCGTCCACACTGGCGCTGAAGCGTCCACACTGGCGCTGAAGCGTCCACACTGGCGCTGAAGTGTCCACACTGACACTGAAGCGTCCACACTGACGTGGCGCTTTGCTCCGTTCCGTTGACGTTCCACTTCCGTTGCCGCACCGTTCCGATGACGCTTCGCCGGCTCTGCTGCCTGGCAAACGTCAGCGCCCCTGGATAGACTGATACTAGGCGCTATGAGCGGTCGGTTTGCGTTGAGCAGGTAATCGAAGTAATGCATCCACTTTCTCCCACCGTTGAACATTGCAGTTGGTAGGTCGCCTGTGCGACGAGTCCTCACCGTTAAAGACACGTCGCCTGTGCGACCGTGTCAAAGACCAGAATCGAGACACCCAACCGCACTGTTAACGGCCGGCTGAAAAGACTGCATAAACGAAGATAGTTGCTGTTTCATGCCTAACAGCAAAGATCAAGGATCAACCTTAGGCGAAACATATTCAGCATTATCTTCGTCGATCCCTAGCGCTTGCCACTGTCGAGAGACGACACCCATCAGGTGGAGGAGGCGGCAGCACTACGTCCGCGCCGCATGAAACGTAACACACGCAGAACAATCTAATTTTGTTTACAGCTTAGCGCCTGAAGCACGCGTATGATGTTTGAAAACACTAATATGACAAATTCGGAGATAATTTGTATTTTTCCCAACCATACAAACCTTAGTTATTTACATAGGGTATTACTTTCGGCGTAGCTGAAAATGACGAGCCATTAGGTTTTTAACGAGGGTTAACTACCACCGCGCTAGTTAGCAAGGGGGTAGGGGAAGGGGTAGCTTGCTACCCCTCCCCCCCCACACACCGGTGAATTGTCTCACTTCACTTAGAGGTAGGACTTGTCTTTGGGGACAGGGCTGGTGGGCAAATATGTGTAAATAGCTAAGGTTTGTATGGTTAGGAAAAATACAAATTATCTCCGAATTTGTCATTTGTTCCGTAACCGAAATACAAACCACGCTATTTACATAGGGTGACTTACCCATTAGGAAGGGTGGAAGGTCCCCAGCCTTACTGGCTTTGGTTTTACCCGGGGACTCAGAATCCGAGTGAGCAGCACTCGAGAAAAAGAGTCCCTGCACCTCATAAGTCGTGCAGCCTACATAAGCTTGTGTGTGGAGGAATAGTGTGTGACTCGTCCTAGGAAGTTGACCTGGAGTCCTTTAGATGGAATTCTAGGCTAGGACATTCCCAATACCACCTCGTCAGGGTATGGGGGACGCAACAGTATTAACTTAATACTAGGAACACAAGGGAGCATGGTTTACCTGCAGAGGTTGAGGTCAGCTATGCAAACCAGGATGCTGCTTTCCCCAAGAGAGGGGAGGATGAAGAAAGAAGTAAGGGCCAGACATACTCTTTCATTCACGCAGACTGAGACCGGGTAACAATGCCCTCAACCTTCTGCTACCTGTCCAATAAGGAGCCTGAGGTTAAACCAGCTGTTGTGCAGCCACAACGGGGCCGATAGAAAAAGTATCGAGGCTCCTGTAGGTCACGTCCTGCGGGTAGTGGGCTGTGAAGGTCGTTTGACGCTTCCAGACCCCAGCTTGTAGCACCTGCGTCACAGAGAAGTTTCTCTTAAAGGCCAGGGACGTAGCGATGCCCATGACGTCGTGTGCTCTATGGCGACGTGGCGGAGGAGGGTCAGGATTCAAGGCGTGAAGGATAACCCTTCGAATCCAGGCTGAGATGGTGTTCTTGGTGACCCTCCTCTTAGTCCTTCCCGTGCTTATGAACAACGCCTGCACGCGGGGACGAACTGCAGCTGTTCTCTTCAAGTAACGCCTCAGACTCCTCACTGGGCATAATAGCAGATGGTCTGAGTCACTTGTTAAAGAACGGAGACTCGTGATCCTGAAGGAGTCATGAGAGACCATGAAGTTCACTAACTCGTTTGGCCGAGGCCAACGCGAGTAGGAAAGCCGTCTTCATAGTCAGGTGGCGATCAGAGGCCTGGCGTAATGGTTCGAAGGGGGGTCTCTCCAGAGCCCTGAGGACCCGAACCACGTTCCATGGAGGAGGTCTCACTTCCGACTGAGGGCAGGTAAGCTCATAGCTACGTATGAGTAGAGGGTTCTAGCGAGGAAGAAATGTCCACTCCTTTCAGCCTAAAGGCCAGGCTTAAGGCTGAGCGATAGCCTTTCACCACCGAGACCGAAAGGCGCATTTCCTCCCGCAAATACACGAGAAACTCCGCTATTGCTGGAATAGTGGCATCGAGTGGAGAGATACCCCTTCCACGACATCAACCACAAAAGACTCTCCACTTCGCCTGGTAGACTCCCGCGGAGGACTTCCGCAGGTGTCGAGACATTCTTTCCGCAACCTGCTGAGAAAAGCCTCTCTCCGTGAGGAGACGCTGGATAGTCTTCAAGAGTGAAGCCGAAGCGAGGCTAAGGCTTTGTGGTAGATGTTGCAATGTGGTTGCCTGAGTAGCTCGTATCGTGGTGGAAGTTCTCTCGGAGGTTTCGTTAGGAGTTGCAGAAGGTCCGGGAACCATTCCGCGTGATGCCATAGCGGAGCTATTAAGGTCATTGACAGGTCGACCGATAGTCTGGTCTTATTGAGCACCCTTCTCATCAGACAAAACGGTGGGAAGGCATACACGTCGATGTTGTCCCACTGTTGTTGGAAGGCATCTTGCCAGAGAGCCTTGGGGTCTAGGACTGGGGAGCAGTATGGAAGCAGCTTGAAATTCAAGGCTGTCGCGAACAGGTCCACTGTCGGGGAACCCCACAAAGTCAGGACTTTGTTGGCTATCTGAGGATCCAAAGACCACTCGGTATTCACTATCTGCGAAGCTCTGCTCAGACTGTCGGCGAGCACATTCCTCTTGGACTTCGGACCACCTCAGAATCTCTACTGCAACATGGGATAGCTGTTGTGAAAAGGTACCTCCCTGCTTGTTGATATAAGCCACTACCGTGGTGTTGTCGCTCATCACCACCACGGAGTGGCCCGCCAGGGTCCGTTGAAACTGTTGAAGGGCCAGATACACGGCCTTCATCTCTAGCAGGTTGATGTGTAGATACTTTTCTGATTCTGACCACAGGCCTGAGACCCTCTTTTGACGCGTCCGAGAACAGTGTCAAATTCGGGGGAAGGACGAGAAGATCCACTCCCTTTCGTAGGTTTCCGTCGATCAGCCACCACCGCAGGTCCGCCTGTTCTGTGGGTCCCATAGGGACCAGAGAGTCCGGGGAATCGGTGCCCTGATTCCACCGGGACCTGAGCCGCCATTGCAGGGATCTCATCCTGAGGCGGCCGTTCGGGACCAGACGGGCCAGGGATGCTAGGTGACCTAAATGACGTAACCATGATTGGGCTGGAAGCTCTCCCCGCCTGAGGAAGGGCTCTGCAACCCTCCTCAGCCTTGCTATCCTGTCGTCTGATGGAAAGGCTTTGTGGAGATTGGTGTCTAATAACATGCCTAGATATACCAGTCGTTGGGTCGGCTGCAGAGAGGACTTCTCGAGATTTACCATGATCCCCAGATCTTGGCTAAGTCCCAGAAGCCTGTCTCGGTGTCGAGGAAGGGTCGACTTCGAGTCTGCCACGATCAGCCAGTCGTCCAGATATCGGAGGAGACGGATGCCGTTCCTGTGCGCCCACGACGAAATCAGGGTGAACACTCTGGTGAACACCTGAGGTGCTGTGGAGAGACCGAAACACAGCACCTTGAACTGGTAGGGCTCGCTGTCTAGGCTGAATCTCAAGTACTTCCTGGAAGACGGATGGATTGGGATCTGGAAGTACGCGTCCTTTAGATCCAGTGTGCACATGAAGTCTTATGGTCTCACTGCAAGTCTGACTGTGTCCGCTGACTCCATGCTGAACGAAGTTTGCTTGACAAACTTGTTCAGAGCTGAGGGATCAATGACGGGTCTCCAGCCTCCAGACGCCTTCTTTACAAGAAAGAGTCGACTGAAGAAGTCTGGGGAGCCGTCCACGACCTCTTGGAGAGCATCCTTCTTGAGCATGGTCTCGACTTCTACCCAAAGAGCTAGCCCCTTTGCCGATCCCATGGCATAGGAGCTCAACGACACTGATTCGCTGTCAGGGGAATGAATGAATGAATGATTTAAAGTTTTCAGGCATCCTGACATCTAAGGTCATTCACGCCGGTAACATTTAATTTATGTATACAGGAGTAAAAAAATGAAATAAAATAAAAAATTAAAGAGTATTCAATTAAAATCATAAAAATTGAATGTCATAAAAGTTAAATATTTTTCAGAAGACCTGCTTCTGAAAGAAATCTAAAAATGCCACTTGCATGGTAGGACACATCATTTCCAAGAATCTTGGCAAGGATGAACCTGCCACACTCACCTCGAGCCTCAAACAAATATCTATTCCGCAAGATGTTATAATTGGGGCATTCGGTCAACAAATGCCTTACTGTTAGAGGTACTAAACAGTTGTCACAATACGGTTGGTGTTGGCCCTTCAGCAGAAACTCATGTGTCAACCGAGTGTGACCAATACGGAGACGACAAAGAGACGTCTCCCATTTTCGGGGCATCATATTATACCTCCAAGGAGATATGTCATTTGTTACTTCCCTCATTTTATTGCCATCTTGACTATCCCATTGCTGTGGCCATTTATTGCAAACCAATTTCTTGATGTCAGGTAAGAAATCATTACAGGGAATGGGATACCTTCTTGGCAGCAACTCAGATGCAGCCTCCTTAGCCAGTGATTCTGCCTTCTCATTCCCGGACACACCTACATGTGCTGGAACCCAACAAAATTGAACTGTTATACCTCTCCGTCCAATAAGGAAAAGCCATTCTAAAATCTTTAAAACTAGAGGGTTATTAGAATTAAAAACTTCCATAGCTTGAAGGACACTCCTTGCATCACTAAAAATTGTAAAATTACACTCCTTTTTCAACGCTATTTTCTCAATAGCAGTTAATATGCCATACAGTTCGGCAGTAAATATGGAAGCGGTCAGAGGAAGTGCACCTCTACAATTAAAACCATTACTATGTACTCCAAATCCAACGCCAGCATCAGATTTGGAGCCATCAGTATACAGTGAACCCTCGTTTATCGCGGTAGATAGGTTCCAGACGCGGCCGCGATAGGTGAAAATCCGCGAAGTAGTAACACCATATTTACCTATTTATTTAACATGTATATTCAGACTTTTAAAACCTTCCCTTGTATGTAGTACTGTTAACAAACTACCCTTTAATGTACAGAACACTTAATGCATGTAATACAGTACCCTAAACTAAAACAGGCACAAATATTAAAGGCGACTTTATATCATGCGTTTCCTAAACACGCCAAAAAGCACGATAAAAAATGGCAACCAATGTTTTGTTTACGTTTATCTCTGATCCTAATGAAGAAACAAACGCATTTACACATCTGTTTATAGGTTAGTTTTTGCATCAATTATATTGATTATTCAGTACAGTATGTTGATTTGGTTATTACTAATGTTTTACTTAATTTTTCTTAGGACTTCCAAATGAAATTTTTTTCTTTATGACGCCGCCTGAAACGACGGCGTCATAAAGTACGCTCAGTAAACAAACTAAGGAATTTAACCCGCATGATGAAAGTGATAAATAATGATATTACAGTAAAAGCTTTTATAAAATATGTTATTACAAATATTATTTACCGTATCTATATAAAATCATACATACGTAGCAAAGCAGGAAAACAATCTACGAGAGAGAGAGAGAGAGAGAGAGAGAGAGAGAGAGAGAGAGTTGTTTTACATACGTAAATGTAAATTTTAAACAAAACAAAAATAGCCCCATTTCATATAAAATAGATTACAAATATTTTACTTTATCATATTACAGTAGTCTGTATAATACTGTAAAGTTCAGTACAGTATGTTGTTGTTAAAGTCGTGGCGATGAAATTCTCACGAAACAAAAACACGCCATTTGATTACAACAGCTGATTCATTCTCTCTCTCTCTCTCTCTCTCTCTCTCTCTCTCTCTCTCTCTCTCTCTCTCTCTCTCTCTCTTCGTGTTATACAATACTTACATTTAGATGAAGAAACTAAAATTAGTTTTCTTAGTGTCAATTAAATACGAAATGAAATAATTAGGCCGAGTCTACATCCATTTCAATCATAGCCAAAAATAGGGCATCCGATTTCATCAGCAAACCACTATTTTTTGGGAAATATCATTTTATTCTAGAAAATTGCCACTCTTTAAATAGTTAATTGCACATTAAGAAAGCGTGTACTTTTGTTTTTAAATTTCGGGTGTGTTTTAAAAATCGAGTATTGTTGACTTTTTTTTTTTTTTACTTTTGGCTGTGATTAGATCAGCTGTCATCTAGCTGCCGCTCTTGAGTGTGTACGAATACACTAACAAAGTATCATTTATACCATTTCTTAACTTATTCAAACCGTCTACAGTATACAGTTGATATTACATAAGCACCAATGTGTTATAACCTATCAAATTTTTTTGTTTATTACATTTAAACCCCCCTCTATCTCTCTCTCTCTCTCTCTCTCTCTCTCTCTCTCTCTCTCTCTCTCTCTCTCTCTCTCTCTCTCTCTCTCTCTCTCTCTCTCTCTCTCTCTCTGTGGGCTACTTTTCACTACCTCCCATTCCTTACCTCTCTCTATCTCTCTAACAAATATCTTTGTTGCTCCTCAAAGTTTCATTTATATTGAAAATCAATCATGATTCAATTTTCCTTACTTTCTCCAATCTCGCACCATCGGTCACATCGCGGTATTTTCGATATTTCCGGAAAATCCGCAATATATGTATAGACATGGGTTATGAAAAAAATCCGCGAAGTGGTGAATCCGCGATGGTCGAACCGCGAAGTAGCGAGGGTTCACTGTAGATAAAAGTTGATCCTCTATGTTCTTTAACATGTTCATTAAAAAGAGACCTGGCTTCTATGTTTGACATATTCTTCTTATCTCCAATAAAATATTTACAAAAAGATATCTCGGGTAACTTCCATGGAGGCGTTGATGATACCTTGAATGGAAGTACCTTATTTCTAATTATATCCAGACTATTTAATAATCGTTTCACCCGAAAGCCATAAGGTTGAGGAGATTTTGGGTGCAACTCAAAGTATGATGCTTGTCTTACAAGGCTTGCAGTCTGAAAGGCTAGAGAGTTAGGGAGTCTTTGCAATCTAAACCAATACCGAAGAATGGAAGACATTCGGTAAAGGTCTAGAGGTAACTCTCCAGCATCAACAAGGAGACTTGGGATAGGCGAGGTTTTAAAAGCTCCAGTAGACAATCTAATACCTGCATGATGTATCGAATCTAATATTTTTAACCGGCTTGGGGTGGCTGAAGAATATACCTCACAACCATAACTAATTTTGGAAAAAATCAAGGCCTTGTATAATTTTAAAATAGTATTGCGGTCTGCCCCCCATGATGTATGGGACAATACTTTTAAGATATTCAGAGCTTCAACACATTTAGCTTTTAGCGCTTTTAGGTGAGAAACCCATGTAAGTCTACAGTCAAATATCAAACCTAAAAATTTGGTTTCCGATACACATGGTATCCGTTGACCTTTAATGTATATATCCGGGTCTGGATGTACTCCCCGGATACGACAAAAATGGACAATGGTAGTTTTACTTGTCGAGAACTTAAATCCATTCATGTCAGCCCACTGGATAATTTTATCAATAGAGAGTTGGATTTTTCTCTCAACCATTGCCATTCTAGTGCCAGCAAATGATATTGAGATCATCCACAAATAATGTTGAGAGAACATCCTGGGGAATGGCTGAGGATATCCCATTAATTGCTAGTGCAAAAAGGGTTACACTCAGCACACTACCCTGAGGAACTCCTCCTTCCTGGCACTTACTCTCTGATAGTTTCCCCCACTCTCACTTGAAAAACTCTACGTGAAAGAAATGCCTGAATAAATAGTGGCAGCTCTCCTCTCAATCCCAATTCATGAATGGTTTTAAGAATACCATATCTCCATGTGGTATCATATGCCTTTTCAAGGTCAAAAAATACTGTAACATGGTGCTGTTTGGAAGCAAAGGCTTCACAAATAGAAGACTCAAGTCGTATCAACACATCAGTCGTTGAGTGCATTTTTCGGAATCCACATTGAATCGGTGATAAAATACCTTTCTTTTCAAGGTACCATATCAGTCTTGCATTGACCATCTTCTCCATGATTTTACATAAACAAGATGTCAATGCAATAGGACGATAGTTTGCTGCTAAAAACTTGTCTTTACCGGGTTTTAAAAAGGCTAAAATAATGGCTAGTTCCCAAACACTTGGGTAACTATAATCATGCCATATTCTATTAATAATGCTTAAAATAAATAGCTTTGTATTAAAATGGACATGTTTAATCATTGCATATGGAATTCCATCGGGTCCAGGGGCTGTATCGTTGCAATGAGCAAGTGCGGAATCAAATTCTCTTTCAGTGAAAGGAGAATTATACGACTCTTCCCTTCTTGTTGCAAAATTTAAAATTTTCTTTTCTTCAGTGCTCCTATACTGGTGACCAGGGGCTCCTTCACACTTGCTGGATACATTTGAAAAATTATTAGCCTGGGCATTGCTAACTTCATTTGCTTCAGTTACATACTGGCCATTCAGCTTCAACACTGGTGGTGGGTTGGGGGTGAATTTGCCAGCTATCTTTTTTACTTTCCTCCACACAGAAGATGGTGGTGTTCTACTGTTAATGGAGGAAACAAAAGACATCCATGACTGGCGCCTTGCTTCTTTCATGGCACGACGGAACTGTGCTCTACATTTCTTGTACATAGTTAAATTCTCATCAGTTCTGCGTCTACGCAATCGTGTTAGAGATCTTCTTGTGGCTCTGTGGAGTGCAGTTAGTTCTGAAGACCACCACGGGACTGGTCGTCGTTTGAATAACCCTGTTGTTTTGGGAATTGAATTGACTCCTGCTGTATGAAGAGTTCCATTCAGTAGGTTTATGGCATCATCAACACTTTCAAACTGTTCTGCTCTCCCTTCAATTTCGCTTAGCTCGGAAAATTTAACCCAGTCTGCCTTGTCTAGATTCCAACGTGGCGATCTTTGCAAAGGCGGACCCTTGTTGGTGTTTATAATGATTGGTGCATGATCACTAGTATGCCAATCATCTAATGTCCTCCAATCAAAATCAAGAAGGCAGTTAGAGCTTGCAATTGAAAGGTCAATGCATGACAAAGTACCTGTCTGAACATGGAAGTGTGTGGGCTCTCCTGTATTAAGGAGTCCCACATCCTCATTCTCCACAATTGACGAGATAATATTGCCCCTTGTGTTGGCCAAAACATCACCCCATAAAGGATGTCTACCATTCATATCTTCCAGTAAGAGAAAAGGTTGAGGGAGTTGTTGAATGACCTCTGCTAAATCATCATATAAAATATTATCATTTGGAGGTAAGTACAGAGAGCATATTGTATATTTTCTCCCTATATCAATTTGTACAACAACTGTCTGCAGGGTTGTACGTATAGACATGGGTATTTGGGGAACATCTCGACGAATGTACACGAGACTTCCGCCATGGCTCCCTGCTTGTTGATTATATGGTGTTCTATAGCTAACATACTCTCGAGGACTAGGAGTGTTAGAATCAAGCATACTTTCCTGTAGACATACAATTATGGGGGATTGCTCATGAATTAGGAGCTTAAGTTCTTCATATTTCGCCCTCAAACCCTGACAGTTCCATTGCAAAATGGAGGAAAAAACTATGGTTTATTTTTTGGAAGAGCTTTTAGATGAAGTCTTCCCATTAGCAATTTTTGATCTAATGCTATTTCCCGGTGGTTTTATTAGAGAGGGTCTTGATAAATATGGTTTTTTGTTTGTGCTTTTCTTGTTGTCCTTCTGATCCAATTGTTGAGGGGGATGGTGGACCTCAACTTGAATTTCTGATTTATTTAAATTGTCTTCTGGGTGATCAGAAACATCAACAGACAAAACATCATATTTATTTGATGTCATAACTCTAATATTTCTTATGGAAGGGGGTGAGAGAGATGGAGGTCTCTCTCTTTTCCTATTTGTAGGTGGTGAGGATCTACCAGGTTTTTGCACCTTCCCTACCACAGGTGCACCTGGTAACTTTGTTTCGGGTGGAACCTCCATCAAATCAGGCAAGGACATGGCCTGAGAGAGGTTAGTACTATTGCTGGTAATGGGGGATGAAGTTTGTATAGAAGTGGGCAGTGTCGCAGTTTTAATACAGTGGCAAAGCCTTGGAAGGCAATATGCTTACCTTGTCACGTAAAACTTTACTATCATTAGATGATGTATTTCTTTTCTTGGAATTACTGGGAGCACTATGTGGGTTCGATGACTCCTGTGGTATATTTTCTCTTGATTTCAGTGCCTTTGCATAGCTGTTTGGTTTTTTCAGTAGTCTTTTGGCATGTCCTACACTTATGTGTTCTACACTGGATTTGTTGAGGGCTGCTTCTTCAAACTTATAAATCTCACAGCTCCTGTCAGTTGACTTATGGTTTGAATTGCAATTCAAACAGCTGGGCTCAAGTGTACACTCTCCATGATAAGGACTGGCACAGATGCTACACATTTTTTCATTTTTACAAAC
The DNA here is from genome assembly GCF_036898095.1 of Palaemon carinicauda. Lineage (NCBI taxonomy): Eukaryota > Metazoa > Arthropoda > Malacostraca > Decapoda > Palaemonidae > Palaemon > Palaemon carinicauda. Next base: position 46,357,294 of record NC_090746.1, on the reverse strand, counting down.
TTTAGAAGGATGTCCAAATTTGAAACATTTGAAGCATTGTAAGGGCTTTTGTTTAAAAGGTCGAACTTTTATTCTTTCATTTTCAATATCGATGTGGAAAGGCACATCAGCATCCTGGAAAGTAAGGATAATCATTGACGTCCCAGGAATCTTATGCACTTTCCACACTGTTAATGGGCACATGGCTAGTATTTCCTCTTCTGTAAATTCATACAGATCTTTATTGAAGACTACTCCCCTTCCGTAACTAAAGTTTAGGTGGGGTTTGACATCTAACATATCCTCATCACTGCTTGTCATAAGGTTAGACAGTATTACTGACTGCGTGTATGATTTTGCATGGATTAGGAAGCTATTTTTCCCAAAGCGAGATATATCACCTGGTGCAATGGTTCCTACCTTTTTCTGAATTAGTTTGCTAATTTTAAAATAATTCCCATTACTCCCTTTAGGCTCAGCAACAAGCCACATTGGTGGTTTTGGCTTTCTTTGGGGGAGCATAGTTAAATCGATATCTTTCTCAAACCAGTCAGCAGGTCTATATACATCCAAACTGTTTGGTATCTTATCACATAGGGCACCCATGACATTTAAGTTATTAATTTTGATATCATTGATGTTACATATTGCGTTGAATGCTTCTTCATGATTGTTATAAGTTATCCATGAATGCCATTTTTCATTTTCAAGTTTCATTCTAATTTCTTTTATCACTCCATAGCATCTAAATGCTTTATATATCATATCATAATCAGTATTTGTTGGAATTTGGGTAACATGAAGGATTCGGAGTTTCCGTTTGTTACCCGACTTAATTGGGTTTAAAACATGAGTAGAGGGGTCCTTTTTTGTTCCTAGGTCGTCAACAGAATTTTCCTTAATTGAATTAGCAGAGGTCGTCAACAGTGCCGGGGGAGAGTCAGCGTATCCAGGGGATGGGGGTTCGTTACTTAAAGAATCCATTAGACGAGAGAGAGAGAGAGAAAAGGGTTAGTTTGATGTACCTGCTCGAGAATGTTAGGCCATCACACATCAGAAAGGAAATTTGCACTCTCCACTATCGGCACAATGAGAGTATACTTCCCAGATGGTCCACTCCATACCCTACCCGAAGGGTAGCATCAAAACAGATATAGAGGCACAGGTGTAAGCTGAACCCGCCTGTTAGGACTGAGACCAAGAAATTATGGAATCATCCTCCCCATATCTGTAATGACGGGCTTCCGGCCAAAAGCCAAGAGTCCTACCCCAAGCATCGGATCCCCCTGGATTCCGAAGACCCAACACTTGAGAATAGTTCCGCCAAAAAGGTCCAAACCATCTTCGGGATGGCTGAAATCATCCAATACTCTCACATATAGCTTTGAGTGCAAACACCTCCCAACCGTGACACCTCCTCCCACTCATCAAAGCAGGCAGCAATAAAGGATGTATGAACATCCCCGCCGGGGCTACAATAGATGTAGAAACATCCAAGCCATAGGGAAAAAAAAAAAAAAAATATATATATATATATATATATGTACATAATATATACACATATATAATGAGGGAAATTTTTCTCATAGAGTTTGGAAAGCAAGAAGAAAGAAAGTTCATGAAATTAGGATAACGTCGAAGTAATATTGAGAAAAAGAAAAAGGTGAAAGAGAGAAATTTAGATTCGAACTGGGGGAGCAATTTCCCCAAGTTCGAGAGCCCTCTTGCCCGTCACCAAGTTTCAGCACAGGAATGAAATGCCGTGCTGAAGCTCAATGACTTCATCAAGGCATTCTCTCATTAAGAGGGTCGCTGTCAGGGGAGGTTGAGATGTTGTGAATGGGACGCGATATCCTTGGCCGATCACAGAGACCGTCCAGGAATCGGCCCCATGTTGCTGCCACCTGTGCATGCAACTTTGTAGGCATCCCCCCACAGGTGGACACGCAGGGGAACTGCCAATCCTAGCGTTTACGGCCACGGCCGCTCCATCTAGGATTTCTGCCTACCCTGGAGGACTTTCCGCCCCTCTTGTCCTTGACAGGAAAGGGCTGGGGCTTAAACACCTTCGTCTTAGCTACCGGAGCCTGCGAGGCTGCTGTTGATGCTGTTGTGGAGGTGGAGGCTTGTAGGGCCGAGATGTGAGGGCCTTTGGAGGCGCGAATCATGATTCGACTTCCTCCACCTCTCAGCTGTGCACTCTATATCCTTGGGCTCAAACAAGCTTCCTCCAAGGATGGAGGAGTGTCTGAGCCTGCAGACATCCACGGCGGGGACCTTCGGATGGAACTTTTCGGCCACCGCATCACGTCGCATTAAGATCGAGTAGGCCCACAGGTTGGTAACCTGGTGAGCCAGGAACTCGATGGAGCGAGTGCCCGAGAGGAGGAAGGTCTCCAGGGCCTTCATTTTGCTCTCCTTAGAGAAGTCCTCAGAGCGCAATAGGATGCCCAGAGAACCCAGCCAGACGTCCAGCCAAAGTGGCCTGCATGGCACACTTCGTGACCTTCTCCTGGCTAAGGATCTCCGATGCCGAGAATGTCACCTGCCGGGAGGAGAGCTTCTCAAGAGGAGTTCCCCTGGTGAGCTCTTCCACCGAGTGGTGGAGGGGAAGAGCTATACTGGACTCCCCCATGATCTCAAAATACCTCCTCTGCTGTAAACGAGGAGGTGGAAGGAGTTTGTTCCCGGTAGAAGAACGGCTGGAGGCGGCGAGTTCCGAGAGCTGGGCTTCGACCTTATCTCTGGCACTCTTCACCCCCTGGGACCAAGGCAAAGCTGCACTGGCCCTTGGGGGTTTCTGGGTACCATAGACTTGGTCTAGGACCGTATCCATGCCTTCGCGAGGGGTGATCTCCGGGTCCTTGAACCTGTTGAGTTGCCTCATCAGATTCAAGACCTGCCAGAAGGCATGCTCCGACTCGTGCTGCTCTCCTCCCTGTGGACTGGTAGCTAAGTCTCCTGTCCCCAAAGGCTCTTCTCGGGGAGACACGTGGACGTTCTCCCGGGGTCTGGTCGGATCTGTGAAGACGACTTAGGAATCGTCTTTGAGTCCTTGGGTTCCCTCCTGGGCGGGATACAGGACTCCAGCAAAGAGGTCTGGAAGGTACCTTCCACGCGAGACATTTCTCTTCCTTGAGGTGGGGTTCTTCCCATTGGTGCCGTGGGAGAGGCCCTCACCTCGCTGGACTCTCCTGAGGACGGAAAAGCTTCATCCACAGGAGAAGGAGAAAACGACTCCGAAGGGGATGGAGCCTTCCTGCCGGACCTCTTAGGAGCAAACTTCTCCCTGGGAGAAGTCAGCGGGGGCGAGTCTGTCTTTGGTTTGAGTCCCAGATCAGCGAGGGCTGGCTTCACAGCCTGCACCACCGCTTTCATCAGGTGACCAAACCAAGACTGACGGGTGACTGACGCAGTGTCAGTAATCCCCGCTGGAGGGAAGGGGATCACCTGATCCTTCGGAGTGGATGCAACGGGGCCTGCCTGAAATGGGGAAAGGGAAGAATGTTGCCTGGACCTCTCCGGTGACTCTTCCTGGTCCTGGATGAGAGCCCTGCGCTTGCGCAGTGGCGATCCTGATGGCGATCTGGAAGTACGCGTCCCTGTCTGAAGCACGCGCTGCGGATCCCGGCGAGAATGGGGGTCGCGCTGGCGCTCGCGTGATGGAGCATTCGGAGGGTTGCGCGTGGGCAACTGCTGGAGCAAGAGCGCGCAGTCGTGCGGAGATATACCCGCGCAGGCGAGTGGGCACGAGGGCGCGCTGGCGAAGGTGAATGAGCGCGCGAGGGTAGAGGAGATCGCTGTCGGTCAGGAGAACAATGGTGCGCAGGAGATCGACGACGCACTGGAGATCGATGGCGCGTGGGCGAGCGATGGCGAGTTGGCAAACGCTGGCGCGTTGGAGAGCGATGGCGCATTGGCGCGTTGGCGAACGATGGCGGGCAGTGCGCGCAGGTGACCGACCGCATGCAGGTGATTTAGGGCGTGTGCGCGTCGGAGACCTGTGACGATCCGAGGCATGGGCACGCAGGCACGTTGTCGAGCGATGCGCACAGGCGAAGGATCGCGCGGGCGCGCAGGAGATCGTTGGCGTGCAGGAGGGTGTCGATGCGCAGTCAGCTGGGGCACAGGATCAGATGGTGAGGAAGTGCGCAAGGGCGAACGCTCGCGGTCGGGCTCAGAAGAAGACTCTTGGGCGCGCAGGAACTCTTGAAGTGCGCACCGGAGTGCGCGCACGCTGTTGCGCAGGCGAAGATGGGCGCACAGTTGCGCGAGGGCGAGGCAAAGGAGTTAGGTCCTTACCTGCGTCCAGATCCGAAGATCTAGGGCGCTTGAGTGTGCATTGGCGCGCAGGGCGCGCATCAGGAACAAGGTGCGCAGGTGCGTGCTGACGAGCAGGAGATTGTGGGCGCTCAGGAGACTGATGGCGCGCAGCAGGAACAGAAGGGCGCTGACGGCTAGCAGGAGAGCGCTGACGAGCAGGAGCGCGCTGGCAAGGCGAGTCTTAAGGCTGCAGCTCTGGAGAGCGCATGAGCACTACTGCGCGCAGATGAGCACACAGGGGAACCCTGACGCGCAAGGGATTTACCCACACCGTCGGATACGTCCCTTTGCCCCGAAGGGACCGGTGCCCGTCGGATGACGGGATGAGAAGGCGCCTGCTGCGCATCTGCATCCAGGGGCGATGACAGGCCGGAAGGACTGGAAGGTCTGGCAGGCATAGGAGATCGTGAGCGATCTGCGGAGAGGTCCAAGGACTAGGCTGCGACGGTCTGCTCCCAACGAGAAGAATCCTCTGCAGTGGAAGGCGGCGGTGAAGAAGACCCGAAGAGGCGCCTCCTAACTCCCTTGTAGGGAGAAGGAAGGCCCCTACGGCGAAGAGGAGGACGAGCCTTACGGCGAAGGCGACCTCGAGGCAGGGCATCCACATCATCGGTCCTCCAAAGAGGAGTCTCTGTCAGTGCACTCCCCCGAGGAGGAGACGCACCCGCAGGAGAAACCGTGGGACTCAACTTTTCCCTCGAAGGATGTTCGGAGGGGGAGGCTGAGCCTTCAGCAACATCCGCAACAGCAGCAGCAGCAGAGGTTTGACCAGACCCGTCGGAAGCCTCTGCCACAACAATGTCGACAATAGACAGAGGGTCTACCTCTGCTATTACCGGCGATTGCTTGACTGCTGCCCCCAACTGGATCAGGTCAAACAGGGCTTCCTTGGAGGGCAAGCCCTTAAGCCCTTAATTAGACACAGCATGGTCATCATCATAATGAGAATCAATATCCTCCCCTGGAGGAGGAGGGGGAGCTGCCTCGCTATGGGAGGCAACGCCCTCTCCCGCACCCCGAGGTCGGGAAACAAAACAATGGCCTACGCTACCACTCGACGGCCTCTCACGAGAGACCGACCGAGTGAGAGCTTCAGAGGAGGTTCGGGCGGCGGAAGAGAGTCCTTGGAGCCTTACTTCTTCAAGGCAGCCCTTGAAGGAGAAAGGTCTCTCTTGGACTTCTTCTTACGCCGCCGGGCAAACCTCTCCCACTGGGAGGTAGACCACTCCCTGCACTCACTACAAGTTAAGTCCCCATCACACAGTTGACCTCGACACTGCGGGCAAAGGGTGTGAGGATCCGTCTCGACTGCCGACATGAATGTTCCACAGGGGCGGCCGGGGAGTCCAGGGCACTTGCGCATAATTGCGATGAAGGTAGAAGCCAACTTCCAAACACACAAAGCTGAAGAAAAAGAAAAAACAGACTAAGGCTGTCAAAAGCGAGGACGAAAGACAGACACGTCTGCTCATCGTCCGAGCCAAAAGTGAAGAAAGACAATTCACCGGTGTGTGGGGGGGAGTGGTAGCAAGCTACCCCTTCCCCTACCCCCTTGCTAACTAGCGCGAGGGTAGTTAACCCTCGTTAAAAATCTAATGGCTCGTCATTTTCAGCTACGCCGAAAGTAATACCCTATGTAAATAGCGTGGTTTGTATTTCGGTTACGGAACAAACCTCGCTTTATCTATAAGAGTGTGAGCGTTCTGGTGATTGACAGAAAACGCTCGAGAGGACTTCTGTTCGGGTCTTAAAAGACTGTAATGCCTGGTTACCCTCTCGATTCCTTTCGCCGTTCGACTTAACTTCTCCCCTGGGTCCGGGAGCTCGACAGAGGTCTAAGGCTAGGATAACGACAGGTACGAATAGAAGCACTCTCCACTGAATAAAATTCACTGCATAATTTAGCACTAAAAAATTTGCTCTTTACTCTTTGGTACAAATATAGTTTCATAATAACCTGAAAACCAAAGCATACGCACTCTCAAACGAAATGAACTCCGTAGGCAGAGACCTATAATTCTGTCAATGGTTTGAATGGGAATGCAAAAGTACCGAATCCCATATAAATGCAACAAAATATTAAATATCAAATATTACCTTAATAGATATATTTATAAATTGAAATAAACCCTTAAATTAAGAGGTTCCGATAAAAGACGAATCATCACTCGTACCCATTGGAACAACTACAATTAATATACGAACAATTTTACATAGAATCGTGCGCTACATCGATTGTAAAGAAAACCGCATCGTAAAAACATTAACTGAATTGTAAATTTCATTAATCTCTGACTAAGGAAAAATACTGAAAGAACCAATTAATCTCAAACTAAAATGTTCCTTTTATATAGTAAAACTTAAAAACTTGAGAAGTAAGAAGAATGTACTATTCATAAAAATCGCTATAAAATATTGTAATATTGTAACGATAAAGACAACTGCGTAAAAAAAATAAACTGAACGCTAGTTAATCTTTGCAAACAGATCGAAGATTATCTAAAGAAAAAACTAATAAAAGGAAAAAATTTTCTTGAAATAATAATCCTTTAATTTAATTTATAACTTAATGTTTCAAAAGAAAGTATTCACTTATCGTTCTTTGTCAAAAAGCAAGACAGACTTTTGGCCTACGAAAAAGGCTGTGACGTCATCAATGGATGAGATGTTTACATCCCGCCCTATAGCTTTAATGAGGTTTAAAATAGGTTGAAAAACCTTCTCATTCTACCTTTCAAGTTATAAATACGTGATCACAGATCAAATAAAACAAATAAGTGAAAACCCAAACTCAAAAAACGTCTAAACAGAGTAAGAAAACGAGAGAATTTCCAATAGTACAGCCAGCTATGGCGGCATTAAAAGATCTGAAGCTTGTGGGTATGGTTCTACCTGTTGTACCGCGAGGGCGCTATTGTACACCTGGCATATCTGCGATAGCTGCACGAGATTTTGAAATTTCTGCCGGGGCGTCAGGAGACTTTAGCCATTCTTATATAACCAGCGGGTAAGTTTTATATTTAAAAACTATTTTTTCCAAAACGAGATATATCGCCCGGTGCAATAGTTCCTACTTTCTTCTGAATTAATTTGCATATTTCAAAATAGTTCCCTGTAACCCCCTTTGATTCATCTATAAGCCACATTGGTGGTTTTGGCTTTCTCTGGGAATGAATGAATGAATCCGGGTCTCTTTCTAACCAATCGTCAGGCCTACATACATCCAAATCCTTTGGTACCTTATCGCAGAGAGCAGCTGCGACATTCAAGTTATTAATTTTAATATTATTCATGTTACTTACTCCACTAAAAGCTTTTTCATAACTACTGTAAGATATCCATGAATGCCATTTTTCATCTTCAGGTTTCATCCTTATTTCTTTTATACATCCATACCACTTAAATGCTTTATATAGATCATCATAGTTTGTCTCTATTGAAATTTTGGTAACATGAAGGATTCGAAGTTTCCCCGTGTAACCCAAATTACTCGATTTTGAAATATTGGTAGAATGGTCATTTCCCGTTCCGAGGTCATCAACAGAACTTTCCCTATTTAAATTAGTAGAGGTCGTCAACAGTGCCGGGGGCGAGTCAGCATATCCAGGGGAGGTGGGGTCATTGTCACAAGAATCCATTAGAAAAAAGAAACGAGAAGTGTGATATTTTATATAGTTTGATTCACCTGCTTGAGAACATTAAGGCATCACATGTTGGGAAAGAAATTTGCACTCTCCACTACCGGCACAATGAGAGTATACTTCCAAGATGGTCCACTCCTTACCCTAGCCGAAGGATAGCACCAAAACAGATACAGAGGCACAGGTGTAAGCTAAACCCACCTGTTAGGACTGAGACCAAGAATCTATGGAATCATCCTCCCCATATCTGTAATGATCGATCAGCTTCCGGCCAAAAGCTGAGAGTCCTACCACAAGCACTGGATCCCCCTGGATTCCAAAGACCCAACACTTGAGAATAGTTCTTCCAAAAAGGTCCAGACCATATTCGGGATGGCTGAGATCATCCAATACTCTTACATATAGCTTTGAGCACAAATACCTCCCAACCGTGACACCTTTCCCATTCATCAAAGCAGGCAGCAATAACGGATGTAGAAACATCCACCCAAGTGGCAAGAACAGATGTAGAAACATCCACGCCATATAAAAAAGACATACATATATATGTAAATATATACACATATACATATGGGAAATTTTACTCATAGGGTTGGGACAGCAACATGAAAGAAGTTTTTAAAATTAGGAGAAAGTTGAAGTAATATAAAGAGGAAGAAAAAGATGAAAAAGAGAGATATTTAGATTCGAACTGGGGAGCAATTTCCCCAAATTCGAGAGCCCTCTTGCCCGTCACCAAGTTTCAGCATGGGAATAAAATGCCGTGCTGAAGCTTAATAACCATCAAGGCATTCTCTCATTAAGAGGGTGCCAACCTTGAAGATAGTGACCTCCTCTCCTTTTGAAGTGGTTGCTTTGGACCTTGTGAGTCTCCCAACAACCCGTACTGGTTTTATTGAGTGTCTGATGGTAGTCGACTATTATTCCAAGAGGGTGACAGCAGTACCCATAAGGAATACGAAGAGCAGTACGATATGCAAAGCACTTTAAGACCCTGTTTTTCATGTTATTCCTCGTGTTCCAGTCTGTATATTGACTGATAACGGCCCTAAGTTTATTTCCCAGGATTTTACCAAGTTTTTGGAGCGGTACAATGTTGTACATGTGAAAACAACTGCATATGAAACCTCTAGTAATGATGAAGTGGAGCGGGTGAACCGCACCACTGGTGAGTTACTGGGGATGATTTCTGGGGAATCTTGGAAATGGGACCAGTACTTATCCCGAGCAGTTCTCAGCTACAACCATTCCCACCACACTCAGATTGGTTGTACTCCAACCGAGAACATACTGAAGGGTGCTCACGACGTTGACGGTATCCCGTTGCTGTCAGCAAACCTTTTAAGAAGGGTTCTCTGGTTCTTAAGAAAGTGCACCAGTTGGGACACCTTCTGTCGAACAAGCTCATCCCTTGGTTTGAAGGGATATTCTGCGTTACTAAGGTACAGGAGAGTAAGGTCACCTATGAGCTGCAGAGACTGCCTGATGGTGAACTGGTAAAAGCTCATCATATCCAGCTAAAGGCCTGGCTTGAACCTCCAGTCTATCTTAAAAGGCACTTTCTTTTGGTATCCGAGGGCTCCTGATCCTGTAACTGAGACTCAGAATAGTCCAGGACTTGTGGATAATAGTCCGACTTCCTCTGAAGTCTCAGAGTTCTGGTTCTAGTAGTAATGGTGACTCCTATGGGATGGCTGCAATAGTCGCATCATACCTCTTGTCCCGAGATTGTGACAAGTCCCGACGACAAAGGAAAATTCACCTTCCTACTAGAACCATTCTCAGCCTAAGCCCATTCTTAAGCCAGCTAGGACATATGAGAGGAAAAGAGCACTGGATGCATGGTTATATCCCCCAGAAAATTTTGATGAGACTCCTGTATTGAAGCCTAATTTAATTAGAGGCCGTGTGGCTCTCCAACTGTGGGAGAACAGCCCCACTGAAATGTGTGAAACCCCAATTTTGACTCCCGAATTGGTGGTTCACTCTTTGGTACTTGGCTTGAATTTCCAACACCCTGATTTTTGGTCTCCTCTTTCCGAGAAGAAGGTGTCGTTCATTCTCTAGGAAGTTGGGAATTCTGGGAAGTTTCCAGCATTCTGTTGTTGGAATCACTTTCTGTTGGCTCCAAGAGCTCCAGACCATACTGGTCAAGACCAGCTAGTCTAAAAAGCCTTGTTTCTGACTCGGCAGTGTCTATTTATCCTGATCATGACTTTCACGGCTTTTCGCCACCAGATTGACGACCAACTGTTGCCTGAAAATCCCACCTCTAGTGGATTTAGTCCCCCCTGGACTAGGTCAAAAGGTCCAGTTCCTGACCTACCTTTAGTTCAGCCTCGAGACCTGGAGTGGTGGCCTCGCCTAACTGACCAGACAAATAATACAGATAAGGAACTATCGTCAATTCCTGAGTCACCTCAGAATTCAAACCCTTTCCAACATTCTGATGGTAAATTAAAACACCAGTAAGAGCTCAAGGCTAAAGTGGCACAGTCAGGTGCATCTAACCTGGACATTACAGTACTGTTTGGGTTGTCTGAAACAGAACTTCGCCCGGAGTCGTTGCCTGATTTTTCGGGATTTTTATTGTCCTCTTCTGAGTCTAAGGATTCTGTCTCTGGTTCACATCAGATTATGTTGATAACCGGAAAATACCAATTGTTATCGATCAATTAAAGACACCCCGTTTGTTTTAAAGACACCCCGTTTGTACCTAGAGTTGCCGACTTAGCCTGTCTCCGGTGCTGCGAGATTAATATGGCTCACCAGCAGATTGCTGAATCCTAGCGCATGTCCAGAGACAGAATTTTGAGACTCAGAACTATAAATCTCCCACTGAACTGATTACTGAGTAGTTTTTTTTAAGTTTTTGTATAGTATAGTATTTACATTTTTATAAGCCATTTTTTATTCCCACATTGGGGTAGTTAAAAGGCTGTGGTATATATTCACTTGAAATGTATGACGTTGGAGTAGGGTGTTGAATGCTAACTGTGAGACAAAGTTGAGATGGACTAAAGATCTAGTGGGGGGAATGTGAAAAATTAAATATTTATAGATGGGAAAAATACAAATTATTTTATTATAACCTGTATCTTTATATTTTTTATTAGAATGTTAGTTTTCATACTGTGGTCATTCAACTTTCTATCATTATATTCTTTTATTTGCCACACGCCCTACTCCCTGAAGGGCTTCGAGAGGCTACCTAGAATTGCAGTCACGTAGTAGAGGTACTGCCATGAATAAGTGATGTTCTAAATATGTTACTGCATTGCAATGTAATTGAAGTTGAGCAAAATGACAAATTCTTAGATAATTTGTATTTTTCCTAACTATACAAATCTTAGCTATTTAATAGGGGTATTACTTTCGGCGTAGCTGAAATGACGAGCCATTGATTTTTAACGAGGATTTACTACCCACGCCGCTAGTTAGCGGAGGTAGGGAGGGTAGCCTGCTACCGTTCTCCCTCACACACCTGTGATTGAGCTCACTTTCCTTGGAGGTAGGACTTCAAGGGGGATAGGGCTGGCAGGCAAGTTTGGTTAAATAGCCAAGGTTTGTATAGTTATGTAAATCATCTACGAATTTGTCATTTGTTCTGTAACTGGAATACAAACCACGCTATTTAATTGGGGTGACTCACCCATTAGGAAGGGTGGACGTCCCAGCCAGTCTAGCTTTTTGGCTTTATCCAGGGGCTCGTTATCTAAGTGTGTTAGCACTCAAGAAATAAGGAGCCCCTGCAACTCCTAAAACCTTTTCACGCAAGGTCTGCAGCCTACGCAAGCTGTGTGTGAAGCTATGTAAAGTGTGACTCGTCCTAGAAAGTTGTTCCGAAGTTCTTTAGATGGAAACTTATACACTAGGACTTCCCCAACACCACCTCGTCAGGGTATGGGGACGTAACAGTATTAATCTTAATACTAGGAACACAAGGGAGCATGGTTCACCTGCAGTGGTTTGAGGTCAACTATGCAGAGAACCCAGGATGCTGCTTTCCCCAAGAGAGTTGATAAGCCTAAAACCGGGTAACAATGTCCTCAACCTTCTGTTACTTATCCAATAAGGAGCTTGAGGTTTTAAACCAGCTGTTGTGCAGCCACCACAGGACCGATAGAAAATGTATCGAGTCTCCTGTGAGTCACGTCTTGCAGATGATGGGATGTGAACGTGTTCTGTTGTTTCTTTTGAAGGCCAGGGACGTAGCTATGCCCGACATCATGTGCTCTGGGGCGACGTGATGGAGGAGGGTCTGGATTCAATGCAAGGTCTATGACCTTGCGAATCCATGCTGAAATGGTGTTCTTGGTGACCCTCCTCTTATTCATTCCTGTGCTGACGAGTAATGCTGGCACACGAGGAAGGGCTGCAGCTGTTCTCTTGAGGTACAGCCTCAAGCTCCTTACTGGGCATAGTAAGAGATGGTCTGGGTCATCTGTTACAGTACGGAGACTAGAAATCTGGAAGGAGTCGAATCGTAAATCAGCTACTCCCGGGTTCTGAGTCTTAGCAATAAACTCAGGGACATAGCTGAACGTTACCTCTCCCCATCCCCTTGAATGAGCGATGTCATACGAGAGACCATGAAGTTCACTGACTCGCTTGGCCGAGGCCAAAGCTAGTAGGAACACCGTCTTCCAAGTCAGGTGGCGATCTGATGCCTGGCGTAATGGTTTATAGGGAGGTCTCTTAAGAGACCTGAGAACTCGAACCACGTTCCATGGGGGAGGTCTCACTTCTGACTGGGGGCAGGTAAGTTCATAACTCCGTATGAGTAGATAAAGTTCTAGCGATGAAGAAAGGTCCATTTCTTTCAGTCTGAAGGCGAGGCTTAGGGCTGAGCGAAAGCCTTTCACTGCCGAGACTGATAGGTGCATTTCTTCAGGCAAATACACAAGGAACTCTGCTATTGCTTGAATAGTGGCATCGACTGGAGAGATACCCCTTCCACGACAAAGACCACAGAAGACTTTCCACTTTGCCTGGTAGACTGCTGCTGATGATTTCCGCAGATATCCAGACATCCTGATCGCAACTTGTTGCGAAAATCCTCTATGAGAGAGATGCTGGATAGTCTCCAGGCGTGAAGTCGTAGTGAAGCTACGACTTTGTGGAAGATGTTTGTGTGTGGTTGTTTGAGTAGATTGTATCGTGGAGGGAGTTCTTTTGGAGGCTCCGTTAGGAGTTGCAGAAGGCCCGGGAACCATTCTGCATGATGCCATAGCGGAGCTATGAGGATCATTGAAAGATAGACCGATGTTCTGGTCTTGTTGAGTACCATCCTCATCAGACAGAATGGGGGAAAGGCGTAAACATCAATGTTGTCCCACCGTTGTTGGAAAGCATCTTGCCAGAGAGCCTTGGGGTCTGGGACTGGGGAATAGTAGAGCGGGAGCCTGAAGTTCTGGGCCGTTGCGAAGAGGTCCACAGTCGGAGAACCCCAAAAAGTCAGGACTTTGTTAGCTACTAGATCATCCAAAGACCACTCGATACTCACTATCTAAGATGCACTGCTCAGGTTGACGGCGAGCACATCATTCCTTTTGCCTGGAATGAAGCATGCCGATCGAGTGGATTTCGGCCCATCTCAGTATCTCTACTGCTAGGTGGGATAGTTGCTGCAAAAAAGTACCTCCTTGCTTGTTGATGTAAGCCACTACTGTGGTGTTGTCGCTCATTACCACCACAGAGTGACTTGCCAGGTACTGTTGGAACTGTTGAAGGGCCAGAAATACGGCCTTCATCTCTAGGAGATTTATGTGGAGGTACTTTTCTGACTCTGACCAGAGGCTTGAGGTCTTTTTTTTTGAAGCATCTGAAAACAGCATCAAATCTGGGGGGGGAGGACGAGAAGATCCACTCCCTTTCCTAGATTCTCGTCTGTCACTCACCACTGGAGGTCCGTCAGTTCCGCAGGTCCCATGAGGATCTGGATGTTCGGGGAGTTGTAAGCTTGATTCCACCAGGACTTGAGTCACCACTGGAGGGATCTCATCCTGAGGCGACCATTGGGAACTAGACGGGCCAGCGATGAAAGGTGACCGAGGAGACGTAACCACGATTGGGCTGGAAGTTCTTCTTGTCTGAGAAAAGGCCTTGCGATCTTCCTCAGCCTTGCTATCCTGTCGTCTGATGGGAAGGCTTTGTGGAGAGTGGTGTCTATAATCATGCCTAAGTATACCAGTCTTTGAGTGGGAAGCAGGAAGGACTTCTTGAGATTTACCATGATCCCCAGATCTTGGCAACGTCCCAGAAGTTTGTCTCAGTGTTGAAGAAGGGTTGACACCGAGTCTGCTAGGATTAGCCAATCGTGCAGACAACGGAGGAGACGGATGCCAATCCTGTGCGCCCAAGATGATACTAGGGTGAACACTCTGGTGAAGACTTGGGGTGCTGTGGAAAGACTGAAGCACAGCACCTTGAACTGGTATATTCTGTTGTCCAGGCTGAATCTTAAGTACTTCCTTGTAGACGGATGGACTGGGATCTGGAAGTACGCGTCCTTTAGATCCAGTGTCCACATGAAGTCTTGCGGTCTTAATGCTAGTCTGACCGTGTCTGCCATTTCCATGCTGAACGGAGTTTGCTTGACAAACTTGTTCAGAGCTGAGAGGTTGATGACTGGTCTCCAGCCTCCAGACGCCTTCTTTACAAGAAAAGAGTTGACCGAAGAAGCCTGGGGATCCGTCGAGGACCTCTTGGAGAGCTCCCTTCTTCAACAGGGTCTGGACTTCTGCCCGAAGAGTTTGCCCACTTGCCGATCCCATGGCAAGGGAGTTCAATGACACTGGATTCATAGTCAGGGGAGGTAGAGATGTTATGAATGGGACGCGATATCCTAGACTGATCACGGAGATTGTCCAGGAATCGGCCCCGAGGTGCTTCCACCTGTTTGCGCAACCTAGGCATCCCCCCCACTGGCAGAAATGCAAGGGGACTGCCTATCCTAGTGTTTGTGGCCTAGGCTGCTCCCTCTAGGAGTTTTGCCAAGGACTTAGACACCATTGTCTTCGCTGCAGTTGTTGCCGTAGTGGTCTTGGTTAGACGAGACTGCTGTGGTGCTGGAGGCTTATAGGGCTTAGATATTAAAGCCCTATGGAGGAGGAGTCCTGATGGGACTTCCTCCACCTCTCAGCAGCATGTTCCACATCCTTAGGCTCGAACAGAACAGACCCCTCTATGGAGGAATGTCTGAGCCTATTGATCTCGGAGCTAGCGAATTTCTGGTGGAATCTCAGCTACTGCATCCCGACGTTTCAGGATGGTATTTGCCCACAAGTTCGAGACTACGTTGGCAAGAAACTCGATTGTGCGAGTACCTGAGAGGAGGAAGGTTCGTTCCTTGGAGAAATCCTCAGAACTTATCAGGATACCTAAGGTCCTCAATCAGATATCAAGCCCCGAAGTAGCTTGCATAGCACACTTCGCGACCTTCTCCGGGTTGAGGATCTCGGCTGCCGAGAATAAGACCTGCTGGTTGGAGGGATTCCCCTGGTTAGCTCTTCCATCCAGTGGTGAAGTGGAAGAGCTAAACAAGGCTCCTCTAGGATCTCAAAGTACCTCCTCTGCTGTACATGAGAAGGAGAGAGGAGCTTGTTGGTGGTACCGGAACGGTTGGAGGAGGACATCTTGGAGAGCTGCTGGGCAATCTTGTCCCTGGTACTCTTTACCCCTTGAGACCAGGGCAGGGCTGCACTGGTCTTAGAGGGTTTTTGAGTTTTGAGTATCAAAGACACTGTCTAGGACCGTGTCTTTGCCCTCTCGAGGGAGGATCTCTGGGTCGGAAAACCCGTTGAGAGCCCTCATTAGAGTCAGAACCTGCCAAAACACGTGTTCTGACTCCTGATGGTCACCTCCAGTTGTAGGATTTGCAGCGTAGTCTCCTTCTATCCCCAAAGGCTCTTCTTGGGGAGAATTGCGGACATTCCCTGAGTGGCTGGCTGGCTCTACCCTAGCCTTAGTGAAGGACTTTGGCAATGTTTTGGAGTCTGGATTCCTTCCAGGGAAGGATGTAAGACTCCTACATTGATGAGGGTGGCATGTCCCTTCTATTCCCGGACTGTGTGGAACTCTCAGCATGAAGAGAAGTTTCCTCCATTGGCGCGATGGGGGGAAGTCTCTCTTCGCGTGATTCCCTTGGTGACGGGAGATCTTTGTCCGAAAGGGAAGGGGAGTTAGTCCGAGAAATAGGAGGAACTTGCCTTGAAGGTCTGCATGGAGTCAGTTTCGCCCTCGGGGAAGTGATCCCGTCCAGAACTCCTCTTTTCCTCTACAACGGGGTAGAGGAAGCCATGGTTCCATGTCCTACATCAGAGAGGACAGGCTTGAAAGCCTGAATTACGGCTCTGATCAGGGCACTGAACCAGGGCTGTTGGCTGACAGACGCACTGTCAGACATATCCCCTGAAGGGAAAGGGATTGAAGGATCCCTGGGAGGAGTCACTGGAATAGGTGGGTTCGCCTTCGGAAGTAGCTTTGGGACCCTGAACCCCTCTGCACATTTCCCTTCTCCCACAATGAGCGGTGGTATGCGCTTGCGGGGAGGGGAATGAGGCGATGGCGACCTTGTCGGACATAGTTCCTTGTGATGCGCAGGCTCGCGCGCGGGAGAATATTGGTGCTCACGCGAGGGAGACTGCCGCGGGAGAGTGTTCGCGCTCATCTGCCAAATACTTAGGGCTCGCAGGAGAATGTCCCCTAGCGAGCGGGGGCACAGTAGAATCATTATGGGTGCACGGGAGAATGTTGGTGCACATCTCTAGGAGAGAGAGGGCGCGCGCGCGTATCTTTGTGAGTGCGCGTAGGAGAAAGCTGGCGAGCAGGTGAGCGCTGGTGCGTTGGCAAAGAATGGCGCGCGAGTGAGGGCAGCATGGTTGTTGTCTCACCTATGAACTTGCGTACAGGAGATTGATGGCACGCAGGTTTTGCCTGGCGCGTAGGCTGGCGCGCAAGATTGCGCTCAGGAGAGCGTGATGTAGGGGGCGCATGTTGGCGCGCGGAAGAGCGCTGTTGCGCAGGAGAACGTTGGCGCGTGGGCGCATGTGGGCACGCATAGCGCGTGGTTGAGCTCTGCTCCTGTGGGCGCGTAGGCGCATGTTGGCGTGTAAGCGTGTTAGGTTGTTGCCCTGCGTTAGGGCGAGAAAGATGGGTGGAACGCTGCAGTGCCTGACAAGCTACTAATGATTGCTGGTCAGGTTGCATGGGCGCATGGCGCGTTCAGGTGCAGCCTTGTTAGGCCCATGCAGAAACGGCAATGGAAGGTCGGTAGGTCTGTCGGGTGGAAGGTCACCGTGTCCTTTAAAAGGACGACCATCCACAGGAGATCGCGAACGATCTGCAGAGAGGTCCAGGACCGAGGTCACAAGACTGGTTGCAGGTACAGTGATGGATGATCGGTCTAGAGGCTCCTCTGCGGGGGACTGCATAGACGACATTGAACCAAAGAGCTGCCTCCTCACTGCAGGTGAAGGAAGGCCTCTATGGCGAAAAGGAAGGCGAGCCTTCCGACGGATGCGCCCTCTGGGGTTCGTTGGATCAGCAACCTGACCGTCAGCAGTCCTCCGAAGAGGAGTCTCTGTAAGTGAACTCCCCCGAGGAAAACACTAGCAGGAGAGACTGATGATGAACTTAAGTTTCCTCCTCGGAGGATGGTCAGGAACGGGGGAAACTAAGCCGTCAGCTACCGTAGAGTCTGGAGTGGCAGAGGAGATGGGTGACGCCACATGGGACACCTCTGACACAACAAGATCGATAAGATTCAGGGGATCTACCTCTGATGGTGACAACGATTGCTTGACAGCAGCACCCAGGCGGATGTAATCAAGCAAAACCTTGGAGGATGAACCCATGAGCCCCAAATCTGAAAGAGGGAAATTAGTGACATGGCCTCCCCGGGGGGAGAGGTGGAGCTGCTTCGCTAGGGGAAGCAATGTCATCACTCAAGACCCGAGGTTGGACAGAAATAATTCGGTCTACGCTACTACTCGACGGTCTCTCGAAAGAGACCGACCGAGTAGGAGCTTCGGAGGAGGTTTGGGCGATGGACGAAGAGGCCTTGGGATTTTCTTCCTTCAAAGCAACTTTCTTAGGGGAAACATTCCGCTTGGACTTCTTCCGCCGTCACGAAAACCTCTCCCACTGGGAGGCAGACCACTCCCTACAATCACTACACTTGTAGACACTATCACACCGTTGCCCCCAACAAGAAGGACAAAGGGCGCGAGGATCGGTCTCGACTGCCGACATGAATGTTCCACAGGGGCAGTCGGGAAGACCAGGGCACGTACACAGTCTAGAAAAAGAAAGAACAAAAAGTGTTAATGGCTGCCAAAATGACGTCGAGGACGAGAGCAGACACGTCCGATCAACATCCGAGTCTAGAGCAAAGTGTGCTCAATCACAGGTGAGTGAGGGGGAGCGGTAGCAAGCTACCTTCCCTACCCCCGCTAACTAGCGGTGTGGGTAGTAAACCCTTGTTAAAAATTAATGGCTCGTCATTTCAGCTACGCCGAAAGTAATACCCCTATTAAATAGCGTGGTTTGTATTCCAGTTACGGAAAAAAACACAATTATGTGTATACTGCTAATATAACAATGTAAGCTTCATTGTTAACTTCCATTAATGACTATATGAGTAAGATTAAGAGCAAATGAAACTAGAAAATAAAGCAGAAGAAACAAGACTGAACATCAGAGCCTTGTGATCTCCAGGTCAATCCAAGAAAAACCATAAAATCCTTGGAAAAGGAGCAATCTAGAGACTCCCAAGTATTCCAGTGAAAAAGATAAAATGATAGTAAGAGTACTGACTGAGAATTATGCTAAAGTCAGACCAACATTAACTGTGTTTTATTATATAATTATTATTACCGACAGATGTTTTCCCATCATAGGGTAATTGCCTTTTTTCCTATATTGACACAGAGTTCTCATGGATAGTGTTTCACATACTCGTCCCCAGAAACAAGTGAACATAAAGTGGCATAGAAAAGTTTCAGCGGCAGCCAAACTTTAAGCGTTGTCAATGTCCAAACCTGTCTGACTGCTCATGCAGATAATGAACCAGTGTTGCAGGGTTTTCCTTTAAGCCTGAAGTTTTCTTATGTCACAAGCCTGGAACTCTCTGGAAAATATCTACCTTCACCAAAAAGGCAACAACCACCAGTGCGAGAAGAACGCACACAGTTCACCTGAGGGAGAACGATTGTGCTTAATTCTCTTCATATGGCACCCAAACTTCTCCCACTGGGAGGCAAAAACTCGCTACGTTCTGCACAGGGGGAACCCTGCTCGCAATGATGCCCTCGACATGTAGGACACAGAGAGTGCGGGTCGGTCTCTAAAGATAACATGAAGGTCCCGCACGCGGCACCCTCTCGTCCTGGACACGTTCGCATGGTGAAGGCTACCACAGAAGACACGCACACCTGCAAAGAGAAAGCAAAAATTAAAAAGTCCTATGACAGTCAGGAGAGCGGACACGTCCGATATCTACTGAGCCAAAAGAAAAAGTGGCATCTCTCACCGCTGTGAGAGTATACATAGAGGCAGCTGGATACCACCCTGCCACAGCCAGCCTTCCCGCTAAGTAGTTGAGCAGGTTTGTGACCTCGCAATTAAAGTCTAATGGCTACCTCCAGCTGCTGCTGGTCACTGAAAGAATATCCACATAAATAACGGAAGGTTTGTTAGTGTGGGAACAAACTAATAATTGGGGAACAAAACACATTCATCTACACATCAAACTCTACCTGTTCACTGTATAGGTCTACACTGAAAAGACATGTATGCTATAAATCCTTACCTTTGAACATCACTGCTAATGGTTATCAGTTTGCTTAGAGCAACACACAAAGCAATGTGAAGTTCACTGCCACCTCCTGTTTGTTGTGATTTGGTTGCTGCAAAATGAGCACGTCCTAGTAATTCTAAAATCCAAGGTCTTAAATGGGCACCAATTAATAATGTTAACTCAGGATCAAGTAGTGCCTGCCCTGTAGTTCTGAGTAGCATTTCCCAGTCATGAGAAGACCAAACCTGAAAAACATTACCTTATGAAAGTTACACAAATTTTAAAATGTATTCGCTTTATAAATTTACACCATAATAGATTATTTCTATATATTACTGACAAATAAGTTGCACTATTACCTGAAAACAATGTTATATTTCAACAAAAAGGTCTGAATTATGAGCCTCTTTAGTATCAATTGCTTCTTTGTTGAACTCGTACAGTATCAACAATCTTCTCACCATGTTGAAAAAAAAAAAACAATTATCAGTTCTTGTCCTGAACTACATTTCTTAGCTGACAGTTACCTACTCTAATAGTTCAGTGGCTACTTTCCACTTGATATGGCTAGCTCTTCTAAATGAACACTCCAAAATCAAACCCTTTTTTTCTGGTCTTGATTAGTACAATAGCCTCTGAACCATGGTCTTCCACTGCCTTAGGTTAGAGTT
The DNA here is from genome assembly GCF_036898095.1 of Palaemon carinicauda. Classification (NCBI taxonomy): domain Eukaryota; kingdom Metazoa; phylum Arthropoda; class Malacostraca; order Decapoda; family Palaemonidae; genus Palaemon; species Palaemon carinicauda. The sequence continues at coordinate 46,336,880 of NC_090746.1, read as the reverse complement.
TTCTTGCTTGAAGGTACACTCAGGCACACTAATCTACAGTATTTGCCTTCTCTTCCTCTTGGCTATTTTGAACAATGTGTTGGGAAGGCTTAACAGTGGGATATTTTCCCTGTTGGAGCCCCTGGGCTTATAACATCCTGCTTTTCCAAATAGGGTTGTTGCTTACCAATTAATAATAATAATAATAATAATAATAATAATAATAATAATAATAATAATAACAACAACAATAATAATAATAATAATAATAACAATAATAATAATAATAATAATAATAATAATAATAATAGGTACTTCCTTGAAGAGGAATGGATTGAGATCTGGAAGTATGCATCCTTCAGGTTCAGTGAACCCATGAAGTACTATGGTCTTACCGCTTGTCTGACACTGTCTGCCGTGTCCATGCTGAACAAAGTCTGTTTAACAAACTTGTTTAGAGCCGAGATGTCGATGATTGGTCTCCAGTCGGCTTTAACACAGAGTCGACTGAAGAAGCCAAGGGAGTCGTTGAGGACCTCCTGGAGAGCGCCCTTCTCCAGCATGGTCTGGACTTCCCCCTGAAGGGTTAGCCCCTTTGCTGATCCCATTGCAAAGGAGTCTATCGTCACTGGATCCTTGATCAAGGGACGCAATACCATGAACAAATCATGGAGACAGTCCAGGGATTTACCCTGAGTTGCTTCAACCTGTTCCAGCAACTTTGTAGGCATCCCCCTACTGGTGGACAAACATGGGAGGACTTTGAGCCTTTATTGTCTTTGGTAGGAAAGGGCTCCTTAGAAACCACTTTCGTCGCTGCTGTTTTGTTCATTGAGGTATTGGGCTGGTAAGGCTACGGAGGAGCTGGTGGTCTGTAGGGCTTGGATGTAAGGGCCCTATGGAAGAGAGTTGTGGTGGGGCTTCCTCCACCTCTCTACAAAGTTGCTAAATGTCCCAAGGCTCGAACAATGAGGAACCCTCGAGAGAGGAGTTACTGAGACTTGCGATTTTGATATTAAGGACTTGAAGGAATCTCTCTAATACCGAGTCCCTGCGTTTGAGGATGGTGTTGGCCCACAAGTTCGATACTTGGTGGGCCAGGAACTTGATGGTCCGGATACTCGAGAGAAGGAGGGTTTCTATCGCCTTCCTGGTACTTTTCTTGAAGAAATCCTTGGTCCATACCAGGATTCCCAAAAACACCAACCATAGATCTAGCCACGCAGGAGCCTACATGGCATACTTCACAACCTCTTTTTGGTTAAGGATCTCTGCCGCCGAGAACAGAACACAACCTAACACCTGAAGACTCTCTCTAGGGAGATCCCTTAGTCAGCTCCTCCAGAGAATGATGGACTGGAAGAGCTGGTCGAGGCTTGTCCAAGACCTCGTAATACCTCCTCCTTTACTGAACGCGAGGAGGTGGGAGGAGCTTGGCAGAAGAGCCCGAACGAAGGGAGGAGAACTTGGAGAGCTGGGTGACAATCTTAGTCTGGGCACTCTTTAGCCCCTGAGACCAGGGCAAGGCTGCACTGCACTTTATGGGCTTCTGAATGCCGAAGACACGGTCTAAAACTGTATTTTTGCCCTCCTGGGGTGGTATCTCTGGGTCAGAAAGCCAACTGAGAATCCTCATCAAAGTCAGACCTTGCCAGAAGGTGTGTTCTGACTCCTTCTGTTACCCCTCTGAAGTGAGACTGGCAGCAAAGTCTCCCTCATCCAACCCCGAGAGCTCGTCACAGGGTGGGTCGCGGTCACCTCTAGGGTGGGTGACTGTCCTGACCGCCTCTGCGGGCCTGGTGATCCTTGAAGAGGACTTCGGCATCGTTTTGGAGTCTTTCGACTCTTTGCAAGGAAGAAGGTATACTTCCACCAGGGAAGGCATGGATGGTCTGGCCTTCATGGTCGCCTCCGGAGACATGACAGTCTCTTCCCAAGGAGAGTCTTCCTCCTACGGTGGTAGGGAGGAGACTGGGACAGGTTCCTCGTGAAATTCCATTCGCTGTGGTGATGATGAGCAAGGAGAGCGGGTGGAAGGAGAACCGGGGAGGTTCGACCTTGTCTTCGATGGGCTAACAGATGTCAGTTTCACCCTAGATGATAAATCTAACTCTGGGACTCCTCTTTTCCTCTTCAGAAGAGAGACACCCGAGGTCATTTGTCATGCGTCTGCTGGAACCAATGACTGTTAGAGGTTCTCAGAGGCTTGCAAGGTGCGGGATGAAAGGGTAGGCCCGAAAGCTTGCACCACTGCCCTAACGATGGCTCCAATCAGGCATGCTTGCTGACGCCAGTGCTGTCTGACAGATCCCACGAAGGAAAGGAACACGAAGGTTCCCTTTGAGAAGTCTTCCATCCTTCTACTTCTAAACATACTTCCAATCTCACATCTTTTACTCTCTATCGTACTACATCCACGCACATTCAAACACCCCAAAACTAGAGTGCGGGGAGCAGTCACTCTCCCCCCAGCTCCATCTCTTTGTTGCTGTCTCACAGGATTTTTTATACAGGAGAGGGGGTTCCCAGCCCCCTCGTCCCGTCCCTTTTTAGTCGCCTCTTACGACACGCAGGGATAACGTTGGCGCTATTCTAATTGTTTTATGCCCCCCGCGGCCACAGGATGCAAAATGTGCTGGGAAAAAAATAACCCCCTGGGGGTTAAGGGTTAAGGGTTGGAAATTTCCAAATAGCCTGGGGGTAAAAGGGTTAAGTACTTCCTTGAGGACGGATGGATTGGGATCTGGAAGTACGCGTCCTTCAGATCCAGTGTACACATGAAGTCTTGTGGTCTTACTGCAAGTCTGACCGTGTCTGCTGTCTCCATGCAGAACAGAGTTTGTTTGACAAACCTGTTCAGAGCTGAGAGGTCGATGACTGGTCTCCAGCCTCCAGACGTCTTCTTTACAAGAAAGAGTCGACTGAAGAAGCCTGGGGACCCGTCGACGACCTTTTGGAGAGCATCCTTCTTAAGCGTGGTCTCGACTTCTGCCCATAGAGCTAGCCCCTTTGCCGATCCCATGGCACAGGAGCTCAACGACACTGGATTCGCTGTCAGGGGAGATAGAGATGTTATGAACGGGACGCGATATCCTTGACTGATTACAGAAACCGTCCAGGAATCAGCCCCGAGTTGCTGCCACCTGATTGTGCAACTTTGCAGGCATCCCCCCACTGGTGGACATGCAGGGGGATTGCCAATCCTAGCGTTTGCGGCCTCGGCCGCTCCCCCTAGGATTCTTGCCTCCCCTGGAGGATTTTTTGCCTCTCTTGTCTTTGACAGGAAAGAGCTGCTGTTTGGACACCGTTGTCTTCACTGCCGCTGCTGGTTTCGTCGTCTTGGACTCGCGAGGTTGTTGTTGAGGTGCTGGAGGTTTGTAGGGCTTCGATGTGAGAGCCCTTTGGAGGAGAGAATCCTGATTGGATTTCCTCCACCTCTCAGCTGCCTGTTCCACATCCTTGGGCTCAAACAGACTCTTTCCCATAAGGGAAGAGTGTCTGAGCTTGCTGACTTCGACGGTTGAGACCTTCGAATGGAACCTCTCTACCACCGCATCACATCGTTTCAAGATCGAATTAGCCCACAAGTTCGAGATTTGGTGGGACAGAAACTCAATGGTGCGGGTGCCTGAGAGGAGGAATGTCTCCAGGGCCTTCCTAGTGCTTTCCTTGGACAGATCCTCGGATCGCAAAAGGATGCCCCGAGACCCCAACCAGACATCCAGCCATGAAGTAGCCTGCATGGCACACTTCGCGACCTTCTCCTGGTTTAGGATCTCTGTCGCCGAGAGAGTCACTCGCCGGCAAGAGAGTCTATCAAGAGGAACTCCCTTGGTAAGCTCTTCCACAGAGTGGTGCAACGGAAGAGCTAAACAAGACTCCTCCATGATCTCAAAATACCTCCTCTGGTGGACACGAGGAGGCGGGAGGAGCTTGTTGCCAGCAGTGGAACGGCTGGAGGAGGCGAGCTCGGATAGCTGGCCCTCAACCTTATCCCTGGCACTCTTCACCCCTTATAACCAAGACAGAGCCACACTGGCCTTAGTGGGTTTCTCAGTGCCAAAGACTCAGTCCAGGACCTTGTCCCTGCCCTCACGAGGAGGAATCTCCGGGTCCGGAAACTTGAGATTCCTCATCAGAGTCAAGACCTGCCAGAAGGCATGCTCTGACTCTTGCTGCTCTCCCCCTGGAGAACTGGCAGCGAAGTCTCCCGTCCCCAAAGGCTCTTCTTGGGGGGACACGTGGACGTTCTCCGCGGGTCTCGTTGGCTCTGGTCGAATCCTGGAAGATGATTTCGGGATGGTCTTCGAGTCCTTCGGTTCCCTCTTAGGTGGTATACAGGACTCCAGCAACGAAGTCTGAGGGCTCTTCTCCGCCCCAACACGGGACGATTCTCCTGCTCGAGGTGGGGTTGCTCCCATTGGTGCGGTGGGAGAAGGTCTCACCTCGGAAGACTCCCCTGAGGACGGAAAATCCTCGTCCACAGGGGATGGAGAAAACGTCTGCGGGGGGGAGGGAGGAGCCTACCTGACGGACTTCCTAGGAGCCAGCTTGACCCGAGGAGAAGTCACCACGACCTCTACTTCCTCTCTTCCTCTTCAGTGAGGTCGGAGCTGCCCTTAGTTTGAGGCCCAAATCAGAGAAGGTAGGCTTAACAGCCTGGAAGACAGCTCTGACAAGGGACTCAAACCATGGCTGCTTACTGACAGACGCAGAGTCAGAGACTCCCTCTGGAGGGAAGGGGATCGGGTGATCCTTTGGAGTAGAGACTACAACATGGCCTACCTGGAAAGAAAGGGAAGAAGATGGGTGCCTGGACCTATCTGACGATCGCCCCCTCCTCCTGCGAGCCCGCTGGTCTGCGCTTGCGGGGCGGGGGGGGGGGGGGGGGGGGCGTGAAGACGACCTAGCTGCTCTCGTTCCTGAAGACTCGCTCGGCAGCTCGCATTGTGAAACCCGGTGGGAATCACGGTTAGGCTCGCGCGAGGGAGTCATCCCAGGTTCACGCGCGGGCGAATGTTCGCGCACGTGCGCTCAGAGATGAAGGCGCGGGTGCGAGTGGGCAAGGGAGCGCGTGGGCACGCAGGCGAGGGCGCGCGGGCAAGTGCTGGCGAGCAGGAGAATGATGGTGCGCAGGCGCGCGATGGCGCACACAGGAGAGCGATGGCGCGCATGTAGAGCAACTGCGCACAGGTGACGGTGCGCGTGGGCGCGTAGGTGATCTACGGCGAGCAGGCTCGTGGGCACATGTGCGTGCTGGGGAGTGATGGCGCGCATATGCGCGAGGGAATAATCCCAGGTTCGCGCGCGGGCAAACCTTCGCGCACGTGTGCTCGGAAATGAAGGCGCGGGTGCGCGTGGGCAATTGCTGATGAGCAGGAGAATGATGGTGCGCAAGCGAGCGATGGCGCACACAGGAGAGCGATGGCTCGCAGGTGAGTGACTGCACACAGGTGACGGTGCGCGTTGGCGCGTAGGTGATCTATGGCGAGCAGGCTCGTGGGCACATGTGCGTGCTGGGGAGTGATGGCGCGCATATGCGCGAGGGAACAACCCCAGGTTCGCGCGCGGGCAAACCTTCGCGCACGTGTGCGTGCGCTCGGAGATGAAGGCGCGGGTGTGCGTGGGCAATTGCTGATGAGCAGGAGAATGATGGTGCGCAGGCAAGCGATGGCGCACACAGGAGAGCGATGGCGCGCAGGTGAGTGACTGCGCACAGGTGAAGGTGCGCGTGGGCGATCTATGGCGAGCAGGCTCGTGGGCACGTGTGCGTGCTGGGGAGTGATGGCGCATGTGCGCGAGGGAATAATCCCAGATTCGCGCAAGTGTGCGTGCGCTCGGAGATGAAGGCGCGGGTGCGCGTGGGCAAGTACTGATGAGCAGGAGAATGATGGTGCACAGGCTAGCGATGGCGCACACAGGAGAGCGATGGCGCGCAGGTGAGTGACTGCGCACAGGTGACGGTGCTCGTGGGCGACCTATGGCGAGCAGGCTCGTGGGCACGTGCGTGTGCTGGGGAGTGATGGCGCGCATGTGCGCGAGGGAATAATCCCAGGTTCGCGTGCGGGCAAAAGTTCGCGCACGTGTGCGTGTGCTCGGAGATAAAGGCGCGGGTGCGCAAGTGCTGATGAGCAGGAGAATGATGGTGCGCAGGCGAGTGACTGTGCACAGGTGACGGTGCGCGTGGGCGCGTAGGTGATCTATGGCGAGCAGGCTCGTGGGCACGTGTGCGTGCTGGGGAGTGATGGCGCGCATGTGCGCGAGGGAATAATCCCAAGTTCGCGCGCGGGCAATCGTTCGCGCACGTGTGCGTGCGCTCGGAGATGAAGGCGCGGGTGCGCGTGGGCAAGTGCTGATGAACAGGAGAATGATGGTGCGCAGGCGAGCGATGGCGCACACAGGAGAGCGATGGAGCGCAGGGGGCGCAGGTGAGCGACTGCGCAAAGGTGACGGTGCGCGTGGGCGCGTAGGTGATCTACGGCGAGCAGGCTCGTGGGCGCGTGTGCGTGCTGGGGAGTGATGGCGCGCAGGAGATGGTGAGCATGTGCGGGGTCTGGTGAAGACAGAGGGCGCGCAGAAGGACCAGCAAGCGTGGAAGCGCGAGAAGGAGACTGCTCGTGGGCGCGTAGGCACGCAGGATCTCGGAAGCCTCTGGAAGGGCGCACGGTAGGAGCTGGAACCTGTGCGCGCGAAGGTGGCTGCGCGCAATGGTGCGCAGGCAAGGGCTGACGGGTGGGCGAGTTCCGAGGGCACGCAGGAGATCGCTGGCGAGAAACGACTCCTCTTTCCTGTGCTCAGATCCGGAGACCGAGGGCACGCAGGCGAGCGATGGAGCGCAGGTGAAGAGCGCTGGCGAGCTGGAGATTGTGGGCGCGCGTAACAGGATCAGGGCGAGCAGCTGTGCGCTGGCGAGTAGGAGATCGCTGGCGCGCAGGTGAGCGCTGACGAGCAGGAGATCGGTGGCGAGCAGGAGATCGGTGGCGAGCAGGAGAGCCCTGGCGCGTCGACTCTGCAGCAGGAGATCGCTGGCGCATTGTCCCTGGCATAGGATGTCTCTGGGTCGTTGTCTCAGGAACATCAGGAACAGGCGGGCGCTTGCGCGCATGGGATACCTGGCACTTAAGGGACTTGCTCACATTGTGAAAAAGCCCCTTTTGCCCCGAAGGGACCAGTGCCCGTTGGATAATGGGGTGCGTGGGCGCCCACAGCGAGTCAGCTGCCAGGAACGGAGAAGGAAGGTCAGCAGGCCTGGCAGGCGAAGGAGATCGCGAACGATCTGCAGAGAGGTCCAGTGATGCAGCTGCAACGATCAAAGCACGGTGAGGAGGATCTTCTGCGGGGGACTGCGAAGGCGAGGAGCCGAAAAGGCGTCTCCTAACTCCCTTGTGGGAAGAAGGAAGGCCTTGTGTCGGATATGTCCTCTGGGGGCATCAGGAACACCATCGTCAGTCCTCTGAAGAGGAGTCTCTGTTAGTGAACTCCCCCGAGGGGGAGGATCACCTGCAGGAGAGACCGTTGGACTTAGCCCCTCCCTCGAAGGATGTTCGGAGGGGGAAACCAAGCCTTCAGCAACATCAGCACCCAAGGCAGAGGTATGACCCAACTCGCCGGAAGCCTCTGCCACAACAACGTCGACGATAGACAGGGGGTCAACCTCCGCTATCACCGGCGACTGTTTGACAGCTGCTCCCAACTGGATAAGGTCAAACAGGGCTTCCCTGGAGGGCAAACCCTTAAGCCCAAAGGAAGCCCAAAGCTGCAATAAATCATCATTAGCAACATTCATAGATAAATCCTCCCCCGGAGGAGCTGCCTCGCTATGGGAGGCAACTCTCTCTCCCGAACCCCGAGGTCGGTCAACAAAAGTACGGCCTACGCTACCACTCGACGGCCTCTCGGGAGAGACCGATCGAATGGGAGCTTCGAAGGAAGTTCGGGCAACGAAAGAAGAGTCCTTGGAGATTTCCTTCTTCAAGGAGATCCTTGAAGGAGAAAGATCCCGCTTGGACTTCTTCTTACGGCGCCGGGAAAACCTCTCCCACTGGGAGGTAGACCACTCCCTGCACTCACTACAAACTTTATCCTTATCACACCGTTGGCCCCTACAGAACGGACACAAGGTGTGAGGGTCCGTCTCGACCGCCGACATATATGTCCCACAAGGGCGGTCTGGTAACCCGGGGCACTTCCGCATGATAAAGAGAGAGGCCAACTTCCAGACACACAACTGAAAGAAAAAGCAAAAAAGATTAAGGCTGTCAATACGCGAGGGTGAGAGCAGACACGTCTGTTCATCACCCGAGCCAAAAGCAAAGTGAACTAATTCACCGGTGTGTGAGGGGGGAGGGGTAGCTAGCTACCCCTCCCCTAACTAGCGAGGGGGTAGTAAACCCTCGTTAAAATTCTAATGACTCGTCATTTCAGCTACGCCGAAAGTAATACCCTATTTAAATAGCGTGGTTTGTATTTTGGTTACGGAACAAAGGTTATTTGACTAAAGAAAAAATACTATAAGGACTAAGAAATTGCAAAATAACATGTTCCTTTTATTTAGTATTTAAAAAACTTCAGTTTGTAAGAAGAATGAACTAAACGTCAAACTCTTATGCAAAGTGAAATCATGATTCTCTCTCTCTATCGTAACGAGAGTGCAAACTGCGTAGCATAAATAAACTTAACGCTAGTTCATCTTTGAAAACAGATCGAAGACTATTCAAAGAAAATTTTTTTTAAAATGACAAAAATTCACTAAATAATATTTTCTAGAAATATTCATCCCATCGATCCATAAAATACAAAATTTCTCTTGGTATTTAGTACAAATGGAGTGAGGATCGATGAGGCCTAAGTAAGGCGGGTGAGATATAAAAATATAGAGGTAAATCTATAAATGTCAACAAGAACTTATAAAGTGATAAAATGAATACTAAACTTAAAGCCTTTCACACAATTCCCATACACTGGGGGAAGGGTCGGCCATGTTCTCTCTCTTTTTATCGTGGAAACTCCAGAGAGAGATAAAAAAAAAGCAAGGGTAAAATTGTTCTCTCTTCAAAAAGAGTTTCTCTTGAAAATCTTTATTGTTTGAGAAACAGTTGAAAGAATAAGCAACCAGTCGAAAGCCAAAAACCAAAACGAGTACTTCACCAAATTGTAGAAAACTTGAGGTTAGCGCGCGCAAGGAATCAATGTTTACACTCGACTCGGCAGAGAAGAACTGGAGAACTTTGGAATAGTGATGGTATCCTGCAGAGTGGTGGCGTTAGTGTACACCCAGCAACCCAACCCCTCGATCTCCTGCGAGTTTTGAATCGGCTGCCGTACCGTCGGAGACGTTAGCAATATATATATCCACTGGCTACGTTAAATATTTAAAAACATATATATCTATATTCTACGGTAATGGGGGACCCCCAGTGGGAACTCGGGTTTTGGGTGAGGAAAACATACTGGGGAAAAGATATATAATGGTAAAACAAACCTTTTCTTCTCTATACATTACCTTCTTGGATGTATAATAAACGGAGGAAAAGACAAAACAGTATCTGGATAAACTTTTGAGGAGCCGTTGCAAAGTCTATGTCTCATGAAAAAATACGGTAACCAGAACTGCCAAGTGTGATGTAGATCTTCGGCAATGTTAGTGTAACATGCTAACATTAGCAGCGTTTTTTCATTTATTTTTTGTCATTCTATTGTCGGTTGTAGTCGCTCCCGTTTATTCGTTTGTACATAGCAGGTTTCGACCTTCTGCGCATAATCTCCCCCACCTCCTTCGTATAGGCTCCACCTCCACCAATAGGATTTCTTCTTCTCTAGTCGTCAAATTTAACTATTCGACTTCACGCGTTTATTCAAGTATATGACTTGAACCAGTGCAACTATTACACTCCCTTTTATGTAATACCCTCGTATACATATTACGTTTGACCCCAGTATTACTCGTTTTGTTATCCGATACCTTATAAAATAACCTCATTTTATATACCCATCAAATATTACAGTATTTATCATACACTCCATTTTATCTTTCTATTTTACTTTTAAATATTTTGTTATTACCTTGTCACTCCCAGATTTCACATAAATACTTGCTCTGGACAAGTTTCCCATTCTGGTTCATTCATGTTTACTCTATAGACTCCGTTGCTTTTCCTTTAACCAATCACGAACCCATATGTATGGAAAGTTTGCACAGGGGGGTTAATATTTCCCTACCCCCACCTTCCAACAAAACCTTTTCCGTAGAAACCTTTGTCTATTTTACGATGGAAGTTTTAGAAAATTGTAACGACTTCAGTAATCCATACTTGAAAGTATTTTGGTGAATTCCAATGTTGATAATTTTCTTAAATCTCGTAATGTAATATACCAACTTTTACAGTGTTCCAAGTGCAGTACTAAACTAAGGCAAAGAAGTTAAGACACCACACACTCACAGTCACAACACCCCCGTGACCCACAAGTTTCGTCGTCACGGTCATAAAAGTAAGTCATTAATTTCTTTAATTTTAATGTGTTAGTTTTACTATATTTTGTTAAGAGAGCGAAACTCAACACTACCGCTTGCCAGTGCATACGAGCTTGATGTTTTATTTTCCTGTGATCATACGACAGCCAGTGGCGGAACAAAAACCATTATATTTAACGTTGCAAATGTTAACGTGCGCAGCTCAACATTACTGCTTACCATTACATACGAACTTGATGTTTTATTTTCATGCGAGTGAAGCGAGCCAGTGGAGGAACAAGAACCATTATATATAGTGTGGCTAATGTTATCGTACAGTGAGTGAAGTGACACGGATTAACATGATATATAAAACTAAAGACATTATATTGGGTTTGTGACCTGAGAACTTCTAGGTTAGGTTAGGTGGGTTTGTTAGGTTCTGTGCCCTTTTTGTACCTTTTTATATATTGTGTAAAGGGTATATGGAAAAATTCTTTAAAATACACATGATAATATTACCGTAGCATTGCTAACGTTAGCAATGCCACCGTAACGTTGGTAACGCTGAGTATCATCGGTAACGTTGCTAATATGACAAATTCGAAGATAATTTGTATTTTTCCTAACCATACAAACCCTAGCTATTTACATAGGGTTTACTTTCGGCGTAGCTGAAGTGACGAGCCATTAGATTTTACCGAGGGTTAAACTACCCCAGCGCTAGTTAGCACGGGGGCAGGGAAGGGGTAGCTAGCTACCCCTACCCCCTCCACACACTGGTGAGCTGCCTCACTTCACTTAGAGGTAGGACTTGTCTCGGGGGACAGGGCTGGCGGGCAAATATGTGTAAAGAGCTAAGGTTTGAATGGTTAGGAAAAATACAATTTTCGAATTTGTCATTTGTTCCGTAACCGAAATACAAACCACGCTATTTACATAGGGTGACTTACCCTTAGGCAGGGTGGAAAGTCCCCAGCCTTACTGGCTTTGGCTTACCCGGGGACTCAGAATCCGAGTGCGCAGCACTTCGAGAAAAAGAGTCCCTGCACCTCACAAGTTTATTGCTACGCAAGAAACAAGCGGCCTACATAAGTGTGTGTGGAGAGATGACGTGTGACTCGTCCTAGGAAGTTGACCTGAAGTCCTTTATATGGAATTCTAGGCTAGGACGTCCCCATACCACCTCGTCAGGGTATGGGGGACGCGACAGTATTGTACTTAATACTAGGAACACAAGGAAGCTTGGTTTACCTGCAGAGGTTTGAGGTCAGCTATGCAGAGACCCAGGATGCTGCATTCCCCAAGAGAGGGGAGGATGAAGAAAGAAGTAAGGGCCAGACACTCTTTCATTCACGCAGACTAAAACCGGGTAACAGTGCCCTCAACCTTCTGCTACCTGTCCATTAAGGAGCCTGAGGTTAGACCAGCTGTTGTGCAGCCACCACAGGGCCGATAGAAAAAGTATTGAGGCTCCTGTGGGTCATGTCCTGCAGGTAGTGGGCTGTGAAGGTCGTCTGACGCCTCCAGACTCCAGCTTGTAGAACCTGCGTCACAGAGAAGTTTCTTTTGAAGGCCAGGGACGTGGCGATGCCCCTGAAATCATGTGCCCTAGGGCGACGTGACAGAGGAGGGTTTGGATTCAAGGCATGATGGATGGTCCGTCGAATCCAGGCTGAGATGGTGTTCTTGGTGACCCTCCTCTTCGTCCTACCCATGCTCACAAACAGGGCTTGCACGCGGGGACAGGTTGTAGCTGTTCTCTTCAGATAACGTCTCAGACTTCTCACTGGGCAGAGTAGCAGGTGATCTGGGTCATCTGTTACGGAGCGGAGACTCACAACCCTGAAGGAGTCGAACCGTGGGTCCGGAACACCAGGGTTCTGAGTCTTGGCAACAAACTCAGGGACGAACTTGAACGTTACCTCCCCCCATGACACTTGAATGGGCGATGTCGTATGAGAGACCATGAAGTTCACTGACTCGCTTGGCCGAAGCCAGAGCGAGCAGGAATACCGTCTTCCAAGTCGGGTGTTGGTCAGAGGCCTGGCGTAATGGTTCAAACGGAGGTCTCTTCAGAGCCCTGAGGACCCGAACCACGTTCCAAGGAGGCGGTCTCACTTCCGACTGAGGGCAGGTAAGCTCGTAGCTACATACGAGTAAGGAAAGTCCCAGCGATTAGGAAATGTCTATTCCTTTCAGCCTGAAGGCAAGGCTTAAGGCTGAGTGATAGCCTTTCACCGCCGAGACCGAAAGGCGCATTTCCTCCTGCACATAAACGAGGAACTCCGCTATTGCTAGAATAGAGCCATCGAGGGGAGAGATACCCCTCCCACGACACCAACCACAGAAGATTCTCCACTTCGCCTGGTAGACCCCTGCGGATGACTTTCGCAAGTGTCAAGACATCCTTTCCGCAACTTGTTGCGAAAAGCCTCTCTCAGTGAGGAGACGCTGGATAGTCTCCAGGCGTGAAGCCGAAGCGATGCTACGGCTTTGTGGAAGATGTTGCAATGTGGTTGTCCGAGTAGCTCGTGTCGTGGGGGAAACTCTCTCGGGGGTTGCGTGAGGAGCTGCAGAAGGTCCGGGAACCACTCTGCATGATGCCATAGCGGAGCTATTAAGGTCATCGACAGGTTGACCGATAGTCTGGTCTTGTTGAGCACCCTTCTCATCAGACAGAACGGTGGGAAGGCGTAGACGTCGTTGTTGTCCCACCGTTGTTGGAAGGCATCTTGCCAGAGTGCCTTGGGGTCCGGGACTGGGGAGCAGTGAAATTCAAGGCTGTCGCGAACAAGTCCACTGTCGGGGAACCCCACAAAGTCAGGACTTTGTTGGCTACCTGAGGATCCAAAGACCACTCAGTGCTCACTATCTGCGAAGCTCTGCTCAGATTGTCGGCGAGCACATTCCTTTTCCCAGAAATGAAGCGAGCTGACAGACGTATCGAGTGGACTTCAGTCCATCTTAGTATCTCTACTGCAACATGGGATAGCTGTTGTGAAAAGGTACCTCCCTGCTTGTTGATATAAGCCACTACTGTGGTGTTGTCGCTCATCACCACCACAGAATGGCCCGCCAGGGTCTGTTGGAACTGTTTTAGGGCCAGAGAAACAGCCTTCAGCTCTAGCAGGTTGATGTGGAGGTACTTTTCTGATTTTGACCATAGGGCTGAGGCCCTCTGGTTCAGAACGTGGGCCCCCCCACCCATCGTTTGACGCCTCCGAAAACAGCATCAAATCCGGGGGAAGGACGAAAAGATCCACTCCCTTTCGAAGGTTGTCGTCGGTCAGCCACCACTGCAGGTCCGTCCGTTCCGCAGGTCCTATCGAGACCAGGAAGTCCGGGGAATCGATGCCTTGATCCCACTGGGACTTGAGCCGCCACTGCAGGGATCTCATCCTGAGGCGGCCGTTGGGAACTAGACGGGCCAAGGAGGCTAGGTGACCTGAAAGACGTAACCACGATTGGGCTGGAAGATCTTCTCGACTGAAGAAAGGCTTTGCAACCCTCCTCAGCCTTGCTATCCTGTCATCTGATGGAAAGACTCTGTGGAGATCGGTGTCTAATATCATGCCTAGATATACCATTCGTTGTGTTGGGAGCAGAGAGGACTTCTCGAGATTTACCATGATCCCTAGATCTTGGCAAATTCCCAGAAGCCTGTCTTGGTGTCGAAGAAGGGTCGACTCAGAGTCTGCCAGGATCAGCCAGTCGTCCAGATAACGAAGGAGACGGATGCCGTTCCTGTGCGCCCACGAAGATATCAGTGTGAACACTCTGGTGAACACCTTAGGTGCTGTGCAGAGACCGAAACACAGCACCTTGAACTGGTAGATCTTGTTGTCTAAACTGAAACGTAGGTACTTCCTGGAAGACGGATGGATTGGGATCTGGAAGTACGCGTCCTTCAGATCCAGTATACACATGAAGTCTTGCGGTCTTACTGCAAGTCTGACCGTGTCTGCTGTCTCCATGCTGAACGAAGTTTGCTTGACAAACTTGTTCAGGGCTGAGAGGTCGATGACGGGTCTCCAGCCTCCAGACGCCTTCTTTACAAGAAAGAGTCGACTGAAGAAGCCTGGGGAGCCATCCACGACCTCCTGGAGAGCATCCTTTTTGAGCATGGTCTCGACTTCTGCCCGAAGGGCTAGCCCCTTTGCCGATCCCGTGGCATAGGAGCTCAAAGACACTGGATTCGCTGTCAGGGGAGGTTGAGATGTAATGAACGGGACGCGATATCCTTGTCCGACCACAGAGGTCGTCCAGGAATTGGCCCCGAGTTGCTGCCACCTCGGCATCGCTTGCCAATCCTCTAGGATTTTTGCCTCTGGAAGATTTTGTGCCCTTCTTGTCTTTGACAGGAAAGGGCTGCGGTTTAGACACCTTGGTCTTAGCTGCCGGAGCCTGCTTCGGTGTCCTGCAAGGCTGCTGTTGTTGTTGAGGAGCTGGAGGCTTGTAAGGCCGAGATTTAAGGGCCTTCTGGAGGAGCGAATCTTGACTCGTCTTCCTCCACCTCTCAGCTGTCCGTTCTACGTCCTTGGGGTCAAACAGGCTTCCTCCAGGGATGGAGGAGTGTCTGAGCTTACTGACATCCATAGCGGGGACCTTCGGGTGGAACCTCTCTGGCACCGTGTCACGGCGCTTTAGAATCGAGTTAGCCCACAGGTTAGTGACCTGGTGAGCTAAAAACTCGATAGAGCGCGTTCCCGAGAGGAGGAGGGTCTCCAGGCCCTTCCTATTGCTCTCCTTGGACAAGTCCTCAGAGCGCAATAGGATGCCCAGAGACCCTAGTCAGACATCCAGTCATGAAGTGGCCTGCATGGCACACTTCGCGACCTTCTCCTGGCTCAGGACCTCCGACGCTGTGAATGTCACCTGCCGGGCGTTGAGTTTCTCTACAGAGAGACCCCTGGTGAGCGCTTCCACGGAGTGGTGGAGAGGAAGAGCTAAACAAGGCTCCTCCATGATCTGACAGTTTACTTGTGAACCTAAGTTCTGGAGAGAAGAGGCGAGGCCTTTCAGACCCACTGGTTTTGCTATGACACACCCCTGGCTCCTTCCCCAGACAGCTGTAAGCGGGCACAAACCATGCCCATCGGGGCGGAGCAGCCAGAGACATGTGAGTTGACAGGAACCAACCCGCCATATTTGAAGTTGCAAGTTGCTATGAAGTATATCTAAACTTACCATTCCATTTTCCTGTTGTGAGATTTATTGAGATTGCAAATTACTACAAGTAGTAACTCAAAGTTCCAATTGTGAATTTTAACATTTTCCATTCCTCTTTATATTCTAAGATAATATAATGTGACAGTAGTTCACCTCCCCTTTCCAAGATATTCCTATCTTGTTACCTAAAAGTTGCCTTTCCTCTAAGTGCAAGGATAAGTCTAAATATATCTTAGGGAAATTTATAAATAATTGAAAAATTTTATGGTTGGCCTTCAGAAACATGAAAGCTGTTGACTTTGTATGTAATTACTTTAAAAATCCTTTATTTCCTCCAGAATGGTCTCATCGGTTATGGGGGAAAGGTCGGAGGGTGAACCAGACCCTGGGTCTGAAAGGCCTCGCCTCTTCTCTCCAGAACTTAGGTTCACAAGTAAACTGTCAGTTATAGAGAGAGAGAGGCTTCAGCCTTTCAGACCCACTGGTTTTGCTCACCCGATACTTCAGGGGGCATGAAGATGAAGTCCTGCAACGACTGCATCGAACGCTCCCTGTAGACCGAGGAGAGCATAAAATGACCCAAATACAGAGTTGCTTTTCCAATTCATTCTAGTCATTATCTCTTGCAGCGTAACTCCATTATACATCATCCTTGAAGCTGCTTGACCTCTGATAGAGTGGAAATTGGTGGAGTGTTTTCTGGCATTGGGATCAGCTCTGAAAATACAGTCCCTGAATAGCTGCCTCATCTTTGGAAGGGACATGATCTTGAAGTTTTCATCCAGCCAAATATGGTCTTTCCTATCTATGTTTCTTTCTGCACAGATTTTATTTGTGTACTCCAGATAAAAGTTTAATTGTCTAACTGGACAAATTTTTGGCTTGGTAGGGTGACACCTAAAGCTGAATTCAATAGGAGTGTAATTGTTTCTCTGATTCTTGGCCATGAAGGAAGGGTGGTTCCTTAACACAATGGTTTCTGGCATGAAAGTGCTCCTAGAGATACATAGATGATTAAATTGGTTAGCTCTCAATGGGCAAGCCAAAGCTACGAGGAATAAGGTCTTCTGAATTATGAGCAGCATAGAATCATCTCTTGTAGTGTTGAGGAAGGAAACCACTTTATCAAGATCCCAGCCTGGAAATTGATGAGAATTGCTGGGTCTTCTTCTATTTACTCCATTAAGCATAGCTTTAATGTACTTGTCTTCTGCTAGACAATAATTGGGAAAGTATCCCTTCAAAACCGGTCCAAGAGCAGCTCGGTATCCTTTTAGTGTGTTGTATGCTAGGCCCTTGTCTATTAATTCGTTAAAATAGAGTAGCACTGATAAAAGGGGGAACTTCTTGTTACCTCTATATCTATTGTGTATGAACTCTTTAAAGCTGCTGAAGAGATTTTGGTACTTGGCCATGGAACTGTCTCGTAAATTGGAAGTAAATTTGTTGCATATCTCGAGGAAATATAGAAGGTAGTTGATCTTTTATATTCTGAAGGCGATCAAATTTAAGTGGTGTTGCGCTAAGGGTAAGGTACAGTCCATATGAAGTATCTGGCAGCCTTCTGCTTTGACTTTGTACTTCCGGTATTCCTTGGAGACTGTCTTAACAAGGGGAATCCATGGTTCCGTTTCCTGGGAAACAGTGCAAAAGAGCATATTGTTATTACATTCGTTATATATCTTAACCCTTTTACCCCCAAAGGACGTACTGGTACGTTTCACAAAAGCCATCCCTTTACCCCCATGGACGTACCGGTACGTCCTTGCAAAAAATGCTATAAAAAATTTTTTTTTCATATTTTTTATATTTTTTTGAGAAAATTCAGGCATTTTCCAAGAGAATGAGACCAACCTGACCTCTCTATGACAAAAATTAAGGCTGTTAGAGCAATTTAGAAAAATTATACTGCAAAATGTGCTGGGAAAAAAATAACCCCCTGGGGGTTAAGGGTTAGAAATTTCCAAATACCCTGGGGGTAAAAGGGTTAAAAGCAACTTTATGCAGTAAGAAGCCTGGGGGAAAAGCATAAAGAGAAGAAGAACCTTCCCAGCTAATGTGAAGAGCATTATTACTGATTGCTTTTGTGTTGGGTACGGAAGAACAAAATGTTATTTTCATTAGTAAAATAAATTTTTGAATATACTTACCCGATGATCATATAGCTGTCAGCTCTGCTGCCCGACAGAAAAAACCTACGGGCGGAATACGCCAGCGATCGCTATACAGGTGGGGGTGTACATCAACAGCGCCATCTGTCAAGTAGGTACTCAAGTACTCGATGTCAACATAAAACCAATTTTCTCCTCTGTCCACTGGGTCTCTATTGGGGAGGAAGGGTGGGTCCTTTAATTTATGATCATCGGGTAAGTATATTCAAAAATTTATTTTACTAATGAAAATAACATTTTTCAATATTAAACTTACCCGATGATCATATAGCTGATTCACACCCAGGGGGGTGGGTAGAGACCAGCATTACATGTTGACATTATTATGAGCTAAGTATTCCGTATTTCATTTTAGCAGTTATTCAAAATAACAAGCATAAAATAAATAAGTACCTGGTAAGGAAGACGACTTGAACAATTACTCTGCCTTTTTAAGTACGTCTTCCTTACTGAGCCTCGCGATCCTCATAGGATGCTGAGCGACTCCTAGGAGCTGAAGTATGAAGGGTTGCAACCCATACTAAAGGTCCTCATCAAAACCTCTAATCTAGGCGCTTCTCAAGAAATGACTTTGACCACCCGCCAAATCAAGTAGGATGCGAAAGGCTTCTTAGCCTTCCGGACAACCCAAAAATATTTCAAGAGAAAGATTAAAAAGGTTCTGGAATTAGGGAATTGTAGTGGTGGAGCCCCCACCACTACTGCACTCGTTGCTACGAATGGTCCCAGAGTGTAGCAGTTCTCGTAAAGAGACTGGACATTCTTAAGATAAAAGACACGAACACTGATTTGCTTTTCCAATAGGTTGCGTCGAATATACTTTGCAGAGATCTATTTTGTTTAAAGGCCACGGAAGTTGCGACAGCTCTAACTTCGTGTGTCCTTACCTTCAGCCAAGCTTGGTCTTCCTCATTCAGAAGGGAATGAGCTTCTCGTATTAACAGTCTGATAAAATAGGATAAAGAATTCTCTGACATAGGCAAAGATGGATTCTTAACTGAACACCATAAAGCTTCAGACGGGCCTCGTAAAGGTTTTTAAAATAGAACTTAAGAGCTCTTACAGGACATAATACTCTTTCTAGTTCATTTCCAACCATACGATAAGTTTGGAATATCGAAACGATATTGGTCAAGGCCGAGAAGGCAGCTCGTGTTTGGCTAGAAAACAAAGTTGTAGAACATGTAGCCGTTTCGGATGAGAATCCGATGTTCTTGCTGAAGGCATGAATCTCACTGACTCTTTTAGCTGTGGTTAAGCATATCAGGAAAAGAGTCTTAAAGGTGAGATCTTTCAGGGAGGCTGATTGAAGCGGTTCGAACCTGTCTGACATAAGGAATCTTAGAACCACGTCTAAATTCCAACCAGGTGTAACCAAACGACGCTCCTTCGTGGTCTCAAAAGACTTAAGGAGGTCCTGTAGATCTTTATTGTTGGAAAGATCTAAGCCTCTGTGACGGAAGACTGATGCCAACATGCTTCTGTAACCCTTGATAGTGGGAGCTGAAAGAGATCGTTCTTTCCTCAGATATAAGAGGAAGTCAGCTATTTGAGTTACAGAGGTACTGGTCGAGGATACGGATACTGACTTGCACCAGTTTCGGAAGATTTCCCACTTCGATTGGTAGACTCTAAGGGTGGATGTTCTCCTTGCTCTAGCAATCGCTCTGGTTGCCTCCTTCGAAAAACCTCTAGTTCTCGAGAGTCTTTCGATAGTCTGAAGGCAGTCAGACGAAGAGCGTGGAGGCCTTGGAGTACCTTCTTTACGCGTGGCAGACGTAGCAGGTCCACCCTTAGGGGAAGTGTTCTGGGAACGTCTACTAGCCATCGAAGTACCTCGGTGAGTTATTCTCTCGCGGGCCAGAGGGAAGCAACTAGCGTCAACTTTGTCCCTTCGTGAGAGGCGAACTTCTGCAGTACCTTGTTGACAATCTAGAACGGAGGGAATGCATATAGATCTAGATGTGACCAATCTAGTAGAAAGGCATCTATATGAACTACTGCTGGGTCCGGGATAGGTGAGCAAAGTATTGGGAGCCTCTTGGTCATCGAGGTTGCGAAGAGATCTATGGTTGGCAGGCCCCAGGTGGCCCAAAGTCTCTTGCATACATCCTTGTGGAGGGTCCAATCTGTTGGAATTATTTGTCCCTTCCTACTGAGACAATCTGCTATGACATTCAAGTTGCCTTGGATGAACCTCGTTACTAGTGAAAAGTCTAGACCTGTTGAACAGGTGAGGAGGTCTCTTGCGAACTCGTACCATGTCAGAGAGTAGGTCCCTCCTTGCTTGGAGATGTACGTCAAAGCAGGGTGTTGTCCGTGTTCACCTCCACCACTTTGCCTTGAAGGAGAGACCTGAAGCTTTTCCAGGTCAGACGTACTGCCAGTAGCTTCTTGCAGTTTAAATGCATTGTCCTTTGACTCGAGTTCCATAATCCCGAGCATTCCCTACCGCCTAATGTCGCACCCCAGCCTACGTCCGATGCGTCCGAGAAGAGAACGTGGTTGGGAGTCTGAACAGTCAGGGGAAGACCCTTTCAAAGGTTGATAAAGTCCTTTCACCAAGTCAGACCAGACTTTATCTTTCCGGAAACCGGGATCGAGACCGCTTCTAGCGTCTTGTCCTTTTCCAGTGAAAAGCTAGATGATACAGAAGAGGACGGAGGTGTAGTCTTCCAAGTGACACAAATTGAACCACGGATGACAGTGTCCTAACCAGACTCATCCACAGCCTGACAAGGCAGCGTTCCTTCTTCAGCATCTTCTGGATGGATAGCAGGGCTGGGGGTTGATCGTCTTGTTCAGCAATGTCCTCATCAGAGGGTTCCTCATCCGAAACTGATGAGGAAACGGCAACGGAGTGGGCAACGTCTGACTCGCTGAATCCGGTCGCACTGGTGGATGCGTGACGGAGCCGGACACAATATCATGGTACTGCTGCACAGTCTGTGAACTGTCAACCATGGGGAAGCGAGGAAGTACAGCGTTAACCCGAAACTGTCTAGACTGTCTGGGTTGTGCAGTCAACCCCCTACCGGGTTGCTGAGGTTGCCGCACTGCGCCACAACAAGTCACCTCTGCTGGTTGTTGAACGTCTTCCTAGTGACACACTGAACGTCCACAACCACCTCCGAGAGTCGCTTAACGTCAACGTGCGACTGGCAACCCACACTGGGTCGCATCGGTGGAGGAACCACCTCAACTGGCGGACGCGAGTAGGATACCTCAGCTTCAACAGGGCGCACAACCAACCGGTAGGAAGGTTGTTGGCCAGAAGGTTCTTCTCCGTAAAAAATCCTCTATCAAGGACACAAGCTTGGACTGCATGTCTTGCAACAAAGCCCATTAGGGTCTATGGGAGCAGGTGTGGCAACAGACGGGGTTAGCGACTGAAGCAGAACCATTTACCATCCCTGGAAGCCTTGTTATGCTTTAATTAAAATCCATAGGAGGCTAAGCAGCTTAAGGCTCCTCTCCAAATGACAGAGTCCTCAAAGGAATATCAGTAGGAGGGAGAACAGCACTTTCTCATCTACAGGAACCTTGTCCGAGAAAAGCTAGGTATCTCAGTGAGGGTCTCACTGGTGCATTAGCCGCAGACCAGAAGGCAACGTTATGTAACTGCCTGACAGTCTGTGAACTGTCAAAAACTGAACTGTCAACCACAACAGGTGCGTGAGGACATACAGCACTGGTGCATTAGTAGCAGACCAGAAGGCAACGTCATGTAACTGCTTGACAGTCTGTGAGCTGGCAACAACCAAAGCTGTGTGGGGAAGCCTCAACTCCTGACTGACTAGTCTGCTGCGGGCGAGTGGCGGTAACCACAGTGGGTTGCGGAGGCTGACACACCGTGTCAAAACACGGCAGCTTGTGGTAGCTCACGCACGGCAACGGAGTGCTCCGTGTGTCTGTGGGAGTCAGCATGCGTCTGGCAGGGTCGACTGCGCATGGGTGGAGGAGCTCTCACAACAAGAGTGTGGGAGCAGGCAGCCGCAGCGTCTGCTGGGCGCACAACCGTGGCAGGTTGTAGGCAAACGGGTGCATCGTCAACCTTCTCCGCAGTCGGAGTGTGGGAGCAGGCAACAACCAAAGCGGAGTGGTGGTGCGTGGTGGGGACTGCCGTGGGTTGCGGAAACTAACGCATCGCGTCAAAACACGGCAGCTTGACTCCACCTTCCCACTGCTGATGCGGTAGCTCACGCATGTTAACGGAGGGTGCCGCACGTCGGCTAACGTCAACATGCGTCTGGCAGGGTCGATTGCGCATCGGAGGTGGAGCTCTCCGCAGCCGGAGTGTGGGAGCAGGCAGCCTCAGCGTGAGCTGGGCGCACAACCGTGGCAGGTTGTAGGCTAACGGGAGCAGTGTCAACCTTCTCCGCACGAAACTCCTGCATAACCGCAGCTAACTGAGTCTGCATAGACTGCAGTAAAGACCACTTAGGGTCTACAAAAACGGCAACAGACGGAGCTACTGTCCGTTGTGACTGAGGGTCTAAAACAGCTGGTGCGGCAACAGACGGAGTTACTGCCTGTTGCGGTACCACCTTGCCTCTCTTGGGAGGTGTGCAGTCGTCGGATGACTGCAGCGAGTCCGAACTGACCCAGTGGCTACACCTGGGCCGTTGGACTTACGCGGAAGGGACCGACTTGCACTTAAAAAGCTGCAAGATGTGGTCCATGGTTTCTTACGAGAAACCTCTTCCGCAGACGAGGAATAAATGGGCTCTCTCGTCTTTGTGTGGGTGGGGCGATCTTGGGTAGATACGCCCGAAACCACGGAGGGAAAAACGTCTGTTCGTTGATCAAGGCCTGTGGAACCCATAAGTCGTTCGACATTACTTCTCCCCTGGGCTTGGGAGCTTGTAAGAGGTCCCGGACTAGGTGAACGACTGGCACGAACAGACGAACCCTCGGACGCAACACTGTAACACTTTGCGCATATCACTTTATCACTTTGATTTTCTGTTTTGCACTTATTTCACTGAAATCGAAACTTTAACTGATTTCTACCTGAAACACGCAATCCTATCCTTCATTAAAAGGTAGTAATTGCGAAAACAGTCGTACAATGCAACAGAAAACATAAATAAAGATAAAGAATTCAGTGGCTGGAAAAGAGACTAAACACTAGATCAAATAAACTACGTTTACAATCTCTCACCGCACATAGCCTGGGAACAAGAATAAAACCCTAGAAACGTTTTACCTTCTTCCCCTACAGCGACTAGGGAGGAGAGTAAAAAAAAAAAAAAAAAAAACGAGAACGTTACCAGCTTGAACGAAACGTTTATTCTCCTCTCTCTCCCTCCGTCTCTATCTCTCTCTCTCTTGATTTCGCACCTGAGAGAAGAGCCCAAATATATAACGTTAAAACATGTTATTTGCTAAAGGAAAAAACTGAAAGGTTTTCCAAATAAAAAGTTCCTTTAATTTAGAATTTAAACCATTTAAGCTAAGAAAGAATGAACGAAACGCTAGAATAGGTTTACTCTTACTGCAAAGTGAAACCGTGATAACACTCTCTCTCTATCGTAACGATAGAGCGCAAGTTGAACGTCTGAACGTCAACAACTGCGTAGACTAAAAACTAAACGTTAGTTCATCTTTGAAAACAGTACGAGACTATCAAAGAAATTCTTTCATAAAACATTAAAATTTAAAAAGTATTAAATTCTTTAAAGGTTAAATACGATATAACGGGCTCAATGTTAATTAACTTCGGTTCCAAGTTAGGACCGCCTACTAACAGGAAAGGTCGCATATAAACATAAAAATTTATTGTTATATGTTTATAAAAAAGGAAAGTTAATCGAAGAGGCCTATAAAGGCGGAGAGATATAAAATATATAGATCTATAACGTGTTAAGAAAAATTACCAAAAACCTAAACACACTTCCGTCTAAGGGAAGGGTCGGCCATTTAAAAGTGAAAGAGAGTCCATACTCTCTTCGTCACCATAATTAAATCTATCCAAAACGAGTTCAAGTTTTGAAATGAAGATAAAACCCCTGCATAGCGAAAGCTCAAAACTGGAAAAGTGTACTTCACCAAATCGTTGTGAAAACCAATCCAGTTAGTAACAGCGTATTTAGTAGGTCTTGCCAGTGGCACGACAGAGAGAAAATTGGTTCTATGTTGACATCGAGTACTTGAGTACCTACTTGACAGATGGCGCTGTTGATGTACACCCCCACCTGTATAGCGATCGCTGGCGTATTCCGCCCGTAGGTTTTTTCTGTCGGGCAGCAGAGCTGACAGCTATATGATCATCGGGTAAGTTTAATATTGAAAAGTTCTACTTCTGAATGAGCGGATTAAACTTTTAATTAGATCAATGTGTTTCCTGAAAGGCCCAATTATCACTTTAGTAATGAAATCAATAACGTTAATCTTAGAGGGGTAAGCTAATTGCGCCAGAGCTGCATGCCCTTGAAAAGAAGATATAGCCATTTTAATGTTTTCAATATCAAAGTGAAATTTCTTCTTGAAATCTTCATTGAACAACCTGCCACTTGGCCAAAAGTTCAACTTTGGCAAGTTTATCAATTTGAAAAGGTCTGCAAGTTCTTTATTATGATTACAAACAAAGAATTGATCATGAGAGTTCTTGTCTCCTTCACTTAATGTTAATGCAATTAGGGAGTCATTTAATTGAATTTTTCCATCTCTATGAATGGAGGGCACAGCATTGAAATTGTTAGATATATAAGTAGGAATAGGTTTGTTAAAATTAAGTGGGTTAAATTCTTCCTAGTCACTACTATCTTCATTATAAGTAGTAAATAATTCTTCATTTGCATTCTCAGGTAAATCTACTTTACGGCGAGGGCGCTTGGGAGGAGTATTGTCATTCCTTTTTGCAGTCGAACCACCTCTGCAATAGGAATGAAAATCTAGACTCAAATTTGATACTAAAAGTTTAACTGATGTCTATAACATGGCTCATGAATTACGAATCAGGTTGGACAGCAGCAGACCTAGAAGGCTGAAGCCAGGCAATCGGGTTCTAGGCTCAAATGGCCTTCATCGGTTAATTCAGGTCAATCGGCATCCTCTCACTAATATCCCATGCTTAAATCTATATAGCCTCTGCAGT
This sequence comes from Palaemon carinicauda, assembly GCF_036898095.1. Taxonomy (NCBI): domain Eukaryota; kingdom Metazoa; phylum Arthropoda; class Malacostraca; order Decapoda; family Palaemonidae; genus Palaemon; species Palaemon carinicauda. The sequence goes on along the minus strand of NC_090746.1, from coordinate 46,312,009 downwards.
AATAATCTTACATTATTTATATAGCCGACCTGTCAGAAATTCTTAAGACGCAGTTCCTCATGGTAAGGGGTAAACCATTATATCGAAAGGAAACGAGTGTGATATAAAATTCTACCCATTAGCTGAGGTAGGCGCAATTATACCGCCTTTGACAGGAACCCCTCCAGTTAAATGTCGACGATAGGATCTCGGTGGGATAGGCGCAAGCAGCGGCTAATAGGTAGCCTAGATTGACGTAGTATATTAAACTTAAAATAAGAAAAAGTTAGGCTAGTTAGGCTACTCAACTCTTTGGAACGAAAGGCAAACCTAGTTAACACCTCACCTTACTGCATAAATTACCTTTGGCACATAAGTATCTAGCCCTAATAATGTTTAGGCTCACTTTACACATAGTTTAGGATTATATGATAATGTACTTCGGTCTCGAAATTTATCTATTTTCAAACTTTTACGATTATCACTACCGCACGGTCCGTTCCGGCTCATTGTTTACCTTTTATTGCCATGCTCGTGACGTCATCAGTCTATATCCGCTGCTATCCAAGACGTTTTTATATAAAAACTGGTAAGCTCTTCCAAAGAGTGGTGTAGGGGAAGAGCTAAACAAGTCTCCTCAACGATGTCAAAGTACCTCCTCTGATGGACATGAGGAGGTGGGAGGAGTTTGTTGCCGGCGCTGGATCGACTGGAGGAGGCAAGCTCGGAGAGCTGGGCTTCGACCTTGTCTCTGGCAATCTTAACCCCTTGAAACCAGGGCAAAGCCGCACTGGCCTTTGAGGGTTTTTGAGTCCCAAAGACTCGGTCCAAGACCGTGTCTTTGCCCACACGAGGGGGAATCTCTGGATCCGCAAACCCATTGAGATTCCTCATAAGGGTCAGAACCTGCCGGAACGTATGCTCTGACTCCTGCAGCTCCCCTCCTGAAGGGCTAGCAGCGAAGTCTCCTGTCCCCAAAGGCTCTTCTTGGGGGGACTCGTGGACATTCTCTGAGTGCTTGGCTGGCTCCGGTCTAAGCCTTGAAGATGACTTCGTCAAAAGTCTTGGGAGTCCTTCGACTTCCTCCTGGGAGGGATGCAGGACTCCAACAACGATGGTCGGAGGCTCTTCTGCACCCCTACCCGAGAAGACTTTCCAGCGCGAGGTGGGGTTTCCCTCATTGGTGCGATGGGGGAACGCCTCACCTCGCGTGACTCCCGAGGACGGGAAATCTTCGTCCACAGGGGAGGGAGTGAAAGTCTAGGGGGTGAGGAGGCCTTCCTCAAGGACTTACGAGGAGTCAGCTTCGCCCTCGGAGAAGTTACCACGTTCGACACTCCTCTCTTCCTCTTCAGGGGAGTAGAAGCTGCCAATGATTTGTGGCCCAGCTCAGAAAGAACAGGCTTAAAAGCCTGCATGACCGCTCTGACCAGGGACCCAAACCAAGGCTGCTGCAGCTGTCAGAAACTCCCTCTAGAAGGAGTTACCAAAGGGGGGTTCGCCTGATAAGATGAAGGAGAAAAGTCCCTGGACCTATCCGGAATCCTCCCTCCCGCCGGCGAGGGCGCTGTTCTGCGCTCGGGGGGGGGGGGGACGATGATGACCTGGCCGTGCGTTGTCCTGCAGCCTCACGCATGGGATTGCGCTGGGGAGCGTGCTGGTGCTCGCGCGATGGGAAATGCCCTGGGTCGCGTGCAGGCGAGCGATGGGAAATGACCTGGGTCGCGCGCAAGCGAGCGATGGCGCACAGGGGCGCGGGCTGGAGAAGGCAGAGGGTGCGCTAAAAGATGGATAAGCACTCGCGCGCGGGCGCAAGGTCTGGCCGAAGAGCCCGTGCGGGCGATAATGTTGGGCACGCGCACGCAGGAGACACATCCCTTGCACGCAGGCGCGCATGAAAGCGCACATCTGGCTGTGGTGATGGGCGTGGGCGAGCGTGCGCAACCTCGTGGGTGCGCGTCGGAGACCGCACGATGACGCGTTGGCGAAGGATGGCGCGCAGGCGGGGACCGATGGCGTGTTGGTGAGCGCTGGCGAACAGGGCAAGAGTATAACTTCCCCACTGCGCCCGGATCAGAAGATCGTGGGCGCGCAGGAGATTGTTGGAGCGCAGGCGAGCTTCAACATGAGCAACTTCTGTCGATGAGCGCTTGCGTGCAGGCAAGCGCTGGCACGTAAGGGACGTATGCACTAACTTGCGCATACGCCCTAGATGCCCCGAAGGGACTGTTGCCCGTTTTACGTGATGCGTTGGCGCCCACAGCACGTCAGCAGCCAGGAACGGCGACGGCAGGTCAGCAGGTCTGACGGGTGGTAGGTCGGTGTGCCCTTTGTAAGGACGACTTTCCACCGAAGGAGATCGCGAACGATCTGCAGAGGTCCAGGGTTGTAGCTGGGAGAGTCGGAGAACGACGGCGAGGTTCCTCTGCAGCGGACTGCAATGACGATGAACCGAAGAGGCGCCTCCTAACACCCTTGTGAGGTGAAGGAAGGCCTCTAAGGCGAAGAATAAGGCGGGCTTTACGCCTTATACGCCCTCTGGGGGACGTGGGGTCAGCGGGCTGACCATCAGCAGTCCTCCAAAGAGGAGTCTCTGTGAGTGAACTCCCCTCCCCCCCGGGGTCACCGGCAGGAGAGACCGTTGGACTTAGTTCCTCCCTCGAAGGATGTTCAGAGGGGGGAACTAAGCCTTCAGCTACATGACGAGCAGAGGTTTGATATAACTCATCGGAAGCCTCTGCCACAACAACGTCGACGATAAAGTCGGCGATTGTTCGACAGCGGCCCCCAACCTGATCATGTCAAACAAGGCTTCCTTGGAGGGCAAACCCTCAAGCCCCAAGGAAGCCCAAAGCTGAAACAAATCATCATTAGTTACAGGCATATTTAAATCCTCCCTCGGGGGAGGAGGAGGAGCTGCCTCGCTATGGGAGGCAACTCCCTCTCCCAAACTCCGAGATCGGGCAACAGAACTATGGCCTACGCTACCACTCGACAGTTTCTCGGAAGAAACCGATCGAGTGGGAGCTTAGGAGGAGGTTTGGGCCACGGAAGAAGAGCCCTTGGGATTTTCTCCTTTCAAAGAAACCTTCGAAGGAAAAATATCCCGTCTGGACTTCTTCTTCCGGCGCCGAGAAAACCTCTCCCACTGGGAGGTAGACCACTCCCTACACTTTATTTCTATCACACCGCTGGCCCCTACAATAAGGAAATAGGGTGTGAGGGTCCGTATCGACCGCCAACACATACGTGCCACAAGGGCAGTCGGGTAATCCAGGACACTTTCGCATAGCACAGGCCAACTTCACGCACACCTGTCAAAGGAAAAGCAAAAAGCATTAACAATTGCTGTCAAAGAAGGAGAGGGTGACAGCGGACACGTCCGACTACCACCCGAGCCGAGAGAAAGTGAGCTCAAGCACGTGTGTGTGAGGGGGGGGGGGGGGCGAGCAAGCTACCCTCCCTACCCACCCCCGCTAACTAGCAGTGGGGTAGTAAACCCTCGTTAAAATTCTAATGGCTCGTCATTTCAGCTACGCCGAAAGTAATTACCCATATCAAATAGCGTGGTTTGTATGTCAGTTACAGAACAAATACATTTTTACCCCTCGGTTAAGTTTGTAATTAGTTGGGACACGTCATTTATAGTGACATTTGATAATGCTATGATAATTATCATGAATTGTTAGGTTCGGGAAAGGTCGTTACAATGCGCCGTCCGCTGAAGCCACGGCCAAGTTACTCGATCGTAAAATTTCCCCCAAGCAATGTTTCCTGCCTGAATATAATGACACCCGTTGGGCGGCGCTCTGTTCGCCTATCAGCCGGTGGAGCAAGCTTGAACAGCTATCGATATTCGGACTTATGTTTTCGCTAATCCCAACAATCTTCATTTTTAACCCCTTGCTAAGATTGTTAGTTCGTTGGGACACGACCTGAAATTATGCCGAATATGACAAATTCGGAGATAATTTGTATTTTTCCTAACCATACAAATTTTAGCTATTTACAATAGGGTTACCTTTTAGCGTAGCTGAAATGGCGAGCCATTAGAATTTAACGAGGGTGTATTACCCCCGCGCTAGTTAGCAGGGGGGTAGGGGAGTGGTAGCTAGCTACCCCTCCTCCCCCTCACACACAGGTGAATACTCACTTTCACTTAGAGGTAGGACTTGTCTTGGGGGACAGGGCTGGCGGGCAAATATGTGTAAATAGCTAAGGTTTGTATGGTTAGGAAAAATACAAATTATCTCCGAATTTGTCATTTGTTCCGTAACCGGAATACAAACCACGCTATTTACAATAGGGTGACTTACCCCTTAGGAAGGGTGGAAAGTCCCCAGCCATACTGACTTTGGCTTTACCCGGGGACTCAGAATCCGAGTGAGTCGCACTCGAGAAAAGGAGTCCCTGCACCTCACAAGTTCCTTGCTCCGCAAGGAACCATGTGGCCTACGTAAGCTTGTGTGTGAAGGAAGAAGTGTGACCCGTCCTAGGCAGTTGACCTGGAGTTCCAGAAGGAACTCTGGGTTAGGACGTTCCCAATACCACCTCGTCAGGGTATGGGGGACGCGACAGTATTGACTCAATACTCGGAACACAAGGAAGCATGGTTTACCTGCAGAGGTTCGAGGTCAGCTATGCAGAGACCAGGATGCTGCTTCCCCGTAGAGGGGATGATGAAGAAAGAAGTAAGGGCCAGACATACTTCTTTCATTCATGCAGACTAAAACCTGATAACAATGCCCTCAACCTTCTGCTACCTGTCCAAAAAGGAGCCTGAGGTTAGACCAGCTGTTGTGTAGCCACCACAGAGCGATAAAAAACGTATCGAGACTCCTGTGGGTCACGCCCTGCAGGAAGCGGGCTGCGAAGGTCATTAGACGCTTCCAGACTCCAGCTTGTAGCACCTGCGTCACAGAGTAGTATTACTCGAAGGCGAAGGACGTTGCGATGTATCCAACATCGTGCTGTAGGGCGACGTGACGGGGGAGGGTCTGGAGACAGGTCGAGATGAATGTCCTTGAGTCCGGGCTGAAGAGGTATACTGGTGACTCTCCCCCCATGTCCTCCTAGTGCTCCCAAATCGGCTGCAACTGAGGACAAACTGCAGCTGTTCCCAGCGCTAACCTCTCGATTCCTTTACTGGCAAGAAAGAGAAGGTCTTGGGACATCAGACACAGAATGGAGACTCGAACTCTTGAATGAATCGGACCGAAGGGCCGGGACCCCCAGATTCTGAGTCTAGCCAACAACTCAGGAGCGAGCCTGAATGTTGCCTTCCCCTCTTCCTTAGAAAGGGGGGAGTAGTAAGAGACCAAGAAGATTGCTTACACACTGGCCGTGGCCAGAGTGAGCAGAAGACCCAAGGCGGAATACAATCAGAGGCCTGTCGTAAAAGGGTCTTGAGAAGGTCTCTTAAAGGACTAAAAGTCCGAGCCATGCTCCAAGTTGGAGGTCTTCCTCCGACTAGGGCAGGGACGATCGTAGCTTCGCATGAGCGAGGATAGATCCAGCGGGCAGGAAAAAGTTATTCCTTTAAGCCTGAAGGTCAGGGAAAGGCTGAGCGACAGGCTTCATTGCCGAGAGCGGAAAGGAGTTTCCTCCCGCCGAAAGGCAATAAGACCGTTATTGCTGGAGAAGAGGCCTCAAGGGAAGAGGTATATCTCCCACGGCACCAACCACCTTAGACTCTTCACTTTGCCTGGGAGACCCCTGTGGATGACTATCGCAGATGACGCGACCTCCGTACCGCGACTGTACCGGGTTGTCTCTTCTTGAGGAGGAAGCGTAGTGTCTCCAGGCATGAAGCCGAAGCGACGCCCCGGTTCGGGAGAGATGTCGCAGTGTGGTTGCTTGAGTAGTCTGCGCCGTGGGAGAAGCTCTCCCGGGAGTTCCGTCAGGGGAAGCAGAGGGTCCAGAAACCGTTCTGCGCATAGTCCCAGTGGAGCTCTCCCATTGAAAGGTTGACAGACAAATTGGTCTTGTTGAGACCCATTGTCCACAGACAAAAAGGAGGGAAGACGCAGGCGTCGAAGTTGTCCCACCATCACCGGAATACATCTTGCCAGAGTCTCGGGGTCTGAGACTGGGGGGAAGAATAGCGGAAGCTTGAGGTTCCAAGCTGTCGCGATCAGGTCCCCCAGACCAGCACTTGCTGGTTACCCAAGGTCAAAGACCCCCAGGTACACTCTCTCTACGAGGCTCTGCTCGGATAGTCTGAGAGAAACATTCCCCTGCCTGGAATGAGAGAGCCGATGGTGGTATTGAGAGAATCTCAATCATCCCGGTATCTCTACTGCAAGATGTGAAGGTGTGAAAATGCGTCCCCTGCTGGTTAGAATGAAGTCGACGCGCAACGGGGCGACTCGGCAGGAGCTGTAGGATCTGAAGAGGGGCCAGACTAAGGCCCCTAAGCCTGCCTGAATGATGGAGAGGTATCCTTCAGGTCTTGACCATAGGCCTGGACCGGAACATGCCCCCCCCCCCTTTCCTTTGACGAGTCCGAGAACAGCATCAAGAATGTGGGGAAAGGACGAGAATATCCACTACCATCAAGAGGCTCCATAGGTCAACACCCATTGCAGGTCTAATAGTTCCGCTGGTCCCATAGGGCCAGGGAGTCCGGTTAAACATTGCCTGAAGCCACCGGAACTTGGATCGCCCCACATGGAACTTATCCTGAGGCGACCGTTCGGACTATAGACGGGTCAAAGAGGAAAGGAGAACTAGGAAACGTTCCAAGGTAGGGCTGAAAGCTCTGCTTGACTGAGAACAGGTACTGCGACTCTCCTCAGTCTTGCCACAGCCAACCGAAAGGAAGGCTCGGAGGATGTGGTAACAGAATCTGGCGTCCACAGGTGGTCACCCATCCAAGTACCGACGTTGCTTAACCTCACTGGACGGACGAGAAGCGGGGTTTCCAACGTGGTAAGGCCGTTGACTCAATATCATGGCCAGATACTCCAGATGTTGAGGCAGAGGAAGAGAAGGCTCCAAGCAAAATACCATGAGCCCACACTCGTGGTAAGCATCTGGAAGCTTGTCCCGGCGCAGAAGAAGGTCGAAACCCGAGCCTACCGGAGTTGACCAGCCCTCCAAACAGCAGAGGAGGCGGAAGCCTGCACCTGAGCGGCCAAGAGGAAGGCAGGGGGAGTTCTCTGGGGAAACAAACCTGCTATGCCACGGCGGGATAGCCACACTGCATCATAAGCAGGAATACTTGCAGTCTAGGCTGAATCCGACGAGCACCCTGGAAGATGGATGGAATGGAAACTGAAAGTACCCGTCCTTCCGATCCAGGGTTTAAGGAGTCCTGTCGCCTCGTTACCAGTCTGATCGATTCTGCTGGTCTACGCTGGCCGAAGTTTGTTCGACAAACTTGATCAGGGCTGAGAGGTCGACTATGGACATCCCCTCTCAGATCCTTCCTTACAAGAAAGGATCGACTGAGGGGCCCGAGGGTGAAGCCGTCGATGATCCTAAGGAAGACCTTCGCCTAAGGTATGGATCATTCTGCCCAACCGGGCAACTCTGCTGACGCTATGGCATAGAGGTTCAGAGACACTGAATTCGCTGACAGAGACGGCAGGCGCGATATCCGTGGCTAATCACAGAGATTGTGCGGGAATGGGCATCGGGAAGCTGTCATTCGGATGAGTAACCTCAAGCATCCTCCCAGCGAAAAACCTGCAATCCTAGAGTTCGTGAACTCCTTTTAGGACTATGCCCCCCCGGGGGAGTCTCCCGTGCCATCTGTTCCTGACAGGAGGAAACTGCAGTTGGACACCTTGTCCCAGTTGTCGTAGCCGATAACTTAGGCCGACGTGGTTGAAAGAAAAGGGCGCTGGAACCCTGCAGAGTCTGGAAGAAAGCGCCTTGGAGGAGTGAAACCGGAAGTCGATTTACTCCGCACAGCAGCTGTCTAAGTCTCTGTCCTTGGGCACAAACAAACTCTTCTCAAGGATGGAAGGGTGTCTGAGGTCGTCGACCTCCACAGATGAGACACCCGAAGGAAGCCCTCAGTCAGCGCGTCCAGATGGTAGAACATCGAGCTTGTCCGCAAGTTAGATACTTAACGACGAAAGGCCAAGGTGCCTGAGCTCGAGAGGAGGAAAGTACCCTTGATCTTCCTGTAGCTTCCTTGAACCAAACCTCGGGCCGTAACCGAGGAGGGAAAGAACCTGGTAAGCTCCCAGAGGAAGAGGTAAGCAGTCACCCCTTGTCCGATGGAGAAATCTCGAACGGAAAGCCCACCGCCAAAAATCCTTCCAGGGAATGACGGGGAGGGGCTAACCCAGGTTCAGGAAAAGAGGAGTGTTGCTCAGATCTCCCTTAAGTTTCTCCTATTCTTGCAAGTGCCATGCTCTGTGTTTACGGGGTGAGGCCGTGTTCTGGAAATACGCTCCAGAAGAACTCGCCAGGCTGGTCATGCTGTGAAAACTCCATTGGGAATCGTGGTCGCAATTGCCCTGGAGCTCGCGCGACGGAAATTCCTGGTGGTCGGCGAGCGATAACCCATAGACGAGCAATGGATACTGCAAGAAATAAGCCGACATTTGTGCGAAGAAACACTGTAGGTTCGCGCGACGGAACACCATCCGTCCGCGCGATGGAAAAACCGTTGGGTCGCGCGTGGGCGAACATTGGAGAGCATGAGCGTAGACATGCAGGCACGTGGGCGTGTGGGCGCGCAGTCGAGTGGTCGCGCGGTTGCACGGGCGAGCGGTCGCGCGGTCGTGAGGGTGGGCAGGTGGATGAGAGCGAGTCCGAGGCGGCGAACGCAAGCGTTAGCGCGATGGCGAGGAAAACGCGCTGCCGCGTGGGCGAGGAGGACCGCTGGCGATATGGATCAACAAGCGATCGGTGGTGAGCTGGTGAGCGCTAACGCGCAGGTTGGCAATGGCGCGCTGTGTTATGCCGACGCGAAGGTCGAGCAGTATGCGCAGGTGAGCGATCGTGCGTTGGCGAGCAGTATGCGAAGGTGAGCGATCCCGAGCAGTGATCAGCAGGCGCCGGGTCGCGCCATGGTGATCAGTATGCGCAGGGTCGCGTGATGGTGATCAGCATGCCAGGGTCGCGCGATGGCGATCAGCATGCGCAGGTAGGCGGTCGCGCGATGGCGAACAGCATCTACAGGTGGGCGATCGCGCGATGGCGAACAGCATCTACAGGTGGGCGATCGCGCGATGGCGAACAGCATCTACAGGTGGGCGATCGCGCGATGGCGAACAGCATCTACAGGTGGGCGATCGTGCGATGGCGAACAGCATACGCAGTTGAGGGTCGCGCGATGGTGATCAGCATGCGCAGGGTCGAGCGATGGTGATCAGCATCCGCAGGTGTGCGGTCGCGCGATGGCGATCAGCATCCGCAGTTGAGGGTCGCGCGATGGCGATCAGCATCCACAGTTGAGGGTCGCGCGATGGCGATCAGCATCCACAGTTGAGGGTCGCGCGATGGCGATCAGCATCCGCAGTTCGAGGGTCGCGCGATGGCGATCAGCATCCGCAGTTTGAGGGTCGCGCGATGGCGATCAGCATCCGCAGTTTGAGGGTCGCGCGATGGCGATCAGCATCCGCAGTTGAGGGTCGCGCGATGGCGATCAGCATCCGCAGTTGAGGGTCGCGCGATGGCGATCAGCATGCGCAGGTGAGCTAGTAACTGGCGAACCATGTTCCTTCAGAAGTGTTGGAGAACGTTGGCGTGCCGGCTGTAACACACGTGGGCGATCCGGAGATCGCTGGCGAGCTGATGATCGCTGACGAGCAGAAGGCTACGCGTGGAAGCCTGCGCAAAGAAGAAGAGTCCTTGACCCCGACCTGAACCGAAGTTCTAGATCGCGAGGGCGAACGTGGGCGCACAGGGCGCGTAACAGGAACCAACAGGAACCGCAGGGATGATCATCTTGAAAGCGCTGACGAACAAGAGAGCGCTGATGAGCAGAAGAGCGCCTGTGTGCTCACACTGAGCAGGAGCAGGAGAGAACACAGCAGAAGGGCGTGCAGGGAAACCCTGACACGCTAGGGAAGAACCCCCGTGGGGGCAACCCTTTGCCCCGAAGGGATCGTTGTCCGCCGGGAGACTGATGTCCGTCGGAAGACCGCTGTCCGTCGTCTGTCGGGAAGACCGTTGTCCGTCGGGAAGACCGTTGCCCGTCGGAAGACGAGATCAGACTGCTGTCCATCTGCACCAAGGCGGAAGATCGAGAAAAAGGAGTTGTAGGCTGCAAACGGAGATCCAAAAAGGCGCCTCAAGCACCCTTATAGGGAGATGAGAGGCCCTTACGACGAGGCGGACGGTGGGCCTTACGGCGAGGGAGGCCAACAGCAACAGCAACAGAAGAAACCTCCGAAGAGGAGTCTCTATGAGTGTACTCTCTCGCGAACGAAAGAGAAACACTTCGTGGAAGAGACTGGTCAGCCAGTGACCTAAAAGGAGCAATCCTCCGAAGAGGAGCTCCTGCAGTTGCCCAGCCCCTTGAGCGAAACTGCAGGTGCGACCGCTCAGCACCAAGAGCATAGTCGCACGAAAAAAAGGCAAGAGAAGAACCCCCCCAAAAGGGGAAAAACTCAAGCCTGGACAGGAAAAACTTCCCTCGGAAGGAAAGTTACCCGCCCAAGGAGGCAAGCCTCCTGAGAGTTCTAAAATGAACTGGAGAGCTGTCCGTCGTCACGGGAGTACTACCAGTAGAAGGAGACACGCCCCTGACGAAAAAACAAGGGGGGAGGCAGCAACAGCCGAATCCCCAGGACTCAACCAGACAGCTCACACCGTTGCTATATTACAGAAACGAACTAGATCGGTAACTGTAAAAAAATAAAACAAATAATATTAGTACACATTCATTCCCCCGGGAAGGCTCCGAAGAGGAATCCCGAGGGAAAGGAACAAGAATTTCACAACAGGCACGTGCCCTCACAACCACTTACACTCGCGGAAGGAGAGCTGTAACCAAAACAGAATTATAACAATTATAATTATGTAACTATGTAATTATGTAATTTAAAAATGAATGAACACTAAAGAAAGAACGAAAACCCCGAAAGGAATCGTTCTACAAGCTGAAAAACAAAAAACAACTACAATTAGATTCATAACTAATTGAGACAAACGTACGGCGTAGCAACCCCCACACGGAAAGGAAGCTAGGCTACAAGGGCGTAGTAACACGTAGTAAAAGGGTGAACGACCTCAAGAGAGAGAGAGAGAAAGACATAAGTCAAACTCGATCGCCACCCATAAAATTACGCCGTGGTGGCCTAACTGCCGAGGCCTCCACGTAGATATCGTACACTACACACACAAATCTGAAAAGGAAACTTACTTATTTCTATACTCAAATATATATACAAACATGAAAACATGTTTACATATATATTGAGTAAATGAAAAGTAAGCGATTAAGTAAAGACAAAACAAACAAACAATGGCTGCCAAGAGAGGACCAAGACAGAGACGTCTGTCACAGTCAGAGCCAAAAGTGAAAGTGAGTATTCACCTGTGTGTGAGGGGGAGGAGGGGTAGCTAGCTACCACTCCCCTAACCCCCCCGCTAACTAGCGCGGGGGTAATACACCCTCGTTAAATTCTAATGGCTCGCCATTTCAGCTACGCTAAAAGGTAACCCTATTGTAAATAGCGTGGTTTGTATTCCGGTTACGGAACAAACTAATTTGTTATACAGTGATACCTCGGTACTCGACCATAATCCGTTCGAGATCCGTGTTCGACCTCCGATTTGTTCGAGTACCGAATTTTTTTTCCCCATAAGAAATAATGGTATATATTCTATTCCGTTCCCAAGCACTCGAACAGGCCCAAAATATTAATAAAACGTGTACCTAAACAACAATAATTATCTAAATGTGTATGAAATTGGTCAGAAAATCCTATAAAACAATTTTAAACCATTTACTGTACTAAAATAAAACAATTTTAAACCATTTTCTGTACTGTAGTGAACATACCTTTGAGCAGCGGTTCGATGGCATACAGGGATGGATGTGGAGAGGATGGAAGGGGGAGGTTACTGCTTGGAAGGAGAGTCCCCTTCCATGATGTGGCGGGGTAGTTCTCCTTCAGGAGTTGTTTCTCTCTCCAATGAAAGGGTGGGCAGATCTATTTCAGGAGTTTCTTCTCTTCTTTGTCTCTTCTTTGGAGGAGAAACAGGCTTTGATGTAGCAGCTTTCTTTTCTTTTGTGAAAAACTGGTCTATTGTTAATTGTTTCTTCCTCCTCTGCAGTATTCTTCGAAAATGATACATGACACTATCATTAAACATATGCACTGCCCGGTTTGCTACTGCAATTTCTGGGTGGTATTTTTCAGCAAAAGCCTGCACATCTGCCCACTTGGAACAAATTTCATTGATGAGAGAACTTGGAACATCCTCCCTTACCTCATCCTCTTCTGAAGATTCCTGCTCCACAATCAGATCCTGCTGCTGTTGTTGTTGCAGGTGCAACAATTCCTCCACAGTCAACTCGGTAGAATGGCTTTCTACAAGCTCATCAATATCATCCTTGTCGACCTCAAGCCCCAAACTCCTGCCCATGACAACAATTTCCTCAACGACATCAGTGTCATCAGAAATTACAGGGGTAGCAGTGCTTGGACCCGCCTCTGGTTGGAAACCTTCAAACTCCCTCTCTGTGACACATGATGGCCACAGCTTACGCCAGGCAGAGTTCAATGTCCTATAGGTCACACCTCGCCAAGCTTGGTCAATCATGTTAACAGAGTTGAGGATGCTGAAGTGTTCCTTCCAGAATTCCTTTAGGGTCAACTTCGTGTCACTGGTCACTTCAAAACACTTTCTGAAAAGGGCCTTGGTATAGAGTTTTTTGAAGTTTGAAATGACCTGTTGGTCCATGGGCTGGAGTATGGGAGTAGTATTGGGGGGCAAGAATTTGATTTTGATAAAGCTGTATTCTTCTTTCAAGTCATCCTCGAGACCTGGAGGATGTGCAGGAGCATTGTCCATAACCAGAAGACATTTCATTGGCAAGCTCTTTTCAATGAGGTAAGCCTTAACCTGGGGGGCAAACACTTCGTTTATCCACTCAGTAAAGAATTGTCTTGTGACCCAAGATTTAGTGTTCGAGCGCCACATAACTGGTAGTGCACTTTTACAAATATTATTTCGTTTGAACACCCGGGGGTTGTCCGAGTGGTACACTAACAAGGGTTTGATCTTGCAATCGCCACTTGCATTTGCACACAGCAACAATGTTAGCCTATCTTTCATTGGCTTGTGACCTGGCATCTTCGTCTCGTCCTTGGTAATGTACGTATTGGCTGGCATTTTCTTCCAAAATAACCCAGTCTCATCACAATTAAAGACTTGTTGTGCGATCAAATTTTGTTCATTTATGTACCGATCGAATTCCCCCACGTATTTATCGGCTGCAATTTGATCCGAACTAGCTGCCTCCCCATGCCTAGTAACACGATGAATACCTGTTCTATTACGAAACTTTTCAAACCAACCCCTGCTCGCTTTAAATGTAAATGAATCACTTTCACTGGTACTCGGACTTTTCTTCACTAATTCTTCATAGATATGCAACGCTTTTTCACAAATGAACGCTTCACTAACACTTTCCCCGGCCAACTGTTTTTCTTTAATAAATATTAAAAGCAACTTTTCCATCTCCTCAATCACTTGTGGCCTTTGCTTAGTTACCGCCGTAACTCCCGTTGCAACATTCGCCTTCTTAATCATTTCTTTATGCTTTAAAAACGTAGAAATGGTCGACTTCGCCATTCCGTATTCTACCGCTAAATCGGACACTCGTACACCATTCTCATATTTCGCTATAATTTCCTTCTTCAACTCGATCGTTGTTCGCACTGTTTTCCTCTTCTCCTTCCCCTTAACACTCATTACTTTCTTGGGACTCATTATGAAAGCTAAAAAAGCAATTAAAAGCACTGAAAATCACTAAATCACAACGAATGCTGATCGCGCGTTGTCTGAGTGACGCTCTCGAGAGAACTGATGCTTCCCGAACAAGCGAGAGTGGCCGAGATGGCGCGATCATCACAAAGCCCATGCGGTCGTCACGTGTTCGGCTGGTCGAGTACCGAATTTTTGGTCGAGCACCGCAGCAAAAATTTCTCGAAAATTTTGGTCGAACTCCGAATTGTTCGAGTATAGAGTCGTTCGACTACCGAGGTATCACTGTATATACAACCAAAGGTTAGGTTAGCCAACATCTAGTTAAGATGTTTCGGTACATAAAGCCAGTGTCAAACAAACCACCCGAACTAACCCTTCGTTTCCTTGATCTTGTAGGCCTACTTTTGCTGGCTGCGTGATTTCAAAATTTTAAATCCCCCCCCCCTCGACCCGAGATTGACCTACACACGAGGTCGACCCTTTCCGACGCTAAACGCCGTAATGGACAGACGTGTTCCGTATAGTTTCTCTTTGAGCGATGGTGTTGAGTTTATTACTCATATAGATCAGCTTGATGCTTTGAAGACAATAAGGTTTTTAGACCTACTCGAGTTACCCCGTAATTTCTTCATTTTTTATTTCGAAAAGGGCTCTTAGGTGACATTAGGGGTCCCTGTTAAGGCACAAGAACCGGAGGATTTAGACTTCAGCAACAACAAATATTAAGGTAATCCTGAGAAACTTTATTATTACAATGTGGTTAAGATATAATTTAGAGTGCTGCCCATAGCTTTTTTTTGTGTAGGAGAGAGACTTATGAAGGGGGTTGGGGGGCTTGCCCCCGGCTACGGGTTGTGGCCTGGGAACTACTAGGTTGGGTTTGTGGGGTTTGTATGTTAGTGACAGTGGTTGGGGGGGTTGCAGGGGGGCGTTAGCCCCCTGGTTAGGTCACGAGGAAGGTAAGGACGCGGCTTGTAGGTCAGGTTAGGAGGGGAATTTTGGGTTAGTTGTCCATTTTTCTCGCACGTTTCCGACTTTCATGCGCAGAGTGGTCCTAGTATGTAGATTGTTGGGACAAGCATTTACAAATTTAGTGAATTTAATATTTCATTCTGTGATCATTCCCCTGAAAAGGAGCCGATTTTGGACATTTTTACTCGATTTTCGGTCGGTGTGACGGTCTGAACGATCTCCCGGTGGGTAGTTTGTAGCGCTTCGGCCAAGCGTCCTAATTTGTTTATTATCGCTCCGACTGTTATCTTGTATAGAATAAAAACGTTTGGAAATGGTCTACGGATCTTAAATATGTTGTGTAAGGGGGGGTCCGGGGGGGCACGGCCACCCTGGGTAAGGACACGGATTTTAGCATAGGTTAGGTGGGTTTTTTAAGTTAGCTTCTCCCGTCGTACTTGTAGGTAAGGAAACTGTTGTGTAAGGGGGGGTCCGGGTGGGCGCAGCCCCCCTGGGTAAGGATACGGCTTTTAGCATAGGTTAGGTGGGTTTTTTAAGTTAGCTTCTCCCGCCAAAATCGTTTTCAGAACGACGGCCACAGTTCAGAATATTCCCGTTTTCTACGGGATCTGGCCGCCACCCTACAAAGGCTCCCTCCCGGTCTCAGAAATCTCTTTGATATTGTATAATGGTTCTTTTCCGCCATTAGTGATAGATATAGGAAAGCATTGTGGTTTAGACATAAACAGAGACAAAAGTAGCGTACTTATATATAATATGAAGGAGAAACCAGATAATATAGAGGGAATAAGAGTAGTAAGCAATATTAAATACCCAGGTATCAAGGTAGATGATAGTAGGAATATGTTCAAAACACAGAAAAGTGAAATGATAGTTAAGAAAAACCGGAAGAAATAGAGGGTATTAAAGTAACAGATAGTATAAAATATTTAGGAATAGAGATAGAAGGGAAAAGAAATATGTTTAAAAAACAAAAGAAGAAAATGATGGAAAAGGCAGAAAAGCTAGCAAACTTAACCTACTCAATTATTGCGAAAAGCTGCCACAAAATACTAATAGGAAAAACATATTGGAAAAATGTAGCCTTACCCGGAATACTGTATGGCACGGCAGTAATGAACATAACAGAAAGTGAAATAAAACGATTACAACAGATTGAAAACGGAGTAGGAAGAAAAATTTTGGGAGCACCATCATATGCAGCAGTAGCAACACTACGGGGAGAGATAGGAATGTCCGAAATGAAAACTAGGATAGCAGGAGGAAGGCTAAGGTTTGTGAAAGGGATAGAAGAGGGGAGAAATGATTTGCTGAAGACAATTCTAGAAGAAATGAAAGAAAATGAAAATAACAGGTGGATGAGAGACTAAGAAATGGATTAAAGATATGGAAATGAACGATAGAACTTTTAGAAGAATGGGAAGAGAAGAGCTTAAGGCCAAAATTAGAGAAGTAGATGGTAAAAAGTGGAGGGAAGAGATAAAAGAGAAAAATAGTTTAGAAATATACGAACTAGAAAAAGGGCAAATAGGAGAAGAAATTTTTTATGACAACAAACCAAATTCTATTACAGTGAACCCTCGCTACTTCGCGGTTCGACAATCGCGGATTCACCACTTCGCGGGGTTTTCCCATAACCCATATATATATACATATCGCGGATTTTCCGGAAAATTCGAAAATACCGCGAAATCTGAAGATAACCAAATACGATATTTTGTTACCTGTAATTCCATTAATACTGTAATTAGTAATATCTGCTCTTACTGATTGTTCATTGCATTACATATGATATATAATTCAGCACAGAAAGAAATAAAACACGAAAAGAGAATGTGATCATACGATAATTCAGTACGTAGTAAAATTAAATCGAACATGAAACGCAAATCAGATGCAGTCATACCATATTAGAATGGTGTGTACTGTAATGGATGTGCTTCTTTTCCATGAATCTTTTGTATGTATACGTACGTAGTACAGTACTGCATCCAATAATATTCTTTGTTGCAAAAATCACATTTCGAATAAGTACTGTAAGCGTACGAGAGAGAGAGAGAGAGAGAGAGAGAGAGAGAGAGAGAGAGAGAGAGAGAGAGAGAGAGAGAGGCGTAAAATAGCGTACGTGCGTAAATTTTTATTATTATTGTTATTATTATTATTGTTGTTGTTGTTAATAAAATTATTATTGTTATTATTATTAATCATTATTATTATTATTATTACTGTACTGTACAGTATTATTATCATTATTTATTATTATTACGGTACCCTTGTACTTAATCTACGTACGTTCAGTATGCGCGGGGCATCTTCTATGAGTAACCAACGCACCATGTACTGTAAGACGGGTTGTGATTGGTTCAAGCGCTGACAGATGACGAATCAAAACTCAAGTTTTGTTATCTAGCCTGTGATTGGTGTTTTGCCCGCATCTTCAACTTCCAGCATCACAGTTCTCGCGGGTCTGCATCGTTCACTTTCTCTTTCCGCGTATTGCTGAGTAGACGTTCTTAAGTTTGTGAAGTTTAATCTGTGCTGTGTGCGACTGTTTTAAGTTGAACTTTTTGTTGAACTTTCTGTTACAATGGCTCCCAAGCGTTCTGCTTCTAGTAAGGCTGGTAGTGAGCCTAAACGCCACCGAAGAATGATGACGATAGCTGAGAAGGTTACGCTTCTCGACATGTTAAAAGATGGTAGAAGTTACGCGGCCGCCGGCCGCCATTTTGGCATCAACGAATCCACCGTTCGCTACATCAGGAAGGACGAGGCGAACATTAGAAAGACTGCTGCAATCACCTTTAGCAGATCAGCGAAGCGAGTCGTTACAACGCGTAATAAAACGATCGTACGCATGGAAGGTGCTTTAGCTGTGTGGATTGCCGACTGTCGGAAGAAGAACATAGCGTTGGATACGAACACCATCCGAACAAAGGCTTTGAGCTTGTATGAGAATTTTGCGGCAAAGGAACCTCATGACGACGATGGCGACCATGCTGAAGAAGATGATGATGTAGATGATCCTCAACCAGGGACCTCCACTGATTCCCAGCGTCAGAAACAACGTTTTTCCGCCAGCAAAGGATGGTTCGCGAAGTTTCAGAAACGCTTCGCCCTGAAAAGCGTTTCCCTGCATGGGGAGTCTGCTTCCGCTGACACTGCCGCTGCTGAAACTTACGTGAACCAGACTTTCAAGAACATTATCGCTGAAGGTGGATACAAGCCGGAACAAGTGTTTAATATGGATGAAACCGGCTTGTTTTGGAAGAGAATGCCGTCGCGAACTTTCCTGTTCAAAGAGGAAGCCAAAGCCTCTGGCTTTAAGGCATTCAAGGATCGCGTTACCCTCGTGATGTGTGGCAATGCTGCTGGATTTTTGTTAAAGCCGGGGCTTATTTATAAGTCGAAAAATCCTCGCGCTTTGAAAAACAAAAATAAGAATCTCCTTCCCGTGTACTGGATGCATAATCAAAAAGCATGGATTACGAAGATGCTGACCTCCAACTGGTTCCACCAGTGTTTCATCCCGCAAGTCCATGAATATCTCTTAGAGAAGGGCTTGCCATTCAAGATCCTTCTCCTTATGGATAACGCTGGTGGACACGCAACTGACCTGTCGCGTGAGGGCGTTCAGGTTGAGTTCCTGCCACCCAACACCACGTCATTAATTCAACCAATGGACCAGGGGGTTATCAGGGCGTTCAAGGCCCTCTACACGAAGAATACCTTGGCGGACCTCGTTGCGTGTGTGGATGCTGCCCAAGATGACGAGGATGAAGACTTCAACTTGAAGGCGTACTGGCGGCAGTACACCATAGCCACGTGCCTGCAGAATATTCAAAAGGCACTTCAAGAGATGAAACCTGCAACCGTAAATGCGAGCTGGAAGAAGCTGTGGCCCGATATTGTTTACGACGACAAGGGATTTACTCCGTCGGAAATCCAACACTCTGCAATACGGAAATCTGTGCAGTTGGCTGCCATAATTGGGGGTGACGGGTTTGGCGACATGACGACTGAAGACGTCGACGAGTTGTTGGACTGCCATTCCCAGCCCCTAACTGACGCAGACCTCGAAGACCTGACGAAATCGGCAAGTGAGGAAGAGAGTGAGGGTACCCAGGAAGAGACCCAAGAAAATGTAGAAGAAACGGGCTTAACATTAGAACGGCTCGCCAATTTCTGCAACCATATGAAGGAGGCGAAAGAAATGTTGCAAGAGTGGGACGAGGATATGGTTCGCTCGATGCAATTCTGCAACAAGGTCGATGACATCACGACTCCCTACAGGATGCTCTTGGATCGAAAAAAGAAGCAGCGGCAACAACTTCCGATCACAATGTTTTTTCAGCCTCGCAAAAAAGAGCCAGTTCCTCCTGCTAGTACGCCTTCGGAAGAAATTGAAGAAGTTGAAGAGGTGTCCCAGGAAAAGACACCTCCGTCTGAAGAGACGTAAAATACTATCATTGACTGCACAGTAGAACACATCATCAGCTTCATCATCATCATTTCTACTGTGCAGCAAATTCATCGCCATCGTCATTCAAGTTTTTCTGGAACTTCTTTCGTGGTGAGTACAGTAACAATCTTTATTTTTTACTTTAACCTGTTTTATAGTTTAGTACTGTACGTACTGTATGCATTAAGTTAAAGGGAAGGTTTTAAAAGTCTACATGTTGTAACCTATCATATTTTTTTTGTTTAAAATTTACATTTACGTACGTAAAACAATCTCTCTCTCTCTCTCTCTCTCTCTCTCTCTCTCTCTCTCTCTCTCTCTCTCTCTCTCTCTCTCTCTCTCTCTCTCAACTTGTTTTCCTGCTTTGCTACGTATAAGTACTGTATAATTTATATTTGTAAGGTAACATATTTTGTAAATGCTTTGTACTGTAAATACTGTATGTACTGTATCATTATTTATCACTATCATCATGCGTGTTAAATGCCTTGTTTGTTCTGAGCGTGGTTGTTTACTGAGCGTACACGCCGTCGTTTCAGGCGGCGTCATAAAGAAAAAGATTTCATTTGGAAGTCCTAAGAAAAATACGTAAACTAAAACATTGGTAATAAAAAAATCAACATACAGTACTGTATAATCAATATAATCGATGCAAAAACTAACCATACGTACATATATGTGTACACTAAATGAGTTTGTTTCTTCATTATGATCAGAGATGAACGTAAACAAAACATTGGTTGCCATTTTTTATCGTGCTTTTTAGGTGTTTAGGAAACACATGATATAAAATCGCCTTTAATATTTGTGCCTGTTTTAGTTTAGGGTGCTGTAGTACATGCATTAAGTGTTCTGTACATTACAGGGTGTAAAGGGTGGTTTGTTAACAGTACTACGTACAAGGGAAGGTTTTAAAAGTCCGAATATACATGTTAAATAAATAGGTAAATATGCTGTCACTACTTCGCGGATTTTCACCTATCGCGCCCGCGTCTGGAACCTATCTACCGCGATAAACGAGGGTTCACTGTATTATGTACAGAGCTAGGGCCAACTGTTTGAAATTAAACGATAAGGAAAAGACATGAAGCAGGAGGTAGGGTAGAATGATTGTAGTCCAACTCGTCCCATCGCCAACTCGTCCCATCGCCAAGTCGGCCCATTGCCATCTCGGCCCACTACCAGCTCGGCCCTCTATATACCAACTCGGCCCTCTATATACCA
Source organism: Palaemon carinicauda (assembly GCF_036898095.1). NCBI lineage: Eukaryota > Metazoa > Arthropoda > Malacostraca > Decapoda > Palaemonidae > Palaemon > Palaemon carinicauda. The sequence continues at coordinate 46,291,473 of NC_090746.1, read as the reverse complement.
ACTCGGCCCACATCCAAATTTATCTTATTAAAGCTATTTTATATCATTATATTGTGTGTTATTTTCTTTTATTATGTTTTGTTCTATTTCGAGATCAGACCTGAGAAAAGTCTCGTTTATCTCTTTCCAAGTAACTTTGTAAATAAATCTCCGAGGTAAGTAAAAACAGTTTGAAAATAGAAAGAGTAGTCTTTATAAATAATATAATGATAAAAAGTAAAGCACATTGCTAAAAGCTTCTAAAAATAATAATGTACATATTACGAAACATAGACAGCAATATGATGAGAAACTGCCTTCAGTAATTGTCTGGCCGATCTTTCATTATTATTATATTCGTCCCATAGTTTTACAAGTTGGCCGTGATGTTTATTATACTTATGTTGCTGCTTTCTCAAAACCTTCCCTTCTGACAGCAGCCGCACCTGTAAATTAACTATGTTTGCCTCATCATGTAGGAGCTTTAAAAGTAAATAAAAATTTAAGTTTCCTTTCCTTGCCTTTAAGTTTATTCTGTTATGCCATCCCTCAACATCATTATTTGTTCTGATGCTCCGACCGAAGACGCACCACGTGTGAGGAGGCCATATTGCAGAAGTGATCCACGTCTTTTTCACGTAATTTAAAAGGCTTATGAGTTCATTCACCCCTGCAGCTTTCCTATAAAACCTGATAAAAAGCTCTTCTATATGTTCCTGTGGCATATATGGGAGCGACAACAACTGCCTTAAAAACTTGTAAGTGCCGACGTCGTTTGTGTAAGAACTTTGAAGGCCTAATTCTTGCACTTTCCTCCATACAGCCTGGCCCCAGTGGAAAGCACAACCATGGATCGTAACATTTGGTAAAATGTCGGGAATAGCACGCCATACACTGCCTTCAAAGTCAATTAAAACTTCTTCAACTTTAAGGGCATGCCCACCTATCAGTTCTCTTATTTCACAAAGAACTTTTTTGTAGTCTCTGCGCCTTTTTCCTGACATAAGCGCAAACAAAAGGGGAACTTGCTTTAATTGCCCATCATATTTCACAAATGCATGGATTGCGTACTATTTTAAAAGTAGCATCAGCATACCACTGCTTCGCTTTAGATAGTAACTTAAGTTGATCATCTGTGGCAAATATCAAATGCCGTCTTTCTCCGACAGTAATGTCCCGTTGCAAAAAGTGTTCAGGAATGTGGGCATCGCTAATTTCGAAATCGAGGTCTTGCGGTTCTCGTGGTCGATTTGCCTTCCGTTTACGATTTCCCTGCCTAGCAAGATTAAATGGAGCCGGTAGACATGAAACAGGAATGGTAGGATTTACTTGCTCCCGAAGTACCTCGTCAACAATATCAGAAGCAGGCCGAAAGACGTCTTCCATTGCCTTTTGCTTCACGAGTGTACACACCTTACTTTTTACAGCACAGCTGGTCTCAGGTGGATGGCAGTGTTCAGCATGCCCTCTAATAAAAGTGTTACCCACTTCTTTTACTGCCGCCATGCATGAGATTTTTTTGTTTCTAACCAAACACCGCCAATGAATACTCACGTTATTTTTTCTTTTTAGTGTGTAAGAGTAGCCGGTGCTGTCAATAAGTTTCGAATTTCCTCTTTGTGAAGATGATTCAATCTTTTCATATGTTACTGTCTCCCTTGAGGGAGACATTACCATTGGCGTAGGATCCTCAATTGAAGAAGCACCACTGATATTTGACACTCCACCTTCAAATGAATCTAAACTCTCGGTATTCACATTACTCATTGCCACTGCATCCTCAAAATATTCCGTGTTTGCGCTCGAAACTACACAAGTTCCCCCGGACTCTGATTTTCTTGAATACACATGTGACACATCCAGTCAATATAACCTTCTTTAACAGCAGCCCTGTATTGCTCCCGGGTGATCCCACTTCCACAGGTCCGATGCTGCCAGTAGCTACATCCATCACATTGCAGTGCTTCCTGTCATATGTAAAGAACACGTTACACATGACATTGTGAGTACAAAGTTAATATATGACATTTCCTTCTTACTGTCCACAAACACCTAACAATTGTCTCAGAGTGCAACTGCGAGGTTTTCCTCCTATTACGTCTTTCAAACCTTTTACTGTCAATTTCTATTTCAGCGCTGAATGGCCTTAGTACCCCAGTGACTGGCATAATGCCAAAATTCTATACAAATTAAAGTATATGTCATTGGAGTACTGTACTATTTATTTACTTTAAAGGTAAATATTCTTACCTGACAGGAACGGACAGTTTCACAGCATATCAAGCACTGGTCAGCCATGTTGTCCTAGCTGCTTGAAGTCTAGCAGTAGGTTCATAACCATATCAATTATATAAGCTATGGTTCAGTTTCGAAAATTATTCAAAGCCTTGAACTACATATACGAAACAACTATTACAATGAGGCAATGAGGCACTTAAGAGACACTTAAGTGCTTGTATAAAGAAGGTTCCTAACCAGCCTCTCTCTCTCTCTCTCTCTCTCTCTCTCTCTCTCTCTCTCTCTCTCTCTCTCTCTCTCTCTCTCTCTCTGTATGTACATGTGCGTGTGTATCTCCCTCCATCCGGTCCCCTCTCTCTCAGTATTTCTTTTCAAACAATTATAACAACAACCAAAGGATTTATAATGTTTAGGGAAACGAGTTGTCCAATAATTGTTTCTAAATGCAGTTGTTATTATAGCCATTAAATAATGTTTGGAAATGAATAATAAAACCTTTACACCTATCATTGCGTGATATTGCTGTGCGTGTGCTGTTGCAAAAGCTATACTGGACGACTTCATTTGATCTGATCTGACCTGTCAAAAATGGGCCGACTTGGCACAGGCGATGGGCCGAGTTGGTTACATTGAATGGGCCGAGATGGTTATGGGCCGAGTTGGACCTATACCGGTAGAATGTAAACTATGTGGGGCAGTTAATGAAGACCTCGCCCACTTTATTCTTGAGTGTCCAGACCTCAGCGACGAAAGAAGAAAAATAATGGAATTGCAACAGCCGTATGAAGAAGAAAAGAAGATAATAGGAAACGTGCTGTTCAAGAAAGAAGGAATAGAGAAAAGAAAAGAATATATCTATCAAATGTGGAAAAAAAGAGAGAAGAAAATAAAAGAATTAGAATAAAGAAGAAACCCAAGGAGGTGCCGATGGAAAGGCAAATCCCTCCGCCCAACAACAAGAACAAGAAGAAGTTAAGGCGCAAAAGCTAGCTAATCTTACATATTCGATCATAGAAAAAAGTTGTAATAAGATACTGATAGGGAAAACATACTGGAAAAGTGTAGCACTACCTTCTATATTATATGGAACAAATGTGATTAACCTAACGGAATCGGAAATAGAAAAGTTGCAGAGAATAGAGAATGGAGTGTATAGAAGGATGTTAGGGGGTGTAAAGATACAGCAATTGTAGCCTTGAGAGGGGATGTATGAGCATCTGCTATGAAAACAAGGGTAATGGATGGTAAGCTGAGGTACCTTAATAGCATTTTTAAGGGAGAAAAGGACCTACTAACAGCAATAGTCAATGATATGGAAGAAAAAGAGAGGAAGTGGTGAATGCATGTGAAGAAGTATGCTGAAGAATGTGGGATGGCGATGAGAGAAGTCAAGAGATGTACGAAAGAGGACATAAAGAGAACAAGAGAATGGGACACAAGCAAATGGAAGAGTGAAATGGAGTGTAAGGAGAGTCTAATTTTGTATAAAAACTGGAAAAGTGAAATCAAGGAGGAGGAAGTGTATGACAACACATTTTCGTCAATTTTATTATTCAGAGCAAGGACAAACTCATTGGGCTTGAATATAAGAAACAGACACCAAAATGGAAATATAAACTGTGTATTCTGTGATGTAGAAGAAAATGCTAACCACTTTATATTATATTGTCCACAGTTTAGTGATATAAGAATAAAAGCAATTGAGCTCCAACAACTGTACGAAGAAGATAGTGCACAAACAGTTGGAAAATTCCTTTTTTGTGAAGAGAATATTGAAAATAAGAAAAGTATACTACAACAAATGTGGATGAAAAGAGAAAAACTAGTGAAAATAAGGAACACACAAAACTAAAAGACACAGAGGCCGTTGTAAAGGCTATGCCTCACCCCAGAACCTGAACCTGAACCTTAGCTCGCATGAAAATAAAACATCAAGCTCGTATGTACAGGCAAGCGGTAATGTTGAGCTGCGCACGCTAACATTACAGGAAAATAAAACAACCTCATATGCACTGGCGAACGGTAATGTTCGCGCATGCGCAGATTATCAAGGAGAATTCTGAGACCGAGGGATCGTTCAGACCGTCACACCGGTCCAAGGCCTGTCCCCATAAACTACAGAGGCTCCGAAAAATAAGTTGTCAAGTAGCAAGAAAGATATCGCTTGTCCCAACAAATTACATTCTACCCAAGGTTTCTGCCAGTAGTATATGGGATCAAAATAGAGTACTGTATTTGCAAAGATCTCTTAAATTATGAGTTCCTATGACCTATTAATATTGCAATGATCTATAAAACCAAATAATATGCATTGCACTCAGTGATGAAGACTATGCAGTTAATGCTTTGATTCATAAGATTCGTCGTTTGGATATCATATAGCATGTTGAGAAACATGGGGGGGGGGGTTGCCACTTTCATGCTGAAATAATGCGGAAATTCAAGAGGCTATTCATGATCATGGTGTCAGTTATGTTGCGATGGGGCACATATGGAATGCATAATAGGTATCACGTGATAACCTGCTCTTTCACTGTCAAAGGTATGGACATTTTTAAAATTATATTTCAATCCAGTCCGACACTGGAAACATACTAAAATCATTTATCCTATCATTGCCTTTAAACAGCATTACTTGCAAAATCTATAAACTACTGGAGTCTCCAAGCGTTGATTAACAAATAATGGATAGCATATAGCAGTTGGATAATTTTAAGTTTTAAGGGTTATGACAGGCCATGCCGTAGTGGTACTTACATCTTGTTTCAAGTATTTTCCGTATATCTCAGCACATTTCTTATCTACCTGAGACAGTGTATGAATCTGTCTTCTAAATATAACAGGATCGGCATCCATAACTGCTTTTTTTAAGGACAAGGTTTTTTCATAATTGGTTAACTTGTACAAATTACACTGCGACCAGGTTTACTGGTTCACCCGTTCAGGATCAGACCAGTCACCAGTGTTGAAGCAAAGCCATGCCGCATGCCTTGTACTGTAGTTGTAGTGAACGTATTGGGTCGTGGCCTCTGTAACGGCAATCCTTGTGTGATTTTTCTTTCGATATTTTTTCATCTATTATTATTATTATTATTATTATTTATTTTCAATTATTATTATTATCATTACTGGTGTTATTATTAACACAGCCAAAGAACAGTAACATCAAAACAAATCTTTCATAAATAAACTATAAAAGGCTTATTTCAGACTACATTGGATCTCTCTCTCTCTCTCTAACTACTTCAATGTAATTGTTCAGTTGCTACTTTCCTCTTGGTAAGGATAGAAGAGACTCTTGGGCAGCTCTTCTAGAAGAAAAACCCTCCAAAATCAAACCATTGTTCTCTAAGTCTTTTGCAGTTTCATAGTCTCAGTACCATGGCTTCCCAACGGTCTTGGATTAGAGTTCTCTAACTTTCTTGGTTGGGGGTAGACTCGGTAGGGTCTAATTTTAATGTTATTAGCCTACTGTTCCTGGAATATTTTATTTTGATTGTTAATTCTTCACTTGTAGTTTATTTCCTCATTTACTGTCCTCACTGAGCTATGTTTTACCTGTTGGAGCCCTTGGGCTTATAGCATATTGCTTTTCCAGCTAGAGTTATAGCATAGCTTGTAGTAGGCCTAATAATAATAATAATAATAATAATAATAATAATAATAATAATAATAATAATAATAATAGCCTGTTCAACATAAAAACATTTACTGCAAGTTTGAACTTTGGAAGTTCCGCCAATTCAACTACCTAATCAGTAAGATCATTCCGCATCTTGGTCACAACTGGAATAAAACTTTTAGAATACGGTGTAGTATTGGCCCTTGTGATGGCGAAGGTATGGCTATTAGAATTAACTGCATACTTGTCGGTCGGTCTTGTATTGTAGCCAACATTTCCTTTTGGCACGGGTCTTTCCCTTGTTCGGCCTGTAGGTAACCTGCAATACATAGAAGGTTGGTTGTTAAATCAATAGGAAAATTGAAAGGTTGTTAGTTGTGGAGATAGATGCAAACAGAGTAAGGATGGTGGTGGTATTGGAAGAGGGCCATCATGTCACGGATAGTGGTATTTAGAAGGGGGTGGTAGAAGGCATTTAAAAAGTAGAGAAAGGTTGCAGGTGGGGTTGTCCAACCCTTTACTCCCTAGGTTCCCTGCGGAGTGTTTCGGTAGTAGAGAAAGTTATGGAAGTATACAGAGGATGATGTGTATGGGGCCTTACTGTGAGGGGATGAGATGGATTGATGAGAATTTCAGAGGTTGTTACCTCGGTGGAGGTAGTCTTGAAAGCAATTGTCTGTTTAGCTCTATGTTTTCGATAATTGTTTTTACCAGTGTGGCTGCAGTCTGCCTGGCTTATGGTGAATTAGTGTCCACTTAAAGGTCGCCCCCTCAGCTGAGTTGTCTCCCTACATTCTAGTAGGTAGTACAGGAGGGCCTGTTGTGGTATGATGTCACAATGTACACAGGGTCTTTGGTTGTTTTCTAACATTTCCCAGTTTGCCTTGTATCCCAACCTGAGTTTGTGTATGCATACAGCCTGCTCTCTTGGGATGCATCTGTCAATGTGGGGAGGCTCTAGCTCCGTGGCCCATTTGTACCATGACTGCATACTTGTATTGGTTATAGGATGGTACTGTCTGGGAAGATGTGAATGCAAAGGATGATCAGAATTATGGAAAATCTTATGCAACATGCATAACAAACTAACTGAACGACGGTACTAGAGATTAAAGTAATATCTAGATCAGGAATTAAAAATTGAATAGACTGTAAATTCCTGTCCAACAAATTAAGATGAGATTTGGCAATACGAAATAACAAGGTGAGAATCGTGGGTCTCTCAGTTTCCGACTGTGATGTCACTGGTGTGCGTCGCCTGGGCAGTGTACTTAATTTATTTATCCTACTCCTGTTGTTAACGTTCAGTTGTTATTATTATTATTATTACTATTATTATAATTCTGTCTGGGAAAGCATAATACCACAATCCCAAGATGTGGAGAAAATTGTTTTTATTTAATTGTTAAGTGGGAACTTGTTGTTCCGGGAAAGTCTCCCTACATCATTTCCTAAAAAATCAGTGGGGGAGGAAAAGGAGCGCAATTACTCAAGGCACAAACACCCTGTTAATAACTTTGATGACGTAGTTTACGAACCTTCACTCTAAATGCAAAAGAACTGTGGTCTGTCCAGAGGCCTGAAAACTCCACACGTGAAATAAAAGTAATTTGATGGCCTACTCTAGCTTTGTCAGGTCTAAGGTCATCTACACTCTTAGGCTCAGTTTCGCCTCCGTCCCAGGACCTCAGTGAGATGATGGACAGGAATTTTACATTACATAATTATTGAGACAATGGCAATGGATGGGAGCAGTGATGTATTGTAGAGTAAAAGTTAAAGATAAGGATATTTTCCTTCGAAGCATATAGATTCAATACTAAGTCACTCGCTAACACACTATTACTCTTAAGTTACTTAGACTTACTTACTCCTTCCAATATATCGGGTATACTTTCCCTAGATTATATATTCATAAAAGACATAAGCAAAGAAATGAAGGAGTAAAAGTACAACAAGATTTAATTAACCTAATCTTGCTTTATTACACAAATTTACATGGAAAGAAACGGACATCTTATCATTAAGTAAAGGATCAAACACAAAATTTAATAAAAGAAATGCAAATCAAAAGGCAATAGAAATATGCATGACTCGAGTTCTCTTGCAATGATTAATGGTGGAAATGGTGTCGGACAGGCACCCCTGTGACCCAAGACTGTGCTAGTCCCTGAAGCAAAAGTTATATGTAAAATATGTACACACAATCCCATGCACACAGCTTGAAACGTGTAACAGCCAGCTAAACCTAGATGAAGTAAAAATTAGTCTAGGCTAAAATTGGGGAAAACTAGTGGCAACGTGTTTTTACCTGCACTCCTTACTTGGAAGACAGCCTTCGTCCTCAAATGGCTGTTGTAGCTTGTTTGATTGTAAATTGTCGTTGACCGAATAGTTTGCACATTTTTCACCCTTGACTGTGGCCCACCCCTGGAATCCTCACTTTTGGTAGATAAGGTATACCAGGCTCATCTTCTTCTGTTTAGTGGGAGTTGAGTTTGGGGGGGGGGGGTGAGCTTTAGGTAGGCTACACAGATTAACTGACCACGTCGGTCAGCCGGTCACAACAGCGGCTCGAGTATGAATGGGCATACGTCTTAAAATTAACAGACTTGAATTAGTACAGAGAGATAAAGCTGCATTCAAGTCAGCAGTATCAAAATTATATTCAAAACCAGTTTAATAATTTATCTCAACATACATAGTTTGAGGAAAGAGCTGCCATACGCCGGCGTAAGGCTTTTGCTGTGCACTATTGTCACGAGTTCAGTTAGTTTAAAATAGTTCTCACGATGTTTCGGTAAAGAAAACAAAGTAAGTGTGGGAGCGAAAGTTTAAGGGGTAACAACAATATTGGAGCGAGACTAAAATACAAAAGGAAGAAGAGTGAAGAAAAATTCTTCACACCCTGGGGATAAAGGGAGGAAGAAAGGAGAGAGGGTTAGTTCCGGCAAATGTGATTCAACTACTTGTTAGTACGTGTGAAATAAACCTACTGGATGAACAAGTGAGTGAATTCATTCTTCACATCAACGTCCATTGAAAGTTAACAAAACGCTGTTAGCGTTAATTAAATTCCATCAAGTACAAGTGATGTATGAATGTGAATGTGGGGAAAACTTGACCCGCAAGCAATGCTTCATGGAAGCGGTAAGATAGGTAAATGGGCAGTGTTAACTTTAAACGTACGATGCACGGGTAATCAAAGGATTAAAGTAAAGTACACAATTCTTCCCACTCAAGGGGTAAGGATAGAGCAAACAAAACGTGAGCCAATAATAGTCCAGTTCAGCAACAAGTCCGGCCAATGACAAATTCAAAATTATGGGGTTGAATCCCAGTCCCAGTCTGACATCTGTCTTACATAAAATGTTCTTGCAAAGAAAGTGACTGAGGTAATGATTATTTTGCATTCGACAAGTGAGAAAGGGAAAAAAGCTACTTCCTTCTTGGCATTAAAAGGTGAATGATTGATTATCTGACACTAGTTTGAATGACAAACAGAGACCAAATAGGTCCATGGGGACACCCTAATTCTGACCGCGAGAGTCTTGGATGTCATCTTGAAGGAAAACGTTTGCAAGGGGAACATTAAAAGTACAAGTTATACTCAGCACAAGCTCAAGGATGTCAGGGGGATTGTGGCAACAATGTGAGAACGTATCAAGGCAAAAATTAAATTTACGCTTTGAAGTTAAAGCATGGGGTTGACTGAAACAATGCAGCTGAACGACTTGGCAAAAACAATAAAATTTTAAGGCGGCTCCATATACAACTGAATGAAAATAGTAAATGACGTTCGAGGTACAGTGATCCTCAAACAATGTTAATCGTAAACAAGCTCTAAGCTCCGGCGCTAGATCTACATGTGTGACCTTCGCTATATCTGCTGCAAGGGCAAAGGGCTCCTTTCTGACTGCTAAAGTCTTAAGGTTCCGATCATGTGTCTTGTTGAGAGATAGGATTTCAAATTCTGACAGGGATGTTTTAGCTACAACATGGTTTGGAACGTAGTTACGGGCTTGAGGATAGGGCAGTGAGGCAAGGAGAACACTGGTCCGTGGAATGGTACGGGCTTAATGAATGAATTTATCAGTACAGGCTTTTGCTGGCCTTCACGCACATGGTTAGGTTGGGCAGCATCGTCACCCCCAATAGGGGTTCCATATTGAGACAATGAATGGTATTTCCTCAAGGACGCACTGTTAAAGGCGGTACAGCCAAAGGGGTTTGAGGTCGATCAAAGGTGGTACAGCCAAAGGGGTTTGAGGTCGATCAAAGGCGGTACAGTCAAAGGGGTTTGAGGTCGATCAAATGCTGGCTTAAGGTTTGGAAATGAGGACGGAGCAGGAGGGACTGGCGCAAATTTACTATTCTTGTGCCGTGTTAGCAACATAGTATTGAAACTTGAAGATGTAAAGGGTTGGGGAATTGATGAAAAATTATGAACATTGTGCTTGACTGCCGAGACATTAGGGGTATCAATTAAGGGACTGTTAATGGAATTTATAAAGGGGCGTGTCACTGAAGGTGTCACCCTCGTTGAAAAACAAGACTGATTCGGTTTAATGATTAAATTAGGATGAGCCATTAGACTATTAAAAGCACTCTCAATTTTCCTTGAGTAGGCAGCAAGCACGGGATAATTTACTTTAACCATGGGATGGTCGTAATGACGTCTCTAAAAATTCTTGTAATCGCAAAGTTCAGCTCTTACGTTACCAATGAGAGTTTTAAAATGTCCCACGGCTTCAGGACCCATGCTAGGAAAATCAATTGAAGCGGGAGCATGAAGTGCTAAGTCTTCGTCTTCACAAACAAATGTGAATTTTAACTCCTGTTCCTTAAGCCGAGCGTTAATCTCCTCTAGGCTGAGCAGTTCAGCTTTAGGCAATGGAGGGTCGTTTATGGTGAGAGTGAATTCCGCCATCTTGGATTGACCACGTTTGATGAACGGATTCATTAAAGCAAACACAGAGTAAATCTGAATTTTCAAAAGAACATGAACATGAAACTTTACAAATTTGCAAGCGAGATAAATTAGTATTCAAGATTACTCGTAATGGGAGAAAAGTGGTTAATTTGAAAACAAATGTAAATCGCAAAATTACTTTAAAATTCAAAGTTCAAACTGACCGAGCCTAGCAAAGCAAACGATGCTCGGTCACCTGACGTTAAACAATTTACTACTGTATCATATATGCATGCGGCGATAAATTAGGGATAAAACTACTCACGAAGATCATAAAACATTGTCAAAAAGCATGTGGGCTTATGAGACAAAAAAAAAGAAAGTTAAAATTACAGGTCGAGGCTAACACTGTTGTTTTGATGGTTTCACAGTTGCGGGTGCACTGAGGCGACCGCCGAACAATTAGAAAATAAATGGGCGCACGAGGCAACAACTTAACTGTTAAAGTGCACTCTTGCAGAGGCTGAACAAGTACAGTATAAGATTTCCCTCATGCGGAGGTAAAACGAAATCTCCTCGCTAAAAGGACAAAAGAAAACAAAAAATCTTATGGAAAGAACAAATGAATCTACTCTTACAAACGGACAAAGATCGATATATTCTCTAACGTGGAGGTAACGCAAAAATCTCCTCACACAGAGGACAAACGTTGCCTCTCTTTGAGGCTAGATAAAGTTTCCTTATGCAAAGGACACACTAATTTTCCCAACGCAGGGAACGAAGATAAATCTCCTCGCACAGGGCAAAAACAAAATCTCCTCACGTGGAGGATAAACAAAAATCTTATGAAAAGGATAGCACAATTTTCCTCGCACAGAGGATGAACTAAGTTTTCCCCACGCAGGGGATGAAGATTAAATCAATGTCGCACTTGTAAGTGTTAAACAATGAAGTTACGAATGAAACTACATAGTTAATAAATGAAACAACACACAGTAAGTTCCATACAGTTAACAAAAAATAAGAACCCTTTAGTTTGGGTTGCAAACAGATCCGCCATCTCGGAACAAACACGTGGAATGAAACGAACTTGGTGAAATTAAGTTTCTACTCTACTTGTAGGAGAACTTAAAATTACGATGGGCCAATTCGCTCTGTAGGACAAGGACACGTGCTAGGTATACGGGGAACGTTAGTTAGAAAAGTTAGGGAAGGTAAACAACAAAAAGGAAGGTAGACCAAGGTACAAAATGTTACAAATTAGATGTTAAAAAGCAAAATTAGTTGACAGAACGAGTACACCGGTGCTCTCGTTGAGCAGTAAACACGGGCATCTGAACAACACAGAAACCTCAGTTCAGGCAGCTTAGAACTTTCTGGTTATGAACGAAACCCGCTACAACACGTGGGTGAACAGATTTGAAACAGCGGAGTTTCTATGACAAATTGTAGAGAACATTCAAGCAACAAATTAACTTGGTTACACAGGTCTTTCATTAAACTCGTGGTTCATACAAAAAGATCATAATGACTACAAATCACTCTTTCCTATTAAAGTCTGGGCTTTACACATTCAACAAACTGGCTGGTGCATGGGGATTTAAGTGATATAGCGAGATACTGTATGCTTAATCAAGCTGATTTACGATAATGCTTCATAAGTCAAAGGTAAAAGATCTGATTTGAAGGACCACTCTTGTGGAGAAAATTGTTTTTTTATTTAATTGTTGAGTGGGAACTTGTTGTTCCGAAAAAGTCTCCCTATATCATTTCCTAAAAGATCAACGGGAGAGGAAAAGGAACACTATCACTCAAGTCACAAACACCCTGTTAGTAACTTTGATGACGTAGTTCACGAACTTTCACTCTAAATTCAAAAGAATTGTACTCTGTAGAGAGGCCTGAAAACTCCACACGTGAAATAGAAGTAATTTGATGGCATACTCTAGCTTTGTCAGGTCTAAGGTCATCTACACTCTTAGGCTTTGTTTCGGCCCCGTCCTGGGTACCTCAGTGAGATGATGGACAGGAATTTTACGTTACGTAATTATTGAGACGATGGCAATGGGTGGGAACAGTGATGAATTGTAAAGTAAAAGTTAAAGAAAAGAATCGTTTCATTTGAAGCATATAAATTCGCTAGCACACTATTACTCTTAAGTTACTTAGACTTACTCCTTCCAATATTTCGGGTATACTGTCCCTAGATTATATATTCATAAAAGACACAATCAAAGAAACGAAGGAGTAAAAATACGACGAGGTTTAATTAACCTAATCTTGCTTTATTACACAAATTTACATGGAGAGAAACGGACATCTGAACATCAAGTAAAGAGGATCAAACACAAAATTTAATGAAAGAAATGCAAATCAAAAGGCAATAGAAATATGCATGACTCGAGTTCTCTTACAATGATTAATGGTTGAAATGGGGTCGGACACACGGCCCTGTGACCCAAGACTGTGCTAGTCTCTGAAGCAAAAGTTATATGTAAAATCTGTACACACAATCCCACCCACACAGCCCAAAATATGTAACAGCCAGTTAAACCTAGATGACGTAAGAATTAATCTAAGCTAGAATGGGGGAAAACTAGTGGCCACGTGTTTTACCTGCACTCTTTACTTGGAAGACAGCTTTTGTCCACATATGGCTGTTATAGCTTGTTTGATTGTAAATTGCCGTTGACCAAATAGTTTGCACATTTTTCACCCTTGACTGGCCTACCCCTGGAATCCTCACTTTTGATGGATATGGTTCACCCAAGGCCGTCTTCGAGACGGCCTCGGTTTACCAGGCTCGTCTTCTTCTGTTTGGTGGGAGTCGAGTTGGGGGGGGGGGGGGGTGAGCCAGAGGTACACAGATTAACTGACCAGGTCTGTCAGCCGGTCACAACAGCGGCTCGAGTACGAATGGGCATACATCTTAAAATTAACAGACTTGAATTAGTACAGAGAGATAAAGCTGCATTCAAGTCAGCAGTATCAAAATTATATTCAAAACCAGTTTAGTAATTTATCTCGTCACGCATAGTTTGAGGAAAGAACCGCCGTATGCCGACGTTAGGCTTTTGCTGTGCGTTTCAACGCTGTGACGTCACGAACATAGCGTACGCTATTGTCATGATTTCAGTTAGTTTAAAATAGTTCTCCCGATGTTTCGGTAAAGAGGCACAGTGTAAAATCCGGACGTCGAACGTCGGATGCCGTCCGGGAGAATAGAAAACCGCTTGTATCACCGGGAAAGACGTGAAAATACACCTCCTTTTTGTGACTGGTAATGTTCACTGATACTTTCTGTTATTTTCTGTATAAATGTTCGAAAAATATTGGTTTATTTTTATGTTTGTCGTGATTTTCACTTCGACAGAGAATAACGTTCTTGGCCCGATGTTAAGGGCCGATAGCAAGACCTTGAAGAGGTAAGACTCCGAAAACCTTCCAGGAATCAACAAAATACAGCTACACTTTAACAATTTTATTAAAAAAATAATTATTTAATGCGAGGGAAATACATAATCAAACATTTACTCAACATACTAAAGAAACACGTGACTAAATAACCTCATGCATTGCTAAAAAAACTAAGTCCGCACCGGACTCAAATTAAGCAAAATTAATTAATATTTCAATAAGTTGCCTCGGTAAACGGCATACCGAGGCTTTCTCACGTAATTTAAAAGACAGCACTGATGCCCAATCACAAGGATCAACTAAATATACATGGATACAAATCTTACAAAACTTGTAAAACCTATAGGGAAACCGACCTGGGTACTATAGGGGGGAGAGAGAGAGTACAATTAATAGGACTTACTTCAGCTGAGGACCTTGGACAAAAGAGACCGAGCTGAGCTCCGCAGCCCTAACGACACCTTTGTTTCCCGCGTTTTCTCTGAATCTAAATTTCTACATAGGATATTTTCGTCCTGGTACAATAAAATGACATCAAATTTCTGAATCATAAATTACAAATGCTCAATTTCTTTAACTTCCGCGCCTTCCCTACCAGGCTGTTGCTCTCTAGGTTCTAAAACAGTCTCGTATCAAACCACAGTCATTCGATTCAACGCCTGCGAGTTCTCCAAACCTTCCCTCCAATTTAACGTAACGTTGGTGGAGTTAAATGGCGGGATTTTCGAGTGATCAGTTCGAAAATTCCCGACATCCTCCACACCCCAAAATAAAGGAGCGATGAAACATTGGTCAATTGGGCAAGGCTGGACTCGGGGTGGTGGGAGTAACTACTCCAAGTCTCTGTTAGGCTCGCTGCGTAGCGCTTCGCAACGACTCGAACATACAGCTATGTTACCTCGGGGCAATAAACTCTTACAGATGTACACAAAATAATAATTCAAATGTACCTATACAACAGCTCAAATTAGGCAATGGGCCTAAGACAATCATAAGGTTGCAAATTAGCAATTGAAATGTACTCGTGAGTAATACATATAAGGAGTCAAATGGAATGGCAATTAGGCAATGGGCCTAAGACAAATCAGCTTGTCATTCGTGTATGAAAACAGCAGAAAATAGCAGTAATGTACACATACATAATACAGACAATTCAAATGGCAAAGCAAGTAGGCAATGGGCCTAAGACAAATCAAAATGGTAAAAAACTGCAATGGAAATGTATACATAACAGTTCAAATGTAAAGGCAATTAGGCAATGGGCCTAAGACAAATCAGAAAATGGTAAAAAACAGCAATGGAAATGTATACATAACAGTTCAAATGTAAAGGCAATTAGGCAATGGGCCTAAGACAAATCAGAAAATGGTAAAAAACAGCAATGGAAATGTATACATAACAGTTCAAATGTAAAGGCAATTAGGCAATGGGCCTAAGACAAATCAGAAAATAGCAATTGAAATGTATTCACACAATACATAAGTCAATCTGCCTTTACTCACATTAATCGATACTTTTATGGCGCTGCTACATACAGGCTATTACTTGATGGAGTACAAGAGGGAGGGGCCTGGTTCTGTGCAACGCTCGGTCTGTAAGCACGAGAGACCATCCCGTCCCCGTTCTCCACACTCTACGCACTTCCAACTTCCGTAGATTCATGCACACCTTACAATCTGTTTCTCCACCCTCCCTACCTTCCAGATAGGACACTCCCCCTTTTCACTCACTGTTTGCAGCTACGCCTTATATATCGTCACTTCTCAGCAGACTGTCCATCAGTTCTCGCTGCTTCGTGGCAGCCCTTCTCAATGGGCGTGTGGAACGTCCTTGTGTGTTCGTCTGCTTTGATTCTGTTTCATTTTCACTTCTCTCACTAACTGCATAGTTCTCACCTTCATCGTCGTTGTCGACCGTTCCTGTGGCTGGTTGTTGAGTTGTCGTAGCCGGTGCCATTTCCTGGTTATCCCCAGACGTCTCCACGATCCCTGGCATTCCTGCTGTCGAACTGTACGCGCCCTCTTCTCCGTCATCGCCGTCGTCGTTGTCGTCTTCTCCTCCATCATCATCCTCAGAGGGGGCTATTTCTAGGGGAACCAGGTGGCTGACAGCTCGCAGTGACTCGACACCCTCGAACAACACTTTGGCCGAACGCACGACTCCGTCGTCGTCAGGATACGTCTCCACGACACGTCCAAGAGGCCACGTAGCTCTTTTTTTTATTCTCTTATTTAACTAGCACGATGTCTCCGGGGTGCAGCTTGGAGGGTTTCCCGGACCAACAGTCGTGGCGGGCTCTCAAGGCACTCAAGTATTCTCTTCTCCACCGTTCTCTGAAGGCTTTTAAGGAATCTGTCAGTCTTAGGTAGCGATCACGTAGCCTCCGAGCGGTGAAGGTCGCGTTGAGGTGGTCGTCCGGCAAGATCGGTGCCATAAGGTGGACTTGGTGTCCTCTTAGCAAATGGGAGGGGGTGAGGACTTCATCCTCGCGCTCGTCGCCGCTGTACATAAGTGGCCGATTGTTCACCACTGCTTCTGCTTCTTTCACGAGGGTTAGTACGTGGGCGTCCGGCAGGTACTTCTTTCCGAGGGCGATCTGGAGGGTCCGTTTCGTTACCCCTATCAAACGCTCCAAGAACCCACCTTTCCAAGGTGCACGGGGCGTCTGAAACCGCCACTTTATGCCAGTTTTCCTCAAGAACTGCTGGACTTCATCTTCTTCGTAGAGTCCCTGAAGGAGGTGGCTGGCAGTTTTGAAAGTCTGATGGTTATCTGACATGATGAGCTGCGGGGCACCATGTGTGGCACTAAACCGTCTTACTGCTAACACGAATTCTTCCGCTTCCAGGGAGGGACATAAGTCAAAGTACACGGCTCTGCTAGCCATGCATGTTACGATGAGTATGTAGCCCGGCCGCGTTTCGGTCTGTATGGCTGCTGTGTGGTCCACTCCGACTGCTGTGAAGGGTTTTGTGAGAGTGATCCTTTCCTTCGGTAGGGGGGGGGGCGGTGGTGGCTGTCTCGTGAGAGGTTGGAAGGCCAGGATACATTTGGGACATTGTCGCACGGTTCGCTTTGCAATGGAACGTAGACCCGCCACCCAACATTTCTGTCGAAAGATACCCATTAGAGTATTCACCCCACAATGCAAATGTAACCGATGTAAATAATCTAAATACATCCTGACTAAATGCCCTTTGGCTGGCAAGAGAATTAACTGATCAGTTTTTTCTACTTGGGACACTCGTCCCCTAGTGCAAATGAGACTATCTATTAAGACTAGATTCAATTGTCTGACAAAATTAGCAACTTCACGAGGGGGTCTGACTCCGCCCTCTAAGTAGGCATAAACGATAGGCAAATAATGTTTTTGCTCTAATTGGACAACAATACTGAACGGATGCCGTTCTATCTTCGTAAACCTTTTGATTACTTCAACAACTCTCAACAAGAATTGGAAATCTACTTCCCTTTGCAGAATTTCCCATATCTCGCCTGGAGGGGAAGGATTCATTTCCTCTCTTAATTCCTGCACTGCCGCGACTGTTGCTTTTTCCTGGGTTGGATCTTCTTCCTTGTCAGGAACAGGCTTTCCCGTGGTCCTGAGGAATTCTGGACCGCTCCTCCACAGGGAGTTATCTAGCAGTTGTTGCGTCGTTGCACCTCTGGACAGGATATCAGCAGGGTTCTGTTTACTGGGGACATGCATCAAATTCAACTGACAAACCTGCTGAAGAAAAACAATCTCCGCTACTCGGTTAGATATAAAAACATTCTTGTGGTCCTTGGCCTCAGGAGATGCTACCCATGCCAACGTGACCTTACTGTCCGTCCATATGACTACCTCTCGAGGTTCTATCAGCTCCTTGAGGGTCTTAGCTAATCTGCTGCCTAGCAACAATGCTAGCAGTTCTAGCTTTGGAATTGTCAATTTGTTCATTCCCTTCGGAGTGATCCTCATCTTACTGGTGATTATGTTTACCTGATTGCAGTCGTCCCTAGTATATGCTACTGCGCCGTATGCCTTACTGCTGGCATCGGTGAATATATGGAGTTCTAAACCTTTCCTACCTATTGTTCTTGGAAAAGTGATTTCGCTCACGGCTTTCAAATCACTCAACAACTCACTTGCTTCTCTAGCCTTTTCTCCTTTCAACACATCATCCCAACCCACGTCATTCTCCCATAGTTGTTGGAGGAAAAGTTTTCCTCTTACAAACAATGGGCTTATCAAATCTATCGGATCGTAAATTGAGACCAACAGGGAAAGTACCCTACGCTTCGTAGGCACCCATCCCTCCCCCAACTCACAGATCTTCTTACTTTCTTTCACACACAATCGGTCTACGTCTCGGGTCCATCGCAACCCAAGCACGTTCACACTCACAGGCTCTCTCCACTCTTTCTCGCTATCAAAGGCCAAGTGATTGGATGCCCATCCTTCTAAAGGCATACCCGCCCCTGTTAAGATGTTATTAACAGACTCATGCTCCTGCTTCATGCTCTCCAGATTCTCGAAAGTGGCTAGATAATTATCGACATAAAAAGACTTTACCAAATCTGGCCTACCTTCCCCTTTGAAGTGATAATTTAACACTTGTTGTAACAAAAATGGACTTGCCGTGATGCCGAACACCACGACTTTGAAGGCGAAGGTAAGCGCTCGACCTGCTGCCTCGCGCCACAGAAATCGTGTGTATTTGGCATCACGAGGATCCAACAAGACACGATGGAAGGCTTTGCTGATATCAGCTAACATGGCATATCTGTTCAACCTAAACCTTATGATTAAATGATATGCCAATTCCACTAGATTGGGGCCAGGCAATAGGCACTCATTCAAGGACTTACCACCTTTCGATTTCGCGGAAGCATTGAATACAATTCTAAGGGGGGTGGTGCGGCTATCTTTCCTGATTCCAAAGTGCGGCATATAATAACCTTCCACCTTAGGTTCCTTTACTTCAGATATAAAACCCGCTTCAATAAATTTGTCTATCACTCCCTGGTATTGTTCGAAATATTCCCTATCCTTCCTGAATTTAGTTTGCAACGACTCTAACTGTGCCATAGCGTTTCTATAGTTCGTATCTGGCCTAGCATCCGACCCGAATGGTAGGCTAACCTGATATCCCTCAGGTTTTTTCACAACACTTCGCGACACCTCTCGCACGGCTTCCGCCTCGCGAACGGTGTATTTCTCAGATGGGGCGATGCCAACACGGTCCAAACGCCACCATTCATCTACATCAAACTGATATGGTTCGTTCATGATTTTGCACACTCTGAGCGTTCTTACCTGTTCAACCTTTTCCCCTTGGAATAGCCACTGCGGCACCTTCCCTTATGGGGACATACCATTATGAGTCAGGAAAAGATTGATCCCATCCACTTTCTCAACACCTATAATAAAATAGCTAAAATAATCAGCCCCTACTAATATGTGTACATTTTTCGTGGTATCTGATTGGTTTGCTGGATCGGCTAACGTGACTCCCTTGTTCAACAGATGCTGTCTGACTTTTACATAACCAGCGTTATGTGTCGGGACGTCCACGTGTTCGTGTGCCACTAACTTCATCCTCACTGATCTTTTTCCCATTTCAACCCTACAACTCACTACATTGTACCGTCCACTTATTTCCGCGGAGCCGAATGGAGCTATATTCAATGACACTTGCCCTACCACCGGTAGGCCTAATTGACTCGCGAATTTTGCTGATATGAAGCTTCTTTGGCTCCCGGAGTCAAGGAATAGGCGGACTCGCTTGCTACCTTGTTTTCGATATATGTCTGCCATCGCGGTTGGCAAGAGGGTACATGGGAGGTCTACATCAGATTCCTGTGCAATCTTTGCGCTTTTGCATGGTTTAGATTCTACTTTAACTTTGGATGGACGGGGGGCAGTTTCGAGCTGTGTAGGCGTCGCATTCACTACGGAGCGGGACGTTGTTAATTGACTATTGCTACTATTGGGGTTAGATTGCGGTCGTCTTCCCGCATTGTGATCCTCGCAAATTGCGGTGTTGTGTTTGGCATTACAAATTTTGCAAGAACTTTGGATGGGACATTTATCACTACGATGACCTGACTTTGTACAATTAAAGCAAAGGCCCCTTTTAAGCAAAATGCGACGTCTGGCAGCTACGTCAGTTACTTGGCGACAGCCGTGAGGCGGGCGCCGTTCACTACAAAATGGACAAGAATTATTGTGGACAGGTGTGGATTTTGGTCTTACACTGTTGTCTTTTCTTTTATCATACTCGAGTTTGTCGCCTCTTTGCAACGCATCGTCTTTGAGCATTCTTATAATGAAATCTATTGGGTCAAAAAACTCATCTAACGTATAATCACATTTTCTCAAATGCTCGACCACTTTCTGATAGAGCTTTCCCTCTGACAATTTTTGATTTATGAGACTCATGACCATGCCCTGGCCTATATCGTCTTTACTCAACCTTTTAATTTGTTCAATTATAATAGTTAACTCGAAACGGAACCTTTTGAGCTCTACGGGGTCTAGTGACGGCACAAATATGTTAGCTAATTTTCGGTGCAAAATTAAGAGCGTCTGATGTACGTTACCATATTGTTTGTCTAGTAGATCTAACGCTATTCTGTAGTTCGCGGCGGTTACACTTAAAGATTTTACGACTCTAAGCGGCTCTTTGTCCAATGTCCCCAGCAAATAGGTAAATTTAGATACATCATCTAAATCGGCTATTCTGTCAACATGAATCGTGAAAAGTTCACGATACGAAGCATATTCCTGCACTTCCCCTTCAAATGTGGGGAGAGGCAGTGGTTTCAACCTGGGGAGAGCAACATTCCCCGTTGAAGTGCTTTTCACTTGGTCTATACGGTTGTATAGAAGGGTAGAAGCACGTGTAGCTTCACCCAGCATGTGCCTGATTCGGGCTTCAAAACTAGGTTCTAGTTTTACGTGCTGATTTTTGTACAGCGTTCTCAGCTGTCTGACCTCTTCCTGGAGTTCCGTTACTAGATTCCGATAGACGGACTCAGAATATGTCTCAATCAGCGCTCGTTGCGTTTCGCTAAGCAAGTCTGTTACCAGGCCCATCGACGCCTCGATGTGCACAATCGTGGCCACTGCCATTTTGACTACTTTACTTTTATTTCGGGAGTTTGGCAAACTAGGATCAGAATTAGGTTTAAGTTACAAGGATGGGGGCACTAATAAGACCAGACACGTGGTCGATCGCACATCGGGACGTTGAGGACCTTAATTGTCCGTCTCTCTCTCTCTCTAAAGCTCATATTTTATTGAATTCCTATCTGGCTCTGGGAGGCACTTGCTATCCGGTTCGAAGGACCAGTTGTCGTGATTTTCACTTCGACAGAGAATAACGTTCTTGGCCCGATGTTAAGGGCCGATGGCAAGACCTTGAAGAGGTAAGACTCCGAAAACCTTCCAGGAATCAACAAAATACAGCTACACTTTAACAATTTTATTAAAAAAATAATTATTTAATGCGAGGGAAATACATAATCAAACATTTACTCAACATACTAAAGAAACACGTGACTAAATAATCTCATGCATTGCTAAAAAAACTAAGTCCGCACCGGACTCAAATTAAGCAAAATTAATTAATATTTCAATAAGTTGCTCGGTAAACGGCATACCGAGGCTTTCTCACGTAATTTAAAAGACAGCACTGATCCCCAATCACAAGGATCAACTAAATATACATGGATACAAATCTTACAAAACTTGTAAAACCTATAGGGAAACCGACCTGGGTACTATAGGGGGGAGAGAGAGAGTACAATTAATAGGACTTACTTCAGCTGAGGACCTTGGACAAAAGAGACCGAGCTGAGCTCCACAGCCCTAACGCCACCTTTGTTTCCCGCGTTTTCTCTGAATCTAAATTCCTACATAGGATATTTTCGTCCTGGTACAATAAAATGACATTAAATTTCTGAATCATAAATTACAAATGCTCAATTTCTTTAACTTCCGCGCCTTCCCTACCAGGCGGTTGCTCTCTAGGTTCTAAAACAGTCTCGTATCAAACCACAGTCATTCGACTCAACGCCCGCGAGTTCTCCCAACCTTCCCTCCAATTTAACGTAACGTTGGTGGAGTTAAATGGCGGGATTTTCGAGTGATCAGTTCGAAAATTCCCGACATGTTATTGAGAATAGTTTCAATCGGACGTCAACATTACACTATTTAACTGCCCGCTATTTTACCCTGTTAGGATAAAAGCCGGACGTCGCCAATCAGCAGTCACAGATAAGAATTTACCCGGCTGTAAAGTAACATAAGGAGAAAGGGCCTACCACTCCCTTTACCCTGCATTTAGTTGCCAATAGGTTTAGTATGATCCACTAACCAATTAAAATGTTGCCAACTTTAGCCAGACACAGGATACTACATATAAGAAATGAAGCCTATTTCACTTTAAATGTACTGAAATTTTATCAATCAATTTGTTTTTATTCGTTTTATAATAGCCTGTGCCTGTTGTCCAGTCAGAGCCACGGGAAGGCAGTTGACAGTCTAACCAACTAATCCACCACCCTACACCATTTTATTTCCCATAACCATAAATATAAGCAAATATCCTCAATTGAAAGAAATAATAAAACAATTAAGAAAAAGTAAATATTAAAATTAATGTAAAGGTAAATGTAAAAAGTTTAATCACAGACACAAAATTTTTTTTCGAACATTTATTCAGGAAATAACAGAAAGTATCAGTGAAAATTACCGGTGTCAAAAAAGTGGTGTATTATGGCGCCTTTACCGGTGATACAAGCGGTTTTCTATTCACCCGGACGGCATCCGACGTCCGACGTCCGACGTCCGACGTCTGGATTTTACACTGTGCCCGGTAAAGAAAACTAAATAAGTATGGGAGCGAAAGTTTAAGGGGGTAACAACAATATTGGAGAGAGACTAAAATACAAAAGGAAGAAGAAGAGTGAAGAAAAACTCTTAACAAAAGAGTTCCACTAGGGGAAGCAGCCCAGTTAGGAAAGGAAATACTGGAATAACAAACACACTATATAATAAGAGACAAACAAAATATATAAAACATTCAAAGCTCAGTATCAACGCAAAAAAAGAAAAAAAAATAAGCCAGTCATATATAAACTACAGTGTAAAACAGATAAATCAAGATGGTTAATTAAACGATATTTGCACAAATAAACTTACTAAACAGTTATGAAAAGAATGTGCACTACTTGACTGAGGGTATTTTCAATTAATTTACACGATTTAATCAGAACGATGCCAGAAATCACCATTTGACCACGTTTTGAGAGAGAGAGAGAAAAACAAAAACAAAATGGCATCACTGGTGAGAAGTGCATCGCCCGTCGTTGTGCTTCTGTAATGTCACTAGAGAGGGAATTTAGCGATCGGATCCCTTGGTGTTATTCCGTCTTGAGATTTAGCAGCCGAAGACCAGACAGAGGAAAAAATACTAGAAGCAATGTAGAATGAAAGTATTAAAACACTTCATAATAGATTGATCACCGAAAATCTTAAAAGACTTTCTCAATAAGCCAATTTTTTGTGCAATTGAAGAAGACACAGCCCTAGTGTGTTTTTCTTAAGTAAATTTGCTATCAAGAATCACACCTGAAATTCTAAGTCATACAGAGTTAAAGAAACATTATCAATACTGAGATCCGGATGTTGAGTAGCCACTGTTCTTGACCTAACTTGCTTTGAGTTTTGTTAAGTTTCAACTTCATGCCCCATAATTTGCACTGTGCACTAATTTTAGCTAAATCTCTATTAAGGCATTCAGCAATCCCAGATTTATATTCAGGAGATGGAATTGATGCAAAGAGAGTAGCCTCATCTGCACATGCAACAAGCTTGTTTTCAACGCCAAACCACATGTCATGTGTATGTAGTATGAAAAGTAATGGGCCAAGAACACTACCCTGAGGAGTACCAGGTATGACATTCCTATACTCACTACGGTGCCCATCAACAACAACTCTTTGCAATCTATTACCTATAAATTCAACATTGGTGATAAGAAAAGATCCACCTTCTCCCAATTGTCTGAGTTTGAAAATAAGGGCCTCACGATTAACACAGTCATGGAGAACACTATTATCAAGGCCAATTATTTGAACTTCCTGACCACAATCAAGGGATTTTTGCACAGCATAGGAGGTTGAAAGAGAGGCATCACATGCTTCAAGGCCTATATGAAAGTCAGATTAGAAACTAGGAAACTGATGATAACCTCTAGCAAACTTATTTAGACGTTTTGCCAAAAGACATTCAAAAACTTTAGATAATATGGGAGTTATAGAAACTGGGCGGTAATCAGCTGGACTTGAGTTACCACAAATGCATTTACATAATGGAGTAACATTACCAATTCTCCAACAAGGGCTAAAAGAACCTCTTCTTACCAACTTGAGGAAAATAACAGATAACTTAGAAGCTGAGAAATCTGCAGTCTTTATAAAAAAAACAAAGGAAGATACCATTTGGATCTAGACCTCTATAAGCATCAAGGTCCATCAAGAGAGCTTTAATTTCACAAGATCAAAAAGCTAAACTAGTTATAGTTTAGCCTCAAGAAAACAGAAATGAAGAAGTTCAAGTTTCTCATTACTCTGCTTGCTAGCAAACATATCAGCCAAAATAGGCACCTGTGGAGAATATGCGTTATACTTTTATTTAATCGTTGAGTGGGTGCAGAGGTTTGACTCAAAAAGAAGACGAAATCATAGCTTCCCGTTTATTGTTGGAAGGTGTCCTCCGGTCTACTCAACAGTATGAACGTTCGAAACACAGCAGCGGGTATTAATACAATGAAAACAAAAGAGGTGCAATAAAGGGGATAACCTTATTATAAATAAAGGATTAAATCACTTATATTATAACATTCCTTTCCCCTAGAATTTGCAATAATAACAAATAAAAAAATAAATAAAAATTCCTTAAACTGTGAAGAATTTTTCTTCACTCTTCTTCTTTCAATCGTATTTTTAGCTCTCTTCTACTAATACTATAGCTACCACTTAAACGTTCTCTCCTACATCTAATTTTCTTTAGAGAGACATCGGGAGGACTATTCTAAACTAAATCAAATAAACGTGTTGACAGTGGCGCACGCCATGCTCGTGACGTCACAGGGTAGATACGCTCACAACAAAGGGCATTAGTAACCCCGGCGTATGTTGGTTCTTTCCAAAACTGAATTTTGGTATAAATTTCAATACTGCTGAATTAATGCATCTTTTATTTCTCAATACCAATTAAAGTTTGTTAATTTTAAGATGTATGTCTATCACACCAGTCCATTGCTAATTACAGTGAAGGAGTGGAACCTGGGAACCTATTGCCACAAACGAGGATTCTTGGGGTGGGCCAGTAAAGAGTGCAAAGTGCAACCAGGTCGACAGCCATCACGGGCATGGGAACAATCTTCAAAGGAGTGCAGGTACTACAACAATGGCCATTTAGTTTTCCCCCATTTTTACTTAGCTTAGACTAATTTTAACTTGCTTAGAATAACTGGCTTTTACACTATTCGGACTGTGTGCGGTGGGATTGTGTGTAAATATTTTTCTTGGATATTAATTTCTGGTTTGAGACTAGCACAGTCTCTGGGTCACGTGGGCCACGTGTCCGACCCCATTTTGATTATTAATTATTTGCAGACCACGTGTCTAACTAATCTTTTTTATTATTTTGAATTTCTTTTAATTTGCCTTCCTTTTATGATTTCATTTTTGTGTTGTTAAGATGTCCGTTTTGTTTTAATGTAAATTTGTGAATAAATCAATATTAGGTTAATTAAACCTCTTTCGTATTTTTGCTCCCTCATTTATTTCAATGTGACTATTATGAATATTTGATCACGGGACAGAATACCCAATATTTAAAGAGTAAACCTAAGTAAGTCTATAGGTGGTAACAGCGAGGAACTTTGTATTTAATATATCTGCTTCGAAGGTAAAGATCCTTATCTTTAAACTTTTAAACTACTTTACATCACTGCTCCCATTTTTTATTTTGTCTTAATTACATTAACGTAAAATACCTGTCCAGCATCTCATTGGGGTAGCTGGGACGGAGCCGGAACCGAGCCTAAGAATGAGATGACTATAGACCTGACAAAGCTAGAGTAGGCCATAAATTACTTATATTTCATGTGTGGAGTTCTCCGGCCTCTGGACAGTAAATTTCCCCCTTTTGTATTTAAGAGTGAAGGTTAGTGAACTGTGGTAGTAAAGTCATTAACAGGGTGTTTGTGCTAGAGAGTAAGTGCTCATTATCCTCCCCTGTTGATCTTTGAGTAACAACCATTAGGGAGGCTTTCCCGGACTAAGTTCCCACTCAGAACATAAAAAATCCTCCACATAAACATCACACAAAAATAAATCATCAAAATTCTTTAAACACCACATATAAAAGATAAATCATCAAAATTCTTTAAACACCACATATAAAAGATAAATCATCAAAATTCTTTAAACACCACATATAAAAGATAAATCATCAAAATTCTTTAAACACCACATATAAAAGGTAAATCATCAAAATTCTTTAAACAAGGGAACCTGAAAATTATATATGGATTCAAAACGCTTAATTATAGATTAAGACGATCAGGTGGTTTAACATTTTTTTGAGACCTTCTCACTACTGGAGTCTGTATAGGTAACTCATCACAGTAACTATTTCTTACATCTCTAGAAGGTACATTAATAATATCTCTTGAAGGTACATTATTTGTTTCTATGATATTAGAATTGGTTGTTAATTCACTAGGAACACTTGTTACAACAATATTACCTGTTTCAATTTCACTTTCAACAGGATTATCATAATCATTATTCAATATTTCATTATTAAAAAGATTAAAATCACCGAAATATCAATTGATCCGAATGTCTTTTCCATATCATATTACTTGAACAATGTACTTGCACTTTATAATTTCTTAACCCCAATACTTCCACAATTCTGCCTTCCATCCATGGTGGACCTTTACCATAGTTACGTGCAAACACAGCATCATCAACTTTGTACATGTTTTCTTCATTTGAAATACCATCCTTACATTCTTTACTTTCTTTCAGTTTTACATCTACAGTACCTCTAAAATTCCTATTAAACATGATCTCTGCAGGAGCTTTTCCTGTAGACGAATGTACAGTTCTTCTATAATTATAAAGGAAACGACAAACCCTAGTAGTATAATCTCCCTCTTTAAATTTTCTTAAACCCTCCTTAAATGTCTTTACAGATCTTTCTGCAAGTCCATTAGAGGCTGGGTGATATGGGGCAGAACACACACGTTTCATACCATTCTTCTTCAAAAACATTTCCAATTCCTGTGATACAAAATCGGGCGCATTATCTGACACTATCATGTCTGGCAAGCCAAAATGAGAAAACACTTCCCTTAGGCGATTTATAGTGACACTAGATGTTGCAGAACTAGAAAACTTTATATCTAAGAACTTACTGTAAGAATCAATGACAATTAGAAAATATTTACCATCTATAGGACCTGCATAGTCCATATGGACCCTAGACCATGGTTTTCCTGTATTAGGGCATGACAACGTGTTAGCGGGTGGTTATTTATAATTCTTAAAACAAATATCACAATTCTTTGTCATCTCTGCAAGGTCCTGATCAATCTTTGGCCACCAAACCCATTTCCTAGCCTCAGCTTTCATGGCATTTATTCCATTATGGCCATTATGTAAATGAGTCAATACCTTACACCTCAATTCTACAGGTATTACAATACGATTCCTGTATAACACTACCTCATCATGAAGAGACAATTCATCTTTAACATTACAATATTCCATGAGAGACAAATTATTTTCTTTAGTCCAGCCGAATCTTAGACAATTAATTAACTGAGACATCACTTTATCTTTCTCATTATACTGACTAATTACCTTATAAGAAATTTCGTCAAAATCAAGCAATTCCACTAATCTTACATACTCGGCCGGAATCCCAGACTGAATTTCATCTTCTACTGGAAGATGGCTAAGTGCATCGGCAATAACATTTTCCTTTCCAGGTTTACACACTAGATCAAAGTCATATTGCGAAAGTAACAAAGCCATCTTTGTATCCTAGATTTAGCATTCTGAGGAATTGGCTTATCTTTACCAAACAATCCTAACAATGGTTTATGGTCCATTCTGGCCATAAATTTTCTACCCAAAAGAAAATATCTAAGTCTTTTGACAGCAAAAATCAACGACAGTCCCTCTTTATCCAACTGTGAATATTTCATCTCAGCACTACTCAATTTCCTGCTGGCAAAATAAATAGGTCTTCTACTCCATAGACCTTTTGCAATAACACACACCCGACTCCAACGGGTGAAGCATCAACTTCAACAATCAAGGGATATGACCCATCAAAATTTGCTAACACTTTAGAGTCTACAAAATCTTGCTTAAAACATTCAAATGCCTTCTGTTCAACCTATGTCCATTTAAACTTGGCCCCTTTCTTCAATAAATCATACAATGGAGCTGATTTAGTTGAAAAATTCTTAATAAATCTACAGGAAAATGTAATCATCCCTAAAAATGATTGGACCACTGCTACTGAGGTAGGACATGGAGCATCCAAAATTGCTCCTACCTTCTTTGGGGGATGGTTTTATTCCTTCTCTTGATATACAGTGATATAATATGCAAGAGGTTGCAGTGATTAAAAGACAGGACTTGATGGCTTGGGTGCTAGGTAGAGACTGCCATTTATTCATACGCTACATGGGACTACATGATACTACATCCCCCTTATCACATATAAAGAATTGATTACACATAATAACTAATCTGGCATATAAGTACAAAGAGATAAACGATGAAAGTTCCATATTCAAACGTATTCCATTGTTTTCATCCCTTCACAATAAACATGCATAGTACAATTTGTGATTGTGGATAGTAATATAAACATAATAGCTATCATCTTTGCAGACTTTGGTCCGAATAGTGTTGGTTACAGCAGGGCAGTCATAAATATGAAAATAAATGGCAAATTATAGTTTTTTTTTTTTTTGATGCAAAGAACAACAACACCCAAAATATATTAAAACAAAAATGGAAACCTGATACACATGTAACGACAGTGTTCGAAATGGAGCCTGTTTTCCAGTCCGAGACTCGTAAATTTTCAAATAAAATTCATTATTCTGAATCACTTATCAGTCCTGAGACTGATAACTTTTCTTGAGTTTCAAACTCTGGTAACGACCTCTCAGAATTTTCGGTCATGAAACGAGGGGGGGGGGGAGTTGTATATTACTATTTAACTTAATACTTTATGGGAATTTACGGTATGTGACCGCGTTACTTTCAATATATCTGGATGGGGTTTTCACCAGACGGCCGGACTTGGTATACACCGCTGTCGGGTCTGTAGTGTTATCACTAGTTGCGAGTCTTTGGTGGGTTATTTCAGTCTCACTAGGTGGCGGCAGCGATATATCGGCGGATCGTGGTGGAGGCTGTGCTGATGATGCTGGAGCCTGCTGCCGGGTGTTGGACGGTTCTGTGTTTGTCGCGAGCGGTGTCGGACGGATGTGGGACCGGTTCCTCCTGAGGCACGCTCCGTTTTGGGCTTCCACAATGTATGATTGGGGTTCTGACTTACGTACCACTCTGCCTGGCACCCATGTGTGGCAGGCCTTGTCGAATATTCGGACTGGTTGTTCGGGTTGGAGGTCTGTGAAGTGCCGTTGAGTCCGATTTGGTCCTAGGCGGTCCTGGAGGTGGTTGCGGGTCGTGATGTGTGAGAGATGTGGTTCGTATCGGCCTGGTAGGTCAGTGGTCACATTGCGACCAAACATGAGCTCTGCGGGGCTGGTTGTCTTATTGTCGATCAGGGTGGCCCGTAAGTGGAGTAATGCAGTATGCATATCACCGCCTGTCTCAAGGCATTTTTTGATAATCGCCTTGCATGTTCCAACTGCGCGCTCTGCGAAGCCATTGGACTGAGGGTAATGTGGGCTTGATGTGATGTGCTCAATACCCCAGGCTTTTGTGAAGTCCCTCATGGCTGCTCCCGTGTATTGAGGTCCGTTGTCTGAAACCAGGGTTTTGGGGCATCCGAACAGCGAACACAGGAATTTGAGGTGGTTGGCCACACTTTCAGATGACAGGTTTTTTAGTTCGGTGACTATCGGGAATTTTGTGAAATAATCAGTTGTGATCAGATATGTCTTGTGGCTAATTTGGAAGATGTCCGAAGCGACTTTGAACCAGGGCATTAGGGGAATGTCATGATGCGTGGTTTCACTAGGACTTTGCCTGGGCTGGTACTTCTGGCATATGTCACATGCCCTGACCTTGTCCTCTATATCCTTTGCGATGTTGGGCCAGAATACACACTCCCGTGCCAGGGCTTGTGTTTTTGTGATCTCTTGGTGGGACTGGTGGAGCTGGTCCAGTATCCGGCCTCTGACCTCTTTGGGGATGATAACTTGTCGCCCTTTGAATATGACTCCGTCTTCCACGGCAAGGCATTCTCTGTATGAAAAAAACTGGCGGATATCGGGGTGACAGCCTTTTACTGAGTTAGGCCAACCCTCGATAATAGTATGCTTGAGAGTGCGCAGCACTGGGTCGGTGTCAGACCTATGGCGGACCCCTTCCAAAATCTGGGGACCAAATTTTATGAGTGCAACTGATATCACATCGATGTCATCTAGTTCCAGTCCGTCCACTCGTGTATCCAAAGGGATTTCCTTGTCATTTTGTGGGTTAGGAAGGTGTGATAGGGTGTCAGAGAGTACAAGGGTTCGTCCTTCCTTGTACTTGACCCTCCTGTCATACCCCTGCAGTTTCAAGAAGAGACGTTGTAGTCTAGGTGGGGCACTGATCAGTGGCTTCTCCCAGATATTAACGAGGGGTTTGTGGTCAGTGACAGCTTCGAAGTCTCTTCCGTATAGGTAGGTATGGAATCGTTGCACGCCGTGTACTAGTCCAAGGGCCTCTCGCTCGATATTGCTGTAATTTGGCTGCGTTGGTGTCAGGGCTTTGCTGGCGAATGCTATTACCTTCCCGTCTTGGATGAGGGCCGCCCCGAGGCCTTTTTGTGATGCATCGACTTCAAGAGCCACAGGTCGAGTTGGGTCATAGTAAGACAGCGTGCTTGATGGCGCTATTTGGCGTTTCAGGTGTTGATAGGTGGATTCATGGTCTTCTTCCCATTGGAAGGGCACATCTTCCTTGACCAGATCTCGAAGTCTTTATGACTGAGCTGAATAATGTGGTACATAGGGGCTGATGTATGTCATTACTCCCAGGAATCTCTGTAATTCCTCTTTATTGGAGGGTGACGGCATGTTATGCAGGTCGTGTACCTTTGACGGGTCTGGCATCATGCCCTTGCTGGTATAGCGTGTTCTGAAAAACTCGATTTCTGGTTTTGAAATGGAGCATTTCTTCGAGTTTAGGCTGAGTCCGTGTTGGGCTGCACGCTGCATGAACCCCATCAGGTTTTTTTTCGTGTTCCGACTGGTCTTTCCCACATATTGCCACGTCATCAACGATGCCAACAACACCTGGGAGATTCTCGATGATGGAGTCCATCCTGGCTTGAAATATGTCCTGGCTTACATTCAGCCCGAATGGTAGCCTTGTCCAACAATACCGGCCGTGTGGTGTTCGGAACGTTGTCAGTAGTTGTGAGTCCTCATGTAGTGGTATACTCCAGTAGCCTGCTTTGGCGTCTAGCTTGGAGAACACTTTCGCTTTGGAGAATACCGGGTTGATCTCTTCTAGAGTGGGAATCTTGTGGGGACATCTTTTGAGGTTTTGGTTGAGCCGCTTGGGGTCCAGGCAGATCCGTAGGCTTCCATCGGGTTTTGTGACATACACAAGGCTGCTACACCAGTCTGTGTGTTCCGTTACGCGTCTGATAACCCCCTCTTTCTCCATAGTGTCAAGTTCGGACTTGATGCGGGGCTTCAGGTGGATACTCACCTTACGGGGCGGATCACAGAAAGGTATCGCGTCATCCTTGAGGTGGAGCATCGCGGGCTCTTTTAGTTTGCCGATACAGTCAAACTGTGCTGGGAATTGCGCTTTTAGTTGTTCGACTGACCTAATAGGGCCTTGTTGGCTTGGTTGCTCAGGTATTCCAGTAACGTCGTTGACATTGATATCTACAATACCGAGTTTTTGGCATGAGGGAAGGCCAAGTATGGCTGGACCAGACACATCGACCACGAAGAACTTTTCTTGCGAGAATGCTGGGTTGCTGAGTTTGCGGACGCTGAGCATTAGTGACCCTAGGCAGGGAATATTGTCGCCACTGTATGATGTTAGTCTTACTGACGGTTCTGGGGATAGTACGAGGCTGGTGGGTGCATCACCAAACATTTGCTTGTATGTCTGCAAGGGCAGCGTATTGCCACCGGAACCCGTGTCGATTTTGAGTTTCAGGGGCCCATAGGCTGGGGGGTTTTCATGCTTGACCATGAGCTTTGAGAATGCTTCTCGTTTTGGTGCCACTCCTATGTCGGATATCGTTATCATGTCGAAGTTTGACATATAATCTGTTTCTTCATCAAGATTAGGGTTTTCATTAACCATGACTTCGTGTTGCCTGTGGTTAGGAGCCCGATTCGGCTGTCGGTAGGAGCACCCTCTTGTCTTGCTCTGACGTTGTGTCTGCTGCGTGTTGTCTCCTGGCATTGTTCTGCCTCCATCAGTTTTGCGGCACATCTTTTTCCAGTGGCCCTTGATGCCACAACCACTGCATCTGTCATTGTAAGCAGGGCATGACCTTATGGGATGGCTAAGCCCACAGTTCCAGCAGGGGTTGCCCGTGGTTTGTAATTTGTTCCGTGGCTCGTTGCTTTCCCTTCGAATTGCATCCACGTTGGTATGGCTTGTACTTGTGTTCTCAGAGCTCATCTGTATGGGGCGTAATGATGCCGTGGAGGCCGCAATGGCCTCGTATTCCCGACCTCTCTCTAGAACGTTGCTCACAGCATAGCCCTTCGGTTTAGTTAGGAGTTCTTTCCGAAATTCTTCGAATTGTGTCCGTAGTATGGTCATTTCGATAAGTCGTTCGTTGAGTTCTCCGTCTTCAAACTCGCACTTTGTCGCTTTTTCACGGAGTCTGGCCAGGAATTGACTGATTGTTTCAGCAGGTTTCTGTTTGGTATTTGCAAATTCGAGGCGGTGAACTCGGAAATTTATTTTGACCGTTGCATCAACCTCACTTTCAATAAGCCTCCATATGTTATGCGGCTCACGTTGCTCCTGTTCAGTGAGGCCGCTCGCCAAGATACGCCTCTTGCCCTCATCGCCGAGGGCAATTTTAATTTTAGTTGCTTGCTTGCCCGGGTCTGTGACTTCCTGGTCTTCGAGGTATAAGTTCATGCGTGCCTTGAATGCACGAAACGATTCGGCCAGGGGCTGGTGAGCCCAGTCCATACTTGGGCATTTAGGCTGGGCCATGATTGGATTTGGTTTCGAGAGGGTGTTACACAATAGATAGATAGTGATTGGATTAATAACACAGTTTACAGTTCACAAAGAGAGACATATAATAAGAGTTTTGAAATCACTACAAAAATTTGTCACTGGTAGTCGGCACGGTTTTCAGTTTTGTTTACACTGCTGAATGTACGTCTTTGTTTGGCTCATTTTGTGAAGTAGTGCGCAGATAACAATGGCCAAAATACTTGTAAGTAATCTATTCACAACTTTCTTCACTATTCTCACTGTAATCACGGTGCACTAATGTCCATTCTATGCCATATCCTGACGATATAAGTTATGTATGGTTGTTATCTGGGCCGGTATGACAGTCTTTGTCTGGTTGCTGTTGGGTGAAAATGGCGTCATCTGCAGCCGCTGGTAATAAACTCTGGCTGATTATGAGTCCTCTTCTCAGTTATTACGGACAGGAGAGGTATGTAAAGTGTCTCTAAGGTCCGGGTTTGTTGATGGAATGGCGTGGGGTGCGTTACCACGCTGCCACCATGATATAATATGCAAGAGGTTGCAGTGATTAAAAGACAGGACTTGATGGCTTGGGTGCTAGGTAGAGACTGCCATTTATTCATACGCTTCATGGGACTACATGATACTACATACAGTAACCTAAATATTCAATACATTCCATATTTAAAACTGTTTTACTCTTATTTATCTGTACATTATAAGATTGCAACACCTTTAAAACTCTCTTGAGTCTCTTATCATGCTCATCTGTATTTTCACCACTGACAACTATATCGTCCATTTCGTCTGTTTCGGCTCCATCCCAGGGACCCCAGTGAGATGCTGGACAGGCATTTTCGTTAACATAGACAAAGTCAATCAAGGGAGCAGTGATGTATTTTTGTAAAGAACAAGTTAAAGATAAGGATCTTTACCTTCGAAGCATATAGATTCAATACCAAGTCACTCGCTAACACACCATTACTCTTGAAGTATTCAGACTTACCCCTTTCAATATATCAGGTATACTGTCTTGATATTAAATATTCATGTTAGATATAATCAATCAAAAAAGGGAGTAGTAATACGAAATGGTAATTAACCTAATATTGTTACTTTATTACACAAAATTTGCATTGAAAAATTGAACATCTTAACATCAAGCAAAAAAGGTTCAAACAAAAAAAAAAAAAAAAGGAAATAAAAGATATGCAACTTAGTAAAATCAAAAGGCAATCAAAATATGCACGGCACGAGGTCTCTTGCAATGATAAATTATTAAACTGGGATCGGACAAGTGGTCGTTTGACCCGAGGCTGTACCAGTCTTTAAAGCAAAAGTTATACACAAAAGTTTTACACAAAATCCCATGCACTCAGTCCAAAATATGTAAAAAGCCAGTTAAAATAAATCAAGTTAAACGAAAAACTAATCTAGCCTAAAGGGGGAAAACAATGTGGCTACGTGGTTTCACCTGCATTCCTTACTTGAAAAACTGCCCTCATCCTTGAATGGCTGTTACAGCTTGTTGCTGGTAATTCGCCGTTAAGTGGATAGTTGCACCCTTAACTGGCCCGCCCCTAGAATCCTCACTTTTTGGTTGATTGGGTATCTCTAGCACAGTTCTTAGGATCGTCTTCTTCCCTCTCTCCAGCCAACAGGATCCAAGCACTACTTTTCTCTGTCCTTTGTTTGGTGGGAGTCGAGTGGGGGATAAGCCAGATATGCACAGATTGACTAACCAGGTCGGTCAGCCGGTTACAACTACGGCTCTTGTACGAATGGCGCGACACTTAGGCCATGTGGATTCACCTGTCTTCACCTTTCAAAACAGGTGAGGGCCGTGACGCGTAAAATAACACAGCTGAGTTGCCATATTGGGACTTTAGGGCAGGGCAATGTATTGTTGTAACGAGTGAATAGGAGGCAGGATTTTGTACAAAATACAAAGAGAAATCTTGCAGCTTTAAGGGAATATACATACATAATAATCCTACCTATTCTGGCTTACTAAAAATTAATCATTTAAATGAGCAATTAGCAATGGGCTGGTGCAATGGGCATACATCTTAAAATTAGCAGACCTGAATAGGTACTGAGAGATAAAATAAGCTGGAGATAAAAATGTTACAATCTAAATATTATATAGTCACTTGACTTGAAATATTAAATCTGAATAAACCTTAGACTAAGATAAAAGAAATACTTATGAAAATTATACAATCACTTGTTTCACTTGAAATTAAATCTGAATACAATATTTAACTTTGTTACTTAATGAAAATACATAACCAGATCACAATGCAAATACCTTTTCACCTTACTTCAGGGCCATTTACAAAAACTCTAAGAGAATATTTATAAGTACTCACAACGTTTACAAAAACCTGTCACACCAAAACTACGATATTTCAGTGAACACTGCGTATGAGAGAAAGGGAATGGTGGGAGATGGCTACGACTTAAGGCTGGGATTCTCTATCTGATCTATGCAACCCTGGGGTTGCCTTCATATGAAACTTAGCTATTTCCAGAATGTTCCAATCGCTCTGGAGGCGTTGGTGAGGGGGGGGGGGTGGCCTAACACCGACGGCAGAGTTATCAACTAAATAAAAATGTCAAGAGATGAACCCAGTGTTTTCAGGCAACTCTCAGATGCATACCAACACATCTGCTGGACGACTCTCCTAGCTAGCTCCGCCCACCTTTGTCCTAGAAATAAAATAAAGTTACTCCGGAATCTTTTAAAGCATATGGCATAAAGAAATTGCGTATTTTCTCTTAAACATGACGTAATACCTCATAAATATATAAAAGAACATTACATAGCCCTTGTCCCTATCTCGTATGGTCACATAACACTCTCAAACAGTTACATAAGACTTTGTACCAAAATACATGAAATAGAATGTTAATTCCTAAAAGTAACGTAAATTTACATATTCTGACTTAAATGAAGAATACAATGAAATTAACGATGAAAGTCTTACGTAATTTACATAATAAAATTAAATCTACACAAGAGGAACTCATCTTATGGGCTGCTTACTCATCTATTCAATGCAAAAATAAAATATAAATAAAATCATTAATAAACTACTGTATTTACTCTACACTAGATCAGCTATATATATATATATATATATATATATATATATATATATATATATATATATATATATATATATATAACGGATTTTGAGCAAAGTGAAAAATCTATTTTTGGGTGAGATAGCCATGTCGTCTTGATGGAAGGTTCCTTTAGGTAGTTTTCTAAGGGATATTTGCTACAGTGATACTCCCAGAGAATTAACCATAGGTCTCCAGAATTCTAACTCCTGGCGGGAGTATCCTTAATATAACTTTAAGGATATCGCATAAAATCAGGGGACGTATTTTTAGATACGACACATAGCAATCTTCACCCCAAATAGATTTAACTCTTTGAGGGGGAAGAGTGGCAAACGAAAGGGGAGCCGTTATCAAGTTATCCAGTGGACTTCCTCTCTGTACTACTATGAGCCATCATTCCTAATTTGCATTTAAGCTGGAATAGCCGCAGATAGAGTAGTTTCGGGTGGGGTCATTTAAGAAAGAAGGGTGGGTCCATCAGGACGACATGGCTATCTCACCCAAAAATAGATTTTTTCTTTGCTCAAAATTATGGAGAATTTATTTTTATTAAGTGTTTGAGTGGGAACTTAGTCCAGGAAAGTCTCCTTACGTCAGTTACACAAAGATCATCAGGGGAGGATAATGAGCACTTACACTCGGGGCACAAACACCCTGCTAATAACTTTATTGACACAGTTCCCTAACCATCACTCTTAAATACTAAAGGGGGAAATTTTACAGTCCAGAGGCTGGAGAACTCCACACGTGAAAATAAAAGTAATTTATGGCCTACTCTAGCTTTGTCAGGCCTATAGTCATCATCTCTCTTAGGCTCTGTTTCGGCTCCATCCTAGTGACCCCAGTGAGATGCTGGACAGGGATCTTATGTTAATGCAATTAGAGACAATAAAGAAATGGGAGCAGTGGAGTATAAAAGTATAAAGTAAAGTTAAATGGGGATCTTTACCTTCAAAGCTCTAAGTTAAAGAGTGTACACTCGCTGATACCAACTTACCTATATCTACAATGGGTTACTCTCAACATCTCGAGTGCTTCTGACCCGTCCTATAGTATAAATTGGTAAAATTCATATAATGGGGTTAAAGATACCAAAGTTTGTAATCTATTCCAAATAATTCATTATAGCAAAAAAGAATGGGAGTAACTCATTAATGATTTATTCACATAGCAAAATTAAATATTGAAAAGAGCATCAGTAACTCAATTATGATTTATTTACATGGCAAAATGAATAAGTGAAAAGAGAATCAGTTTACAACACAAAATATTGAAAATATTAAACGGAATTAACTCGTGGGATTAACCCTCAATTGGAATAAATAAAATCAAAATCTTCTGATAAACAACTTGTGCGGTAGGCTGCTGTGAGGTCCCAACATGTGGTCAGTGACCTCAAGCAGTTACCAACAGACCAAAAGGTAAAAGTACATTAATTTCCATGCACGCAGCCCGAAAGATGTAATGCCTGAATGTCACCTAAACTTAACTTATAAGACAAGTAGCTTATCTAAAGGGGGAATGACCATTAATTGAATTCACAAGATTTTATATGTTGTGGGCGCCCATGTCCTGAAAGTGGCGGTATAAAGTTTTGCTTCACTAGGCCTACAGCACTTATTTAGCGGAGTCAATGGCCCCTTCCAGTTAGCCCCCAGACTGGAACAGACGTTTCTGTGGAATTAGCTGCTTTTCACTAATACTCAATTTATCTGCTTGACCTCGCCCTCTGTAGACTCTGGGTCCGTTATTGTGCAAGGGGACAGGCTAATGGTGGAGAGTGGGGGCACGAGGTTGACCCTGGGGCCTGGCTTGGCAGTTCCGCTTAGTACCGTGGCCTGTAACTTTGTGAGGCCGAGCTCATGTCAGCCGCATCCGCCTTCCTTCCCAAAAAAAAGCGCATCTCAATGCGTAGGCTAGTGGTCTTGAGGTGCCAAGTCTCATTTAGGACAGGCTTGAAATACTTGTGACCCGTGAGTTTTAAGCAATACACTTATTTAGAATACAAGGAGAAATCTTGCAACTCCAGGGGACAAAGAAAATTCTAACTCTTAACATATGGCATACAAAACAAAAAACAACCATACCTCCTAGACTAGCAGACTTGAGTTGTATTTAAGAGATTTAAAGTACCTAAATACATAAGATAAAACAATGAATACAAAATGAACACAAAAGTATTAATGTTGAGACCCTGGCTTATAGATGAATCATCACTCACATTTTTCCTTGCCGTGACGTCACAAACAATAACAAAATCTACGTATAAACTGTGAAGAAGAGTAGTGAAGAAAATTCTTCACAAAAATCCGTTTTTTGGGCTCGGCCATGTCGTCCTGATGGAACCTGTGGGTTTGTATAAGTGCCTTTACTTTGAATTAGTTCCTTATATGGTCTACTAGACCTGTATATGACATTACCATTGTGAAGGATTAATTTTTGTTTTATTTTTATTTATTTTTAGTTTGCCAAATCCTGAGAGAGAGAGAGAGAGAGAGAGAGAGAGAGAGAGAGAGAGAGAGAGAGAGAGAGAGAGAGGTAGTTAGTGTATCGATTGTTTGTTGTGAGAAAGACTGTTGGTATAAATGAGATTGTTTGTTTGTTTTTAGTTAGGTTACGACAGTGGTGGACATCTTGGGTGAATGGCATTTTGATTTGACTGCAGCAAGCGTCAGTACTGTGTTCTTTGAATGCTGGATTATTATTATTATATATTTTTACCAGTGTGGAAGTGATTATATATTTCAACAGTTAGTACAGTTTTGTTCATATTTGCTTGTCGTGATTGTGAATGATAGGAACAGTTTATTATTTATCTTTGATTATAGTGCGATAGTTTAGTTAGCTAGGAGTGTTC
This sequence comes from Palaemon carinicauda, assembly GCF_036898095.1. Taxonomy (NCBI): domain Eukaryota; kingdom Metazoa; phylum Arthropoda; class Malacostraca; order Decapoda; family Palaemonidae; genus Palaemon; species Palaemon carinicauda. The sequence continues at coordinate 46,251,858 of NC_090746.1, read as the reverse complement.
GTAAGCGTTTTTCTTTTTTATTTTTGCAGGCCGTAATTCCTCCTTAGAGTACTTATTCCTTTGGAGAGAGTTAACTTGAATGTGAAATTGACTGTTGATGACCTGGCTTGTTTAAGGAACTTGATTGTGTTTAGAATGCTCTAGTGGATTGACCAACCGTTCATGACCTGGCCTGTTTATTACAATTAAGATTTCGTATGATGATGATGGTGATGATGACGATGACACCCATGACCCCGAGGAGTTAAGGCCGTTATGACAAATTAAGACTGTCTTCTGGTTTCATATAGTGGTGTTGTGCCAATAAAGACAGTTAGTTGCTTAGTGAATGATTAATAAAGTGTTTTTTTTTTTACTTATCTTGCAGAGTGTTAGTGAACACACGCAATATATATGTTTTTGTGATTTGAAGATAAGGTTGTGGTTAATTTAAGTTTAAGTTTTGTTAGGAGTTTTTTTTTTTTTGGTTGGTTTCTTTGAATAGTATTACGTTTTTTTATATTTAGTGTTTAAGTTCATAATTAGTTTCAAGTGATTATTTTGGTTGTGGATGGTTTGTGAGAAGTATTTTAGTTTTAAAAAATATAGTTTTAAGGTTATGGTTTGTTTTTATGTCCTTTTTGTCTAAGAGTCCAGTTTATGATAACGTAAGGGGAAAGTTTGTGCAGAGGAGACATTTGTTAGTTAGTGTGATCAAGGGCGGGGGGGTTGTTTTTGCAACATCCCGCCACACCGTTATTTGTCATACCCACCAAGCTTGGAACCAACTTAGGGCTTCCTGGCCCCTGCAGGGAAAGTGTAGACTTCGACCATAAGGATTCAAAGTTTGTATATCCGTAAAAACGAAAGGGAAACTTTTTAGAGGTTACCTTTTCGTGCCTTGGACATTAGTATATTCAAGGTTCTATCTAAAGGAATAGAATAAAACTCTGGGTTCTTTTATTTCATTAACTGAGGGTTAAAAAAAGACGCAGATACATTTTTCAATTGATTTTCATAAGCAAAATAAATCATAAATGTACACATCACAAAGTAGAAGTCTAACCTTGCATGGATAAACATCATGGTTATATATATTTCTGACCTGTAAGTCAAGAATATACAGATATGAATTCCTTATTTAAGGCCACTCAAATGAATGTAAAGCTAAACATGTCTAGTTTCACTCAGATGTTGGATATGCATCAACATTGTGTTCAAATGTTCACATGGCACTGGTGTTATTGGTTAGATTCTGCACCTGTATAGAACAGTCTATTAATCACCATAGTGATTTTCACTAGAAGGTATTAATACCTATTCACCTGATGCACTGGTGAGTCCCAAAACAGTCCAATGTTCATCGCAGCACTAGATAACAGGTTTTATGACACTACCTGCCAGCCCCACAAAGTGTTTTATCTCGTGCACTTGCTTCGCATAATGTATATAGAAGACTCTGGATGATTTCCACCCCGTATATGAGCGGAGCCTCTCAAAGTCCATGTGTTGCAAGAAATTCAACGAGGAAGCAACTTTCCTTGGATCGTGACCTGCGGGTGTGCTGTCAGGATCCGCTCTGTGAATAAAGTAGGTGAGTTTCACTCCAGTTGTCTTAGGGATAAGTTCGATCCTGAGGTTTCGCCTCGGAAGAGCAGTCCCTCCTTGAAGTCTGAAGTTCTTCGAAGATAGACCTTGAGACACTCTAATGGGCAGAGAGAGACATCTTCCTTCAGTGGGCAGATTCTCCAGGGACCCCACCTTTTGGTGGGCAGCTCGTTTTTGGCGAGAAAGGCAGGATCAGGGAAGATATTCAGTTCTCCTGTGTCTAGGAACTGAATATGGCCTTCATTTCTGGATAGGGCCACTATTTCACTAACTCTAGCCCTGAGAGGGGGCGACTGACTGGTAGGTGTCAGTAAGCATCTGCCAGGTTTATTGAGACTGTGTACGCCCCTTTGGGTAGAAGGGTCCTTATGTGTTGCAAGGTAAGCATCCGGAACTTGTTGTTCTCGATGAACTTGTTGAGTGGAGACAAGTCTAGAATGACTCTGAGTTTGTCCGAGTCTTTCTTGGGAACACAGAACAGCCTTCCCTGGAATTTAATGGACTTCGCTTTTCTTATTACCTTCTTGTTCAAGAGTTCTGAGGTATATTTTTCCAACAAAGAGGTGGAAAGTTGGAAGAATTCTGGAAAAGGGGGTGGAATTTTGGTCCATTTCCAACCGAGTCCATTCGTGATTAAGCTGTGGGCCCAGGGATCGAAGGACCAATGATCTCGAAAGTGGAAGAGTCTGCCTCCTACCTGGAACCTCTCATTGCTTAGAGGTTCCTGAGGACTTGTTTCCGTGACCGCGTCCTCCTCTACCCTTGGAGGGTTTCCAGAGGAACCTCTTTTTGGACCTTTACCTTTGTAGGGCCGAAAGGTGGTCATGTGCCTTTCAAAACCTGGGTTAAACACAGGTGACTGGGCCACCAGCTGCTGAGCGACCATCTGGAAGGTGGTTTGTGGCTGGGCTACCATTTGAGGTACCATGGCCATGGTCATGGCCGGAAGTTGTGCAGGTCTACGTGGTCTTCTTGCCTTTTGGTTCTTAGGCTGGGGACCACTGTCTGAGGAAGATTTCCTCTTTGAAGACATGCCCCACTTTTGGAGAAGGTTCCTATTCTCCGTGGCGGCTTTGGCAATGACTTCTTGGACCACATCTTGTGGGAAAAGGTCTTTGCCCCAGATGCATGATGAGATCAGCTTTCTGGGTTCATGTTTCACCGTTGCTGCGGCGAACACATGTTCTCTACAGGTCCTCCTTGACCTGACAAAGGCATATAAGTCCTTCACAAGGGTACCCATGTGAGACTTGGCTAAGACCATGTACATATCTGGGGCGTTAGTTAGGTCTGCACACATTTCCAAGCAGTTCTGATGAGACAAGGAGGCGGCAAGTCTTTCTTTTGCCTCCTGTTCCCTTCTCAAAAGATGATCTGGCAACTTTGGAAGGTTCTCATTGAACTGCTGACCTGCTATCTCCGGATCCAACTTCGAGATGGAGAAGGTTAGATGTACCTCTTTCCACTTCTCACAGGTGGGCATAGCTAGAGATAATGGTTTGCATTCCTCTAGAATTGGGCAGGGTTTTCCCTCTTCGACTGCTTTCATGACACAGTCGAGGGCTTTCACCGAAAAGGGGAAAGCTCTGGAGGAAGGAGCAATGAAGGTTGAATGCCTCGTGCTCAATGCTGAGCTGAGACTTTGGAGTTGGTATATCTGGCTCCTTTCAGGGTCTTGGTAAGGATGGCTTGTGCCTTGTCATGTTCGAAGACAATGACTTCCTTCGGTACCGTCTCCTCGCGAGATGCAGGTTCATCTCGTAGTCTCACGTAACAATCAGAGTACGCTGAAAAGCTAGGCCAGAATTCAAGATCTTGAAGGGATTTGGCCCCCAACTTCTCGGAGATGTAAAGATTCCCATTCATCATGCGCATGTGCTCCGTATACCTCCAGGGGTTAGTTTCGGAGCAGTGAGGGAAGTCAGATACTTAAAGGGGCTTAGTAGAGCCCATGGAAGCGCCGGGGCGTTTCCCTTCTTGTACCTCTCTCTTCGTCTGCTTAATGTCTTGCTTCATCTCTTCTTGTTTCTTCCGGAACACTGCCAACATCTGCTGGATCGATGCTAGGAGCGCCTCGCTCCTGTCGACCTGTGTAGTCGGTTGGGGAGTTGGGGATGAATAGGTTGATGCCATCGGTTGATATGCCGTCATGGTGAACTGGAGGTCCTCAGTCACCGTCGAAACGGATCCTTCTTCCTCTGTCGGTGACTGAACCACGTCTTCTTCAGGGCCTTCTTGCAGTAGGTCCTGTTCGGTGTCGGTAGACACCTCCGACATCCGTTCTTGGTGGATGTCCATGCCTTCAAGTGTCTTATTAATGTCTGCGTCAATCTTCAGTTGAATGAAGGGAGGCTGGACCTGTTCTTGGGGCACTACCGCACTGGATTGAGCCTTAGGGAAAAGAAGGCACCTAAGAGATTCGTTAGGTAGGTAAGGTCCCGGAGAGTTCTTTTGGAACCTTCTTACCCACCTACGAAGGGTTTCCCTTGCTGTATTCCTTGCCTCTGTGGTGGCAGGGATATCTTCTCCAAAGCCGTTGGTCAGCAAGGCCGAGCAGTTGGAGCAACCCTTCGGGTCCCAGTACCTCAGGGATCCAGATACGATGCAGACCTGTACATCGTATGCCCACAAGAGTCCTTACTCTTGTGGTTGCAGAACACAACTTTACACGTCACCATTGGCTCCTCCTGTAAAGGAGAAAAAAGGTGAAATGAGTATACAGTTGTTTATATCATTGATATAAATGCATATTTTTAATAGTAATACTTACTATTATATTTAATAGCTTAGGATAGTAAGCTAGAAAGGAAATAGGAAAGACACATATCTGTGTTTCCTCTCACAGGCAATCGCTGAAACCTCTATCAATATTAATATTTAAATTCCCTATAGGGGAGAATACAGGGCGGAACGACTCCCGTACGTAGAGCCAGAGTTAGTAAATATTTATACTAACTTCTCCACCTGTAGTATATTAATTCTGAACGTTGTTTTATATGTGTCCCAATGATCAAAGGATTCATCTGGGTGATGAGGAATTACTCAACCTCAACATGTTATGCGGTCCCAACAATAGACTGTGATATGATACACAGAGTATGGTAGAAATACTTGTACTACTGTATTGTTGTATACTGTAGTTTTACCGGTATACTACCGGGGTTAGGCTAGTGCCTGGCGGTACTAACTGACAGAGAGAGAGAAAGGAAGGAAAGGAGGGTTTCCTATTATTATGGTTTAGCACAATAACTGGAAGTGTAGGAGGACTACTGCCGCCTACTGTCTCTTTGCCAGAATGAGAGTTTTAATGGAAGGGGAGGAATCCATCTGATTCTAGCTTCCATCCATCCACAATTTTTGCCACCGGCTGTACTGCCGGTTGCAAGGTTCGTGGATGGCAGGCCAAGAGAGGACTGAAGTATTCTCAACAGTATGTTGGGTTTCCCACCGGCAGCCGTCAGGGACGGCTCAGTCTTTCCCCCCGGGGCATTCACCTCCGGTGAAGGAAGGACATAAGGAGGAAGTGGCCGAGGCAGCAACCTAACCGCCGCTGCTAGGGTCCCGGCCGGCAACGCAGTCAAACCAGCAGAATACCGGCGAAAGAATGTTGTGACGGCTAGGCCGACACTAAAGGACAGAGGGGGGGGGGGAAGGGTCTTATAGTTCAGAGGGAAGAAAGGCGGCGGCAGGTATGCCGCCTACTTTCGGCCGTGAACTAAGGAAGCATGGCTTCCTGTGCCGATGACGTCTTGGGCGGCAGAGGAACGAAGATTCCCCGGTCGGCTACATTGTCGGCTGCAAGACAGCACACACTGAGCTACCATCTTACTTCAAAGCCGGGATACTCGGCGACAAAGAAGACAGACGGTGTAAAGCTATCTAAGTCAAGCCGGGGTTTACTACTTAACGGCGATGACTAAAGATAGGGGTTGCCGCCTGTAATGGCGGCGGCTCAGGGAGGGAGGAAGGGTTTAGCCTATTTTCTCTAAAAGAGAATATATCGAACCTTATCCATAAATTCTAGGGGATATATGTCCCCATCCGAATTAATAAGGAACGATATGTTGAGGTTAAACATGGGTAATTACTTTACTAATATATACATAACGAGTTAGGCTAGCCTAACTCCGGTGGGGACTGCAGCCAAAGTTGGTACCACCGGGGTCCCCGGCGTATACGAAAAGTAAAGTCACATATCGGAAGAGGAATAAAATAAATTTGTATGCAATATCTTCACTAGTATAATTTGCCTAAATAGCTAAAATTTATAGCTAAATACCGGGAATGTCGCTCTACTGACTAAATAACGGATTTTGAGCGAAGCGAAAAATCTATTTTTGGGTGAGTAGCCATGTCGTCCTGATGGAAGTTCCTTTGTAGTAGCTTCCTAGGTTATATTTAACTACAGTGATATATCCCAGAGAATTTTACTTAAGGTATCCAGAATTCTAACTCCTGGCGTAAATATCCCTGGCTTTCGCCTTTAGGGATTTCGCATAATATCAGAGGACGTATTCTTGACACGCCACATAGCTATCTACACCCGTAAGAGCGTTTACGCTTCGAGAGTGGAAAGTGGCAAGAATTGGAGGAGAGCCGTTATTAAGGCACACTCTATCGTCTACTGTTGAGTACCTGTATGATGTCACGTCCGGGCGCCATCTTGTTATTCCTTGTAGCGTTAGCGAGGTTCTACAGATACAGTACTTTTGGGAGGGATTCATTCAGCCTTTATAAAAGGAAGGAGGGCCCATCAGGACGACATGGCTACCTCACCCAAAAATAGATTTTTCGCTTCGCTCAAAAACCGTTTTTGGGCTCAGGCCATGTCGTCCTGATGGAAGTTTACCAGAGCATTAATGTACCTGTGTATTTCCCAATAGTGCCAATAACGGCAAGATAAATTTTCCTTGGTCATCTAGACCTAGAGACACATGGTGTTACTGTCATACACCACTTCAGCTTATCATGGACTATGTCAGTGCTTCCTGCCCCCTATAGGGAAGAGTCATGGTAGACTCTAGGAAAAACTCGAGGATTGTAAGTTCATATGAACAATCTAGCCAACAAACAGGTATATCGGTCTCATCATATACTTTGTAAAACAGAATTTTTATTCTGAAAGGAACAAATGTATGTATTGACTACTGACACCTCCCCCGGTCTACTTGGTGTGTTGTAAGCAAGGTAGACAGGTTTTCATCTATGTAGGAAAGTTGTATAAGTCAGTAATACAATGAGGTATATGAAATCAGTCGTGACCAGGGACTGATACCTGATAAAAACACATAATTATGAGGTTTGCTAGCTCTAGAACAGATATTGTATCTGTTCAGGATATATTTTCAAGATAAGAGGATAAAATGAATTGCTCTGGCACCTTTATTTATTTAGAATTTTTGGGGCAAAAAGGGACGCAAAATTCAGATATGTATTTATTGATAGACAATAGATAATAAGGTTAAAGTGCATTTTATAATATAATATAAAACGAAAATTGGAGATATAGTGGAAAGCATAATTAAAATGGTAATAACAGAAATACTTATTTCACCTGAAAAGAAACGTGAAGCCACTTTAAAAGGAAATATTGTAATATTTCATGTTTCCTTATTTCTGTCGTTACAGTTTATAAACACTTGTGTAGTTATACGCCTGGCACATGTGTAAGTCTTTTATGCTTCTTTCACCTTTATACTTAGACCAGTCCATAGTGTCACTACAGTGATACTTCACTAAACATGTCACTCCGTAGGGAGGGATCATGTACACCCTTCACTAAAAGTCCCAATTAGTGCACTGTTCCTCGCAGTATTCAAGCGGCAGGTTTTAGTACACTACCTGCTGCCACCACAAAGTGCTTGATCTCTTACACTTGCTTCGCGTAATGTTTGAAGAAAACTCTGGATGACTTCCATCCAGTATACGAGCGAAGACTTTCAAAATTCATATTTTGAAAGAAGTTCAAAGACGAAAAATTTTTTCTCGGATCATGACCTGCGGGTGTGCTGTCTGGATCTGCTCTGCGAATGAAATAGGTGATCTTTGCCCTTAATTGTTTCAAAGACAATGTCGAACCTGAGGTTTCTCCCCTAAAAAGCTGTCCTTCCCTTAAGTCTGAAATTCTACGAAGATAGACCTTTTGGTGGGCAGCTCATTCTTAGCAAGAAACGTTGGGTCAGGAAAGAGATTCAGTTCTCAACACTCTGTGAACTGAATGTGGCCCTCATCCTGCGAAAGGGCCACTATTTCACTAACTCTGGCTACTGAGGCTAGTGCAAATAAGAATATAACTTTTTGGGTCAAATCCTTTAAAGAGCAGTCTTCATTGTTCAGGGTTGAGGCTAAATGAAGAACCTTATCCAAGGACCAAGAAATGGGCCTCGGAGGTACTGCGGGCCTAAGCCGAGCGCAGGCCTTAGGAATCTTATTGAAGATTTTGTTAGAGAAGTCCACCTGGAAGGCCTATAGCAAGGGTCTAGTCAAGTCAGATTTACACGTAGAGACGTGTTGGCTGCTAAACCTTATTCATGGAGATGAATAAAGATTTCTTTTGGTTTCTTTGCCTTGACAAAGGCAACCCATTTCTTCCAGGAAGACTCGTATTGTGTTCTAGTAGATTTCGACTTATATTCTTCTATAAAGTTTATACTGTCCTTCGAAATCCCGAACCTTTTCTTGACTGCTAAGGAGAGAAAATCAGGAGATGAAAGTTTCCGGTTTTCTGTGATGAAGCGGAGACAGTTGACTTCTGCACTTGTTGAGTCAGAACTGGATCCGGCAACGGGACCAGCTTCAGTTGCAGTTCCGTTATCAGAGGGAACCAGATGCTGTTGGGCCACTTGTGAGCCACTATCGCTGCTGTTCCCTGAAAGGATCTCAGTTTGTTGAGGACCTTCAGCAGGAGGTTGGTTGGAGGGAGCAGGTAAATCCTGGACCATCTGTTCCAATCTAGGGACATCGCGTCTACTGCTTCCGCTAGAGGATCCTCATACAGGGCTACGCACCGGGGTAGCTTCTTGTTGTCGCTCGTTGTGAAGAGGTCTATCTGCAGTCCTGGGACTTTGCGTAAGATGAAGGAGAATGATCTTGCGTCTAGGGACCATTCTGACTATCGGGGTGAGCCTGGATAGAGCGTCCGACGTCACGTTGCGGAACCCTTGAAGGTGAACTGCTGATAAGTGCCATCTCTTCTTTTCCGCCAGGCGGAAGATGGCCAACATCACATGGTTGATTTGGGGTGATCTCGAACCTTGCCGGTTTAGACATCTCATTATCACTTCGCTGTTCAGGACCAGTCAGATGTGGATCGAGCAGCGAAGCGTCAGTTTCTTCAGTGATAGGAAAACTGCCATGGCTTCCAGAATATTGATGTGGAAGGTCTTGAAGAGGGAGGACCAGGTTCCTTGGACTTTCCATTGGTAAGAGTGGCCTCCCCATCCTTCCTTTGAGGTATTCGTGTGAACGGTGACCGAGGGTGGAGGTGATTGCAAGGGTACCTTCTTCTTTAGGTGCTTGGCCTCCGACCATGGCTTGAGAAGTGATCGCAGACGAGTTGGTATCGGTCTTGTTAGATCTCTTCGAGCGTTTGACGCGTATCTTCTCCAGACTCCTGATGCATCTTTTAATTGTGCTCTCAGCACTGGGTCTGTCTCTGAGGCGAACTGGAGGGAGCCCAGTACTCTCTCTTGTTGCCGTCTTGATATCCGGTCGGATCGTAGAAGTCTCTTGACAGATCCCGCTATCTCTCTCCTCTTCTTTGATGGAAGGGAGAGGCAGTGTGACTGTAAGTTCCAATGAACGCCAAGCCATTGGAACTTTTGAGCTGGAGATAGTCAAGACTTTTCCAAGTTGATCTTGAATCCTAGATGTTCCAGGAAGTGGATCACTTGCTTGGAGGCTTGCGTGCATTCTGCTTCAGATGCTGCCCACACCAGCCAGTCATCCAGGTAGGCTATCACCTGAACTCCCTTTAGGCGTAGTTAACAAATGACTGCGTTTGCAAGCTTTGTGAATACCCTTGGGGCTATGTTTAGTCCGAAGGGCATGGCTCTGAAGACGTATTGTCTCTTTTGCAGCTTGAATCCTAGGTAGGAGGAAATTTGTTGATTGATTGGGACATGCCAATATGCGTCCGCCATGTCTATGGAAACTGTGTATGCCTGCTTGGGCAGTAGGGTCCTTTTGTGTTGAAGAGTAAGCATCCTGAACTTGTGGTTCACTATGAACTTGTTGAGTGGTGACAAGTCCAGAATGACTCTGAGTTTTTCCGAGTCTTTCTTTGGAACACAAAACAGCCTTCCCTGGAACTTGACGGACTTTACTCTCCGTATGACTCTCTTGTCTAAGAGTTCTTGGACATATTCTTCCAGAATGGGGGTTGAGTGTTGGAAGAATTGAGGGAAAGTCGGTGGAGTTGTGTTCCAGCTCCAACCTAGTCCGTTTTTTATCAGGCTGTGGGCCCAGGGATCGAAGGTCCAGCGATCCCGGAAAGAGAAGAGTCTCCCTCCTACCGGAAGCATCTCACTTGGAGTGCTGGTTGGAGGACTTGCCTCCTTGGCCACGTCCACCTCTGTTGCCCCTACCTCTTGAGGGGCGTCTAGAGGAGCCTCGAAAGGAACCTCTAAATTTCGGCCGAAAGGTCGTTGATTGCCTTTCAAAGGCCAGGGTAAAGACAGGCGACTGTGTCGCTAGTTGCTGGGGTACCAATTGGTACGTGGTGGGGGGTTGTGCCACCGTCTGGGACACCGTGGCCCCGGGAAGTTTTTGTTGTCTAGGTGGGTGAGAGGGCGCTCTTGGCCTCTTAGTCTTTCGTTTAGGTTGGGGACCCTCATCTGGAGAAGACTTTCTCTTCGTTGACAAGCCCCACTTCTGGAGAAGATTTCTATTCTCCGTGGCAGCTTTGTCGACGACCTCTTTGACCACTTTACTCTTTACTTGGAAAGAGGTCTTTACCCCAGATATTGAAGGATATTAACTTCCTTGGTTCGTGTCTCACCGCAGCCGAGGTGAACACGAACTCTCTACAAGCCCGTCTGGCTTTGATGAAGTTGTTCAGGTCCTTCGTCACTGTTGCCAAGTGAGCCTTGGCAAAGACCATGTACATATCTGGGGATGTGGAGATGCTTGCCATCGACTCCAGTCCGGTTTGAAGAGACATTGAGACAGCAAGGCTTTCTTTCGTTTCCTGCTCCCGACGGAGGTGAAAGTCTGACAACTTAGGGAGGTCTTCACCGAACTGACGTCCGGCAATGTCGGCCTCCAACTTCCCGACTGAGAAGGTACTAAAAACGTCCTTCCAGTCAGCATCGTCTGATGGTAGGGCAAGGGAAAATGGCCTACACTCTTCGAGTGTGGGGCAAGGTTTTCCCGCCTCGACTCCCTTTAAGGCCGCCTTAAACACTTTTTCTATAAAGGAGAAGGCACGGGAAGAAGAAGCAATGAAGGATGGGTGCTTCTTACTCAGGGCCGGTACTTTGGAGCTAGTGAAGGCCATCTCCTTCAACGTGCTGGTAAACAAGGCCTGAGCTTTGGGAAGGTCAAGGAATATGACCTCTTTCCACTCTGTCTCCTCTTTCGAAGGAGGTCCCGTCCTCAGACGAACGTAGCAGTCTGGGTAGGCCCCTTTACTGGGCCAGAATTTCACATCTTCGACTGGGACTACGCCCAGCTTGTTGGAGAGGAAGATCTTACCTCCTGACATGGGCATGTGCTCAGCATGCCTCCATGGGTTGACGTCCGAGAAAGGGGAAAGTCCTTAATGTTTAGCTTCTTTGGAGCTACACGAGAAGCTACGAGTTGGCGCATCTCCGACCGTAGCGCAGCTTCTCTCTCGGTTGACTGCTTCTTTAAATCCTGGAACATAGAAAGGATAGAAGTCAACGTTTGACTTATGTCAGACAATTGAGGGGCAGAGGAGGTCGAGGAGACGGGCTCTGCTACTGGAGCCGATGAAACCGAAACTATTTCGGTTCCTTCGTTGTCGGTTTCAGGAGCCAATACAGACTCTTGCTCCTGATCTTTGGCAAGAAGACTATGTTCAATGTTTTCTGAAACGACTGACATGTTGTCTTCTAGCTAGATGTCCTTCATGGCATCCGATACATCAGATTCTATCGGAATCTGGACGAGGGGGATCTCTGTGTGAGGTTGCGGGATTACTGCATCCAAAGATGCCCTAAGGAAAAGACAGGCCCTCATCTTTTCATTAGGAAGGTATGGCCCGGTGGTATTCTTCTGAAAACCCCTGACCCATTTACGCAGCTTCTCTCTTGCTGCATTCCTTGACTCAAAAAGTCTACACTTTTGGTCATCAAAAGCCTCAGTAACCAGATTGGAACAAACGTCACATACCTGGGGGTCCCAATACTTCAGAGAACTTGACATCGCTGCGCAGAGCGCGTGCGTCTTGCACAGACCACGGCCGCAGAAGTTCTTGCTGCGGACGTCACAGAAGTGGTTCCCGCGCTTGGGATGGTCCTCCTGTAAAGAAAATAAAGGCAGATGAGTATTCGGTGAATTATCTCACAAAATTCATTATACAATGTAATGTATATATTTAGCTTAGGATAGGTAAGCTAGAAAGGAAGAAGGAAAGACACCTACGTGTGTTTCCTGTTCAGCCAATTGCTATGCCCTCCCTCAAAATTGAATTCCGGGGTATTTCTAAAGATAGAAATATTATTAGAAGATCTTCATCCTTCAGGATATATAGAGGTGTAACTTAACACCGTCTTCTGGAATTCAATATTGGGGATTGAATGTAGTGTTTATTGTAAATTAAAGAAAGAACTCACTTTCTTTATATCAAGTGGCCTCACAATAGGCTGCCCATGAAACACAGTGTAACTTAAAAAAATGTATGGGCTACCGTACAAACTATACCGTGGTTTTCTGATTGCAGTATGATCTATATCGCAATTATACTGACCACTGTACAGTCATATACTGTAGTACCTGCCGGCATACGCCAGCATGTTAGTTCCTGGGTTTAAGTTAGAAGGTGTACTGTCTTCTAGTGGTAATGGACGGCAGACCGCCAGCTGTTGTAGGTCGCCGGTCGCCGGCCGCCTACATCCGGCGGTCTCCGTCAGCCGGCGGCGAGAGAAATGTCATCAGACAGTTGTTCCACCGGCTGCCGGAAGTCAGCATAACTGCCAGCAGGTAGCCGATGGGTCGCCGGCTGCCAGTGGGTCGCTGACCGTCGGCAACCCATACCAGCCGGCGACAGTACAATCTGTCAGCGGTCTGCAGTCCAGCCGGCTGCCGGCAGTTGGGACCCAGGATACTAGTGGTAAGAGAGAGAGAAAGCATGGATGAGGCTATGTGTAAAGGCTCAGCCTTACTGCCCTCCATCTGGAATGAGGGTTCATATGGAAGGGGGAAATGCAACATTCAGGCTTCCATCCAACCATAACCCCACCGATCTCTGCCGGCAGGGTTATGGAAGGCAGACCAAGAGAGTGTTTGTTAGATTCTGGCAAATTACGGCCTTCAGCCAAAGTATTGAGTTTACCCATTGATCTAACGTAAGACTTTAATTGTTTTTCTATCTTGTATTCTATAAAGAAACTCAATTAAACCCCTTGTTGATAAAATAGAGTGAGAGTTCCCGCACATTTTACAAGGACCCTTTGCTTAGCGCGGGAGACAGTAATTTTCCTTTGAGCTATGCTGAGCGATGCCCAGCCATTCTGGCCTAAACCCCGATCGAAGTAAGCACTGTCTATGGAGTTGTAGCGTTTCTCTCTTTCTCTGGCTCCTATCTACCGCGATACCAGGTCGGTTCCTTTGTCAGTGTGAATTATGTACGTTTTTATCTGTCTGTAAATTTGTCATTCTTGGGATTAGGGATTTGATTTATGCCTCAAATGATGTCAGCAGGCACCGGTATGTCATTTACCCTAGAATTATCATTGTAATGTTGTAATTTCGCCTTGTTTAGTTCAACCGTGTACTTAGAGTTTTATGAGCACATGTTGAAAACCCCCTAAGGGTTACTGTGTTCTAAGGTCATGAGAGCCTGTATTTGAATTTCTTGTCAATGTCGAGTAACTGCGTGTGTAGTAAGGTTGAAGACCTAACTTTCATTCTGCGTGACTTGTTATTGTGTTTTTAAATGATTATTTTTGTAATAAACCAAATTTTTTGATCATATTTTATTGAAACCCTCCTGAATTGTTTTGGAAAGCAAACCTCTTCAAGGTCTTATCATCAGCCTATTCCATCGGGCCTAGAATCATTAGTTTTCAATAAGTCGGAGAAAAATTCTCGCATTTGGTCCTTCAAACCGGATGATAAGTGCTCTCTAGAGCTTGCAAGGAAATTCAGTAAGGTGTGATCTTTAGGGTAGCCCTAATAGGAGAAAGAGGGAGAGACGAAACAACTAAAGCCCTCAGTGTCCCGATGTGCGATTGGCCACGCACGCCTTTAGTTTTTTGTGCCCCTATCTTCATAACGTAAAGAAAATTCTGTTGTTTCCTAGTTTGCCTACCCCTCAGAAGTCGAGTTAAGAGTCAGTCAAAATGGTGGTGGCTATGGTTGTACACATCGATGCATCGATGGGCCTCATAGCAGACTTACTATTCGAAACGCAGTGTGCGTTAGTTGAAACCTACTTGGAATCTGTGTATCAGAATCTGGTCACGCAATTGCGAGAGGAAGAAAGACAGCTAAGAGAGCTGTATAAGAGACAATCAGTTAAACTAGAACCTGGTTTAGATGCCCGAATCAGGCACACGTAAGGAGTAGCTATGCGAGCTTCTACGCTTCTGTATAACCAAATTGATAAAGTGAAAGTCACTCCGACAGGAAATGTTTCCCTCCCCAAATTGAAACCGCTGCCTCTCCCCACGTTTGAAGGGGAAGTGCAAGAATATGCTTCGTATCGAGAGCTCTTCACGATCCACGTGGATCGAAGAGCAGATTTGGATGACGTATCCAAATTGCAACGAGGAGATAAACTTGAACCTGACAAGAGAATAGACGTCAGTGTAAGAGCGAAATCGAAACCAGTTCAGAATAATTCTTGTCCCTTTTGTAACGAACAGCACCTGCCTCACGAATGCCGCCGAGTAACTGACGTGGCTGCCAGACGTCGCATTTTGCTAAAAAAGGGCCTATGTTTTAATTGTATTAATCCTGGTCACCGAAGTGATAAGTGTCCTGTCCCTAACTCTTGTAAGAATTGTAGTGGTAACCACAACACAGCCATTTGTGATGGTTATAATCCGAGAAAACAATTGCAATCAGTTCCCTCCACTTCAGCCCCAAGTAATAGTAGTAGTCAGTCTACAACATCCCGCCCCATAGTAAATGCAACGCCTCGACAGCACGAAACAGCCCCCCGTCCATCTAAAGATAAAGTAGAACCCAAGCAGTGCAAAAGTGCAAAGATCGCACAGATATCCAGCATGGACCTCCCATGTACAATCTTGCCTACGGCTATGGCCGAAATCAATCACCAGCAAGGGAGTAAGCGAGTCCGCTTATTTCTTGATATGGGAAGCCAAAGAAGCTTCATCTCTGCGAAAATTGCGAGGCAATTAGGCCTACCGGTGGTAGGAAAGGTAGCGTTGAACATAGCTCCGTTTGGCTCCGCAGAAATAAGTGGACAATATGATGTCGTAAGCTATAGGGTAGAGATAGGAAGAAGAGTAGTGCGAATGAAGCTGGTAGCACACGAGAACGTTGACGTCCCAAAACATAACGCTGGTTATGTACGAGTTAGACAGCATCTGTTAAGTAAGGGAGTCCTGTTGGTTGATCCAGAGAATAAGTCCAATAAGTTGAAAAATGTGCACATTTTAGTAGGGTCCGATTATTTTAGCTACTTCATCATAGGTATCGAGAAAGTTGATGGGAAAAGTCATTTCCTGACCCATAATGGCATGTCGCCATATGGGAAAGTGCCGCAGTGGCTGTTAGAAGGCCAAAAGATCGAACATGTGAAAACGCTCAGAGTCTGTAGAATTGCAAGTGAACCAAACCAGTTTGACGTAGATGAGTGGTGGAGTTTGGACCAAGTTGGCATCTCCCCATCAGAGTAATATACTGTCCGCGAAGCGGAAGCCATGCGAAAGGTATCGCAAAGTGTCGTAAAGAAGCCTACCATTCGGGTCGGATTCTAGGCCAGATACGAACTATCGAAACGCTGTAGTGCAGTTAGAATTGTTGCAAACTAAATTTAGGAAGGACAGGGAATATTTTGATCAGTATCAGGGAGTGATAAATAAGTATCTAGAAGTAGGCTTTATATCAGAAGTAAAGGAACCCAAGATTGAAGGGTATTATATGCCACATTTTGGCATTAAGAAAGATAGCCGCAGGACCCCCATCAGAATCGTGTTTAATACCTCAGAAAAATCTAAAGGTCATAAATCGTTGAATGAGTGCCTCTTACCTGGCCCCAATCTAGTAGAATTAGCATATCATTTGCTTATAAAGTTCAGATTGAACGAATATGCCATGCTAGCTGAAATCAGCAAGGCCTTCCACCGTGTATTGTTAGATCCCTGTGATGCCAAATACACATGATTTCTGTGGCGTGAGGTAGCAGGTCGAGCGCTCACCTTCGCCTTTAGAGTCATGGTGTTCGGCATCACGGCGAGTCCGTTTTTGTTGCAACAAGTTTTGAATTGTTATTTTGAAAGGGAAGGTAAGCCAGATTTGGCAAAGTTATTTTACGTAGATAATTATCTCAGTACTTTCGAGAATGTAGAGAGCATGAGGCAGGAGCATGAATCTGTCAACAAGATCTTAGAAAGGGCTGGTATGCCTTTAGAAGAGTGGGCGTCCAACAACTTAGCCTTCGATAGCGAGAAGCAGTGGAGTGAGCCGGTGAATGTAAACGTCCTTGGGCTGCGATGGGCCCGAGACGTCGATCGATTGTGCATGAAAGAGAGTAATAGAATCAGTGAATTGGGGGAGGGATGGGTACCTACGAAGTGTAGGGTACTTTCCCTGTTAGTTTCCATTTATGATCCTCTAGGCTTGATAAGGCCATTGTTTGTTCGAGGAAAACATTTCCTCCAGCAACTATGGGAGGATAACGTAGGCTGGGATGCCGTGTTAAGGAGAGAGAAAGCTAGAGAAGCGGGTGAGTTGTTGTGTGAATTGAAAGCGGTAAGTAACATCACATTTCCAAGAGCGGTAGGCAAGAAAAATTTAGAGCTCCATGTATTCACCAATGCCAGCAGCAAGGCATACGGTGCAATAGCATATACTAGGGATAATTGCAATCAAGTAAGACTACTCACTAGTAAGATGAGAATCACTCCCAAGGGGATGAACAAGTTGACAATCCCCAAGCTAGAACCATTAGCATTGTTGTTAGGCTGCAGATTAGCTAAGACACTTAAAGGGCTGATAGAGCCACAAGAGATAGTCATGTGGACCGACAGTAAGGTCACGTTGGCATGGGTAGCATCTCCCGATGCCAAAGATAATAAGAATGTATATGTATCTAACAGAGTGTCGGAGATTATTTTTCTTTGTCAGGTTTGCGATTTCAGTCTCAGCTATGTCCCGAGTAAACAAAATCCTGCCGATGTCCTGTCCAGAGGAGCAACAACGCAACAACTTCTACAGAACCCTCTTTGGCAGAAGGGCCCAGAGTTCCTGAGGACCACGGGAGAGCCTGTTCTCTACAAAGAGGATGATCCAACCAGTGTGAGAACCGTAGTAGCGGCGGTGCAAGAATTGAGGGAAGAAATAAGACCTGTTCCCCCAGGAGATATATGGGAACTTCTACAGAGGGAAGTAGAGTTCCAATTCTTATTGAGAGTTACTAGGTTAATATTGAGATTTGCCAAATTAAAATAGGACCCGTTTAGAATTGTTGTCCAATTAGAGCAAAAATATTATTTGCCTACAGTCTATGCTTACTTGGAGGGTGAGGTCAGACCCCCTCGTGAAGTCATTAATTTTGTCAGACAATTAAATCTAGTGTTAGATAATAAGTTGATTTGCAATAGGGGACGTGTGTCCCAAGTAGAGGAAATGAAACATTTGATTCTTTTGTCAGCTAAGGGACGCTTAGTTAGGGCTTATCTAAGATATTTGCATTGTTTGCATTTACATTGTAGTGTGAATACACTAATGGGTATCTTTCGACAGAAATGCTGGTCGCCGGGCCTACGTTCCATTGCAAGGCAAATTGTACGGCAGCGTCCAGAATGCGTGCTAGCCTTCCAGGCCCTGTTGAGACAGCCACCACCACCCCCCCTACCGAAGGAAAGGATCAGCTTGACGAAGCCATTTACCGCAGTCGGAGTGGACCACACAGCGGCCATACAGACCGAAACGCGGCCAGGCTACATACTGATCATAACATGCATGGCTAGCAGGGCCATGTACCTCAATTTCTGCCCCTCCCTGGAAGCGGAGGAATTTGTCTTGGCCTTGCGTCGTTTTTGTGCTACCCACGGCGCCCTGTCTTTCATCACATCCGATAATCATCAAATGTTCAAGACTGCCAGCAACCTCCTTCAGGGACTTTCTGAAGAGGATAAAGTTCAGCAGTTCCTGAGGAAAACTGGAATCGAATGGCACCTTGGAAGGGTGGTTTTTTCGAGTGCCTAATCGGAGTGACAAAACATACCCTCCAGATAGCCCTCGGGAAGAAGTACCTGCTGGATGTCCACGTCCTAACGTTAGTGAAAAAAGCAGAGGCAGTAGTTAATAACAGGCCTCTAATGTACAGCGGCGACAAGTGCAAGGATGAGGTCCTCACCCCCTCCCATTTAGTGAGAGGAAACATGATAAACCTAATGGCACCGATCTTGCTAGACGACCACCTCAATGCGACCTTCACCTCCCGGAAGCTCCGTGATTGTTATTTGAAGTTGACAGACACTCTGAAAGTCTTCCGGAGAGGTGGAGGAAAAGTACTTAAGTGCCCTGAGGACCAGACACGACTGTCGATCTGGGGAACCTTCCAAGCTGCAACCCAGAGACATCGTGCTGGTCAAGCAAGACAATCAAAAAAGGGCTACGTGGCCCCTTGGACGTGTCATGGAGACATATCCTGATGACGACGGAGTCGTGCGTTCGGCCAAGGTGTTGTTCGAGGATGTCGAGTCCCTGCGAGCTGTCAGCCACCTGGTTCCCCTGGAGATTGCCCCCTCTGATGACGATGATGGTGTTGGAGAAGACGATGGCGACGGAGACGTCGAAGACGAGTGTACTTACAGTTTGCCAGCAGGACTGCCAGGGAACGTTGTGACGTCTGGGGACAACCAGGAGATAGTTCAGGCTACAACATCTCGACAACAAGCCACAGAAGTCTTAGGTAGTGACGAAAATAGTGATACCAATACGGTAAGTGAGAGTAGTGAAAGTGCCATAGAATCAGAGATGTCGGGCGGACAAGGACGTTCTGCATGCCCATTGAGAAAGGCTGCTGCGAAGCAGCGAGAGTTGATGAAACAATTAATTGAGAAGGAAAATATATAAGTCATAGCTGCAAACAGTAAAAGAAAACGGGAGTATACCTCCTTATGGTAGGTAGGGAGGGTGGAAAGAAGTGTAGGTGAGTTTGAATCCACAGAGGTCGGAAGTGCGTCGGGTAAAGAGTACGGGAATGGGAGGGCCTCTCTCGTATATACAAGTCTAGCATTGTACAGAACCAGCCCCCCCGCCCCCTTCCCCTAGAGTAATTGCCAAGGTGTGTGGCTGTTTGGGAGTGGTAATTCCATTGATTGATTGAGTAAGGGTAGATTGCCTTATGATTGTATATATATATATATATATATATATATATATATATATATATATATATATATATATATATATATATATATATATATATATATGATTATTCGATTTATGATTGTGCATGTATACATTGCTTATTGCTTATTGAGATATTATTGCAGGCCTATTGCCTATTGCCTTTCTATTAATTGATTCATATATGCATTATATGTCTGGGTACATTTTTATATATTATTGCCATTATGTGTATATACTTGTAAGAATTGATTGCCCCGGGGTAATATTATTTCTCTTGATGTATATTGTGTGTGTACTCCGTTAGAGTCGTTGTGGAGCGCTACGCAATGAGCCTAACAGAGTCTTGGAGTGGTTACTCCCCCCCCCCCTGAGTTCGGTCTTGTCTGATTGTCCGACGTTTCACCGCCCCTTTATTTCGGGTGTGGAGTATGTCGAGAATTTCGAACTGATCATTCGAAATCCCCGCCATTTAACTTCACAAACGTTGCGTTAAATTAGGGCAAGACTGGAAGATCTCGCGGGCGTTTCTATGAATGAGTGCTGTCCAATACATGACGGTATTGTGGCGTAAATTTCTACCACCTGGCGGGGAAGGAGCAGGTGTCAGAGAAACAGTCTTTATTATTTACATTTTACAAAAATGATATTGTGTTCATCCATGCAGGCAAAATTATCGATGTATATGTTTAGAGCCAAGGACTCGCTAGTTTGTTAGATTCTGGCAAATTACGGCCTTCAACAATGCCCAGCCATTCCTGCCTAAACCCCGATCAAAGTAAGCACTGTCTATGGAGTTGTAGCGTGTCTCTCTTTCTCTGGCTCCTATCTACCGCGATACCAGGTCGGTTCCTTTGTCAGTGTGAATTATGTACGTTTTTATCTGTCTGTAAATTTGTCGTTCTTGGGATTAGGGATTTGATTTATGCCTCAAATAATGTCCGCAGGCACCGGTATGTCATTTACCATAGAGTTATCATTGTAATGTTGTAATTTCGCCTTGTTTAGTTCAACCGTGGACTTAGAATTTTATGAGCACATGTTGAAAACCCGCTAAGGGTTACTGTGTTCTAAGGTCATGAGAGCCTGTATTTGAATTTCTTGTCAATGTCGAGTAACTGCGTGTGTAGTAAGGTTGAAGACCTAACTTTCATTTTGCGTGACTTGTTATTGTGTTTTTAAATGATTATTTTTGTAATAACCCAAATTTTTTGATCATATTTTATTGAAACCCTCCTGAATTGTTTTGGAAAGCAAACCTCTTCAAGGTCTTATCATCGGCCCATTCCATCGGGCCTAGAATCATTAGTTTTCAATAAGTCGGAGAAAAATTCTCGACATCTACGTTGGCGAGGAAGAAAGTAAAGTTAAGTTATGAAGCTTGCTGATAAACAAGGGAATATCAATGAGAATTTATTCCCGATAACCGATGAACTTGTGACCCAAGTGTGTAACTGGATTGTTAATTGTCCCTCAGTTTTAATATAAAGAATGTAGTAGGACTTACTGGATATCATCTTAGAAATATTACTTTTATTCAAAAATATTCTAATTAATATTCTGTTAAGTAAAATGTCATTAACTGTGTTGTTATTAGAGTGGATGACTAGAATACGATCTATTAAAATTTACCAGAGAGACAACGCACGAAGGTGCAAAGTATAACAAACAGAACAACGGAGATTTAAGAGGGCGTTGCACATATGCTACAGAATTCCTCTTTATTCTTTGAATGCATCATCATCATTATTATTATTATTATTATTATTATTATTATTATTATTATTATTATTATTATTATTGCTACTACCCTAATAGGAAAAGCAGGATACTAAAAGCCCAAGAGCTTCAAACGGAAAATAGCCCGGTAAGGAAAGGAAATAAGGTAACAGATAGAGTTGAGTGCCTGAGCGTACCCTCAAGCAAGAGAACTCTAACCCAAGACAGTGAAAACCATGGTACAGAGGCTATGGCACTATCCAAGACTAGAGAAAAATATTTTTGATTTTGGAGTGTATTCCTCCTAGAAGAACTGCTTATCAAAGCTACAGTAATGTTTAAAAATGCGTGTCATGGTTCACCAGCAATCAAGGTTAGATGGCTAGAATATTTAGGAGATTTACCATTTTACTTGATACAGCTAACTAGCAAAAATCGTGTCAACATGAGCTTAGTTATGATGGTTTCATATCATTAGGGCAAAGATGCACCTCAACTGTAGAGTTTATGTCCTTCAGACATGCACCCCAGAGATTGTACATTAAGCTCCCACTCAATGTTAGAGAGCGTTGAAGATATGAAGTCTTTCAAGAAAAAATTGAATATTATGGTAGTGTGACTTCAAACTTATTCTTATGCAGTAGTGTTTGGGTTATATGATAACTGAATGCTGTGAGTCATACGAAGAGCATTAGAGGGTTGGACTAGTAAAACCAAATATGTGTTTGGTCGCAATTATTCGTTTTTGTTAGCATAATGACCCCGCATACTATAACAATAAGTGTACTGAAATATGACAAATTCGGATATAATTTGTATTTTTCCTAACCATACAAACCTTAGCTATTTACATGGGGTATTACTTTCGGCGTAGCTGAAATGACGAGCCATTAGATTTTTAACGAGGGTTTACTATCTCCTCGCTAGTTAGCGAGGAGGTAGGGGAGGGGTAGCTAGCTACCCCTCCCCCCTCACACACCGGTGAACTGATTCACTTCGCTTAGAGGTAGGACTTCACGGGGGACAGGGCTGGCGGTCAAGTATGTGTAAATAGTTAAGGTTTGTATGGTTAGGAAAAATACAAATTATCTCCGAATTTATCATTTGTTCCGTAACCAAAATACAAACCACGCTATTTACATGGGGTGACTCAACCCTTAGGTAGGGTGGTAAGTCCCAGCCTTACTGGCTTTGGCTTTGCCCGGGGACTCAGGATCCGAGTGTGTCGCACTCGAGATAAGGAGTCCCTGCACCTCGCAAGTTCTTTGCTACGCAAGGAACGTGCGGCCTACATAAGCTAGTGTGTGAAGGAAAGAAGTGTGACTCGTCCTAGGAATTTGACCTGAAGTCCTTTAGATGGAAATCTAGGCTAGGACGTTCCCAATACCACCTCGTCAGGGTATGTGGGACGTGACAGTATTATATTAATACTCAGAACACAAGGAAGCATGGTTTACCTGCAGTGGTTTGAGGTCAGCTGTGCAGAGAACCCAGGATGCTGCTTTCCCCAGGAGAGGGGAGGATGAAGAAAAGAGTAAGGGCCAGACATACTTTTTCATTCATGTAGACTAAAACCGGGGAACAATGCCCTCAACCTTCTGCTACCTGTCCATTAAGGAGCCTGAGGTTAGACCAGCTGTTGTGCAGCCACCACAGGGCCGATAGAAAATGTATCGAGCCTCCTGTGGGTCACGTCCTGCAGGTAGTGGGCTGTGAAGGTCGTTTGACGCTTCCAGACCCCAGCTTGTAGAACTTGCGTCACTGACAAATTTCTCTTGAATGCCAGGGACGTAGCGATGCTTCTGACATCGTGTGCTCTCGGGCAACGTGACGGAGGAGGGTCTGGATTCAGGGAATGGTGGATAACCCTGTGAATCCAAGCTGAGATGGTGTTCTTAGTGACCCTCCTCTTCGTCCTCCCTGTGCTCACAAACAGGGCTTGCACTCGAGGACGAACTGCAGCTGTTCTCTTCAGACAGAGCCTCAGACTCCTTACTGGGCACAGTAGGAGATGGTCTGGGTCATCTGTTACAGAACGGAGAGTTGAAATCCTGAAGACCTCGAACCGTGGGTCCGGAACTCCAGGATTCTGAGTCTTAGCAACAAACTCAGGGACGAACCTGAACGTTACCTCCCCCCATCCCCTTGAATGGGCGACGTCGTACGGGAGACAATGAAGTTCACTGACTCGCTTGGCCGAGGCCAAAGCAAGCAGGAACACCGTCTTCCAAGTCAGGTGACAATCAGAAGCCTGGCGTAATGGTTCGAACGGAGGTCTCTTAAGAGACCTGAGGACTCGAACCACGTTCCATGGAGGGGGGTCTCACTTCCGACTGAGGGCAGGTAAGCTCGTAGCTTGGTATGAGTAGGGAAAGTTCCAGCGAGGAGGGAATGTCCATTCCTTTCAGCCTGAAGGCCAGGCTTAAGGCTGAGCGATAGCCTTTCACCGCTGAGACCGAAAGGCGCATTTCTTCCCACAAATACACAAGAAATTCCGCTATTGCTGGAATAGTGGCATTGAGGGGAGAGATACCCCTTCCACGACACCAACCACAGAAGACTCTCCACTTCGCCTGGTAGACCCTTGCAGATGAATTTCGCAGGTGTCGAGACATCCTCTCCGCAACTTGTTGCGAAAAGCCTCTCTCTGTGAGGAGATGTTGGATAGTCTCCAGGCGTGAAGCCGATGCGATGCTACGGCTTTGTGGAAGATGTTGCAGTGTGGTTGCTTGAGTAGCTCGTGTCGTGGAGGAAGTTCTCTCAGGAGTTCCGTCAGGAGCTGCAGAAGGTCCAAGAACCACTCTGCATGATGCCATAGCGGAGCTATTAGGGTCATCGACAGGTTGACTGATATTCTGGTCTTGTTGAGCACCCTTCTCATCAGACAGAACGGTGGGAAGGCGTAGACGTCGATGTTGTCCCACCGTTGTTGGAAGGCTTTTTGCCAGAGTGCCTTGGGGTCCGGGACTGGGGAACAGTACAGCAGAAGCTTGAAGTTCAAGGCTGTCGCGAACAGATCCACTGTCGGGGAACCCCACAAAGTCAGGACTTTTTTGGCTAATAGAGGATCCAAAGACCACTCGGTACTCACTATCTGCGATGCTCTGCACAGACTGTCGGCGAGCACATTCCTCTTGCCCGGAATGAAGCGAGCCGATAGTGGAATCGAGTGGACTTCGGTCCATCTCAGTACCTCTACTGCAAGATGTGATAGCTGTTGTGAAAAGGTACCTCTCTGCTTGTTGATGTAAGCCACCACCATGGTGTTGTCGCTCATCACCACCACGGAGTGACCCGCCATGATCCGTTGGAACTGTTGAAGTGCCAGATATACGGCCTTCATTTCTAGCAGATTTATGTGGAGGCACTTTTCTGATTCTGACCATAGGCCTGAGATCCTGTGGTTCAGAACGTGGGCCCCCCACCCTTCTTTTGAAGCGTCCGAGAACAGCATCAAATCCGGGGGGAGGACGAGAAGATTCACTCCCTTTTGAAGGTTTTCGTCCGTCACCCACCACTGAAGGTCTGTCCGTTCCGTAGGGCCCATAGGGACCAGGATGTCTGGGGAATCGTGGCCTTAATTCCACCGGGACTTGAGCCGCCATTGCAGAGATCTCATCCTGAGGCGGCCGTTTGGAACCAGATGGGCTAGGGAGGAAAGGTTGACTAGGAGACGTAACCACAATTGGGCTGGAAGCTCTTCTTGTCTTAGGAAAGGATCTGCGACCCTCCTCAGCCTTGCTATCCTGTCGTCTGATGGAAAGGCTTTGTGGAGATTGGTGTCCAATATCATGCCTAGATATACCAGTCGTTGAGATGGAAGCAGAGAAGACTTCTTGAGATTTACCATGATTCTTAGATCTTGGCAAAGTCCCAGAAGCTTGTCTCGGTGTCGAAGAAGGGTCGACTCCGAGTCTGCCAGGATCAGCCAGTCGTCCAGATAACGGAGGAGATGGATGCCGATCCTGTGTGCCCACTAAGATATCAGGGTGAACACTCTGATGAAAACTTGGGGTCCTATGGAGAGACCGAAACACAGCACCTTGAACTGGTAGATCTTGTTGTCTAGGCTGAATCTCAAGTACTTCCTGGAAGATGGATGGATTGGGATCTGGAAGTACACGTCCTTCAGATCCAGTGTACACATGAAGTCTTGCGGTCTCACTGCAAGTCTGACCGTGTCTGCTGTCTCCATGCTGAACGGAGTTTGTTTGACAAACTTGTTTAGGGTTGAGAGGTCAATGACGGGTCTCCAGCCTCCAGACGCCTTCTTACAATCATACTTTGAGTTTTGTTAGGATTCAACTTCATACCCCATAATTTGCACCATGCACTAATTCTAGCTGAATCTCTATTAAGGGATTCACCAACCCTAGATCTACATTCAGGGGATGGAATTGATGCAAAGAGAGTAGCATCATCTGCATATGCAACAAGCTTGTTTTCTAGGCCAAACCACATGTCATGTGTATATAGTATGAAAAGTAATGGGCCAAGAACACTATGGAACACCGGATATCACATTCCTATAATCACTATGGTGCCCATCAACAACAACTCTTTGAGATCTATTACATAAAAAATCAATAATAATGCTAAGAAACAACTCACCCACTCCCAACTGTTTCAGTTTGAAAACAAGGGCCTCATGATTAACGCGGTCAAAGGCAGCACTAAAATCAAGGCCAATCATATGAACTTCCCGACCACAAACAAGGGATTTCTTTACAGCATTGGAGATTGTAAGAAGGGCATCACATGCTCCAAGGCCTTTACGAAAACCAAATTGCAAACTAGGGAGTAGATGATTACCTTCAGCAAACCTATTAAGACGTTTTGTCAGAAGACGTTCAAAAACTTTAGATAATATGGGAGTTATGGAAATTGGGCGGTAATCAGTGAGACTTGAGCTACCACAAACACATTTACATAGAGGAGTAACATTACCAATTCTCCAACTAGTGCTAAAAGCTCCTCTTCTTGCTAACTTGCGCAAAATAACAGATAACTTTGGAGCTAAGAAATCTGCTGTCTTTATAAAAAACAAAGGAAAAATGCCATTTGGGTCTACACCTCCATAAGCATCAAGGTCCACCAACAGAGCTTTAATCTCACGAGATAAAAAAGCTAAACTAGTTAGTTTAGCCTCAGGAAAACAGGAATGAGGAAGTTCAAGTTTTTCATTACTCTGTTTACTGTCAAAAACATCAGCCAAAAGGGTTGCCTTTTCCTTTGGACAGTGAGTGACTGAGCCATATGGTTTAAGTATAGGAGGAACTGTTGCATCTACACCAAAGAGTGCAGATTTAAGGGTAGACCACCATTTATGTTCCTGAGTTGTACCAGAAAGTGTTTCTTTTATGGTTAAATTGTACTCCTTTTCAGTTGAGGCATAAACTCTCTAAGCAAAAGCTCGAAGCCGAGTATAGTTGTTCCAGGTCAAATCTGATCTGTTACCCTTCCAAAGATAATAGGCCTCCTGCTTCTCCAAAAAAGCACGTCTACAATCATCATTGAACCACGGTTTGTCCTTCACTCGGTACCTTAGCACACGAGAAGGGATACGCCTATCAATTATGTTGACTAGATTCTCATTCAAAGGGACAACAGGATCTACACTATTATATAATTGTGACCAATTCAAGCACAAAAGATCATGTAAAATCCCATTCCAGTCTGCTTGGGATTTCATATAAATTTTACAAGAATATGATATATCAGGGACAGGCTGCTCAGTCTTCACTAATAATGAAATCAAGGCATGATCAGATGTCCCAATGGAGAACCAACCTCTTACTGGTTATAACACCAGGGGAGTCAGTGTATACAAGGTCCAAGCAATTACCAGACCTGTGAGTAGCTTCATTTATGATTTGCTCACAGCCTGATTCAGAGGCAAAGTCTAAAGCTCTTAAGCCATGGCGATCAGTAGGAGAGATAGAACTTAACCACTCCCTATGGTGAGCATTAAAATCACCAACAAAGACAAAAGAAGCCTTTCTATCATCTTCTTGTATCTTAGCCATAATGGTAAGAAGACAATCGAAGATAGAATCATCCATGTCTGGATTCCGGTAGATCGAACACAAATAAAAGTTGTTATGCCTGCCACAAACTTTTATTACCTGAATCTCATGACATCCACATTGATAGCAGGACTTATGAGAAGCAGGGTACTCGGTCCTAATATACATCGCCATTCGCCTGGCCCTAGGGATGGCATCACGTTTCAACATTATTGGCTTCTTAAAACCAGTTATAAGGAACTCAGATGAGTGCCTCATATTAGAAACCAAAGTTTCTGAGCACAAAAGAATATCATACTGTCTGGACGCAACTGTAAGGTCTTGGATATTTACATGAAGACCACGAATATTGCAATACAGAAGACGACATTGACGAAATCTAGGACGTACTGGTCCCGGATTTCGTTCAATGTCTCCAGACAGCATAAGAATTAATAGAAATAAAAAAGAGACATCATACTTAAAAACTAGATTAACAAGAATTATAACAAAAACAATATGTACAGAATTATAAATAAAGTAATTGATGATACCCATAGACTATAGTAAAAAGTCGGAAAAACTGGTCAACATGGAGGAGCCGATACACCATGCAAGGCTAAATACCCTCCAGGATAGCCACTTCAACTGAAGGGAGGACAGGGCAAAATACAGTTTTACCCCCCAAAAATTGTAACAAAAGGTTTCTCAACTGATTCTGGTAGGTTTTAATGTACTTTTTAACATACTAAAAGTTTACCAAACTATGACCCCCGGAAAAGTGTTTTTTTCAAGATGGCGTCCAAGATGGCCGCCAAAACCTTTGAACGATCATAACTCTATAACTATCAACTCAAATTTGATGATCTTGGTGTCTATTCCTACAGTTTTTGGGTCAAAGAACACATTAAGATCATAAGAAATGATGTTGGCCTATTATGTGCCAATGTTTTGGGGGTAGAGGTGGCATTTTCCATATATTTGATTGGATCTAACTACATAACTAATTTGCATCTTTCTCTATTTCAGATATGATTCAACAATGAGTGCAAGCACAGTCAGTCAAGCTTCTTGTCTAATCTGTAAGGAGGAGATTGGGGATTTCAGTGATAACTGGGTTGCAATTCAGTGGAAGGGGGCAAAAGGAATAAATGATGCCAGTGTAAAGCGGGAAGAAGATCTTGTAGTTGAAGCTGGTATGAAAGTGCATAAAAGCTGTCGTCAACAGTACATTAATGTTAAAAACATTAAAAGCCATGTTGCAAGATAAAGTAGTGCTTCTGAGCCAGGAAAGAGAACCACAAGATGCTCAAGTGGAGCTTTTGATAGTGCAAAGGACTGCATATTCTGTTTATGTACAATTGATTTGGACAAGGGGCACTTTAGCTGGGTACGCATGGACAAATTTGTGGAAACAATTTTGAAGGTCTGTGAATCATGTTCAGATGATTGGTTACTGACTATAAAGGGTCGCATTGAATACCATTTACGAGATTTTCATGCAGCAGATGGCCTTTATCATCATTCATGTAGTAGAAATTTCAGGAACCTCAAGTCAGTGCCTTTTGAGTTCCAGCATGCCCCTGATGCCAAGCGCAGAAAGCCAGGCCATCCTAAAGATGAAGATAAGTATGAAGCATTTCAGAAAATGGGTGCTTACCTAGAACTGAACAGTGAGGAACAACTAACTGTGACATCCTTGAGCCTCACAATGAAAGGTTATATTTTCCAATCCTGATTCTGAACCCTATGACAATTACAGTTTGAAAAAGCATCTTAAAGAGCGCTTTAAGGACTCAATCATATTTTCTGAAGGAGAAGGCTTGGACGATATTATCACTATGAGAGAACAAACATCGCAGATTCTGAGATCATATTACAAAGGAAAGTGTCAGGAAGATGATGAAGAATCCCAAAAACGTGCTATTATTGAAACTGCCGCCAGATTAATCAAAAGTGACATCAAGTCTGAGGTTTCCACTATGAAGAATCAGTATCTAAGTAGTGATGATTTAAAGCTTGATTCAGCGCTTTCATTCATTCCAACTAGTCTGCAAATAGCACTGGAAATATTGTTCACTGGGAAAGACACAAGACGCAAGGTTGCTGCAGTTGGTCATGCCTTAATTCAGGCAGTTCACCCACAAGCTGTCTCAGTCAAGAAATCTTGGCAGGTCCTTGAAGACTACTCCATGACAAGCATGCCTTGTAAACCTGTACTCCAAGACTGGAATCTTTGTTTTCTTATCAGATTTCAGTTCTGAGATCTGTTTTCGTGGAATGATATGGTTCGTCTGTTTTCCAGGGGTGACAGAGGCAATGACACCCATTCCATGAAATGTCCCTTTGCCATTCAGAGTGATAAGAGTGTGATCAACATTATCAGCGACAAAAAGAACAGACATTTCCAGGAAATCTACATCTCCACCTAGAACATCAGGTTCGACACAATCTGCTGCATTTTTTTTTCAAATCTCGTCACTTCTGTATATGAGCGGCAAAATCCCATCTCATGAAGGGTATCCACAATGAACTTTGAACGATATAGATGATGGACTTGCACAGCAAGTCCCACCTGTAGCGGTGCAATGACAGCTTGTGGGCGAACTGCCTGAATTATGGCATGACCAACTGCAGCAACCTTGCGTCTTGTGTCTTTCCCAGCGAACAATATTTCCAGTGCTCCTCGCAGACTAGTTGAAATGAATGAAAGCGCTGAATTAAGCTTTGAATCCTCACTACTTGGTTACTGATTCTTCATAGTGGAAACCTCAGACTTGATGTCACTTTTGATTAAACTGGAGGCAGTTTCAATAATAGCACATTTTTGGGATTCTTCATCATCTTCCTGACACTATCCTTTGTAATATGATCTCAGAATCTGCGATGTTTGTTCTCTCATAGTGACAATATCGTCCAAGCCTTCTCCTTCAGAAAATATAATTGAGTCCTTAAAGCGCTCTTTAAGATGCTTTTTCAAACTGTAATTGTCATAGGGTTCAGAATCAGGATTGGAAAGATAACCTTTCATTATGAGGCTCAAAGATGTCACAGTTAGTTGTTCCTCACTGTTCAGTTCTAGGTAAGCACCCATTTTCTGAAATGCTTCATACTCATCTTCATTTTTAGGACGGCCTGGCTTTCTGCGCTTGGCATCAAGGGCATGCTGGAACTCAAAAGGCACTGACTTGAGGTTCCTGAAATTTCTACTACATGAATGATGATAAAGGCCATCTGCTGCATGTAAATCTTGTAAATGGTATTCAATGCGGCCCTTTACAGTCAGTACCCAATCATCTGAACGGGATTCACAGACCTCCAAAATTGTTTCCACAAATTTGTCCGTGCATACCCAGCTAAAGTGTCCCTTGTCCAAATCAATTGTACATAAACAGAATATGCAGTCCTTTGCACTATCAAAAGCTCCACTTGAGCATCTTGTGGTTCTCTTTCCTGGCACAGAAGCACTACTTTTCTTTGCAACATGGCTTTTAATGTTCTTAACATTAATGTACTGTTGATGACAGCTTTTATGAACTTTCATACCAGCTTCAACTACAAGATCTTCTTCCCGCTTTACACTGGCATCATTTATTCCTTTTGCCCCCTTCCACTGAATTGCAACCCAGTTATCACTGAAATCCCCAATCTCCTCCTTACAGATTAGACAAGAAGTTTGACTGACTGTGCTTGCACTCATTGTTGAATCATATCTGAAATAGAGAAAGATGCGCATTAGTTATGCAGTTAGATTCAATCAAACATATGGAAAATGCCACCTCTACCCTCAGAACATTGACACATAATAGGCCAACATTATTTTTTATGATCTTAATGTGTTCTTTGCCCCAAAAAATGTAGGAATAGACACCAAGATCATCAAATTTGAGTTGATAGTTATAGTGTTATGATCGTTCTAAGGTTTCGGCGGCCATCTTGGACGCCATCTTGGAAAAAACACTTTTCCGGGGGTCAAGGTTTGGTAAACTTTTAGTATGTTAAAAAGTACATTAAAAACTACCAGAATCAGATGAGAAACTTTTTGTTACAATTTTTTGGGGGTTGAGGGGGTATTTTCCATATATTGACCCTACTACAAGGCAGAGCCGCGCTGGCCTTAGAGGGTTTTTGAGTGCCGTAGACTTGGTCCAGGACCGTATCCTTGCCTTCACGAGGGGCGGTCTCGGGGTCCTTGAACTTGTTGAGATGCCTCATCAAAGTCAGGACCTGCCAGAAGGCATGCTCTGAATCATGCTGCTCTCCTCCTGGTGAGTTGGCAGCAAAGTCTCCTGTCCCCAGCTGCTCTACTTGGGGGGACACGTGGACGTTCTTCTGGGGTCTCGCTGGCTCTGGTCGAATCCTTGAAGAAGACTTCGGGATGGTCTTCGAGTCCTTCGGTTCCCTTCTAGGAGGGATGCAGGACTCCAGCAAAGAAGCCTGAGGACTCTTCTCCGCCCCAGCACACGACGATTCTCCTACTCGAGGTGGGGTCTCTCCCATTGGTGCGGTGGGGGAAGGCCTCACCTCGGTAGATTCTCCTGAGGACGGAAAAGCTTCGTCCACAGGAGAAGGAGAGAATGTCTGAAGGGGGGAAGGAGCCTTCCTTACGGCTTCTTGGGGGCCAGTTTGACCCCAGGAGAAGTCACCACAAACTCTACTCCTCTCTTCCTCTTCAGTGGGGACGCTGGTTTGAGGCCTAAATCAGCGAAGGCGGGCTTAACAGCCTGGAGGACTGCTCTGATAAGGGACCCAAACCAAGGCTGACGACTGACGGAAGCAGTATCAGAGACTCCCACTGGAGGGAAGGGGATCGGGCGATCCTTTGGAATAGACACCACAGGGCCTGCCTGAAAGGAAGAAGAAGAAGAATGGTGCCTAGATCTCTCTGAAGACTTCCCCTCCTCCTGCGAGCACGCTGTCCTGCGCTTGCGGGGGGGGGGGGGGATTGTGAAGATGATGACCTGGTTGTGGGCGCTCCTGGAGACTCGCTTGGCTGCTCGCGCTGCGAAACCCAACGAGAATCGGGTTTGGGGTAGAGCTGGCGTTTGCACGATGGACAAATCGCGGGTTCGCGAGCGGGCGAACGTTCGCCTGCGAGATGAAGGCGCGGGAGCGCGTGGGCGTGCAGGCGAGGGCGCGCGCGGCCGTAGGGGCAAGCGTTGGCGAGCGATGGCGCACAGACGAGCGATGGCGCACAGGCAAGCGATGGCGCGCAGGCGAACGTCGGCGCATTGGCGAGCGATGGCGCACAGGCGAGCGATGGCGCGCAGGCGAACGTCGGCGCATTGGCGAGCGATGGCGCACAGGCGAGCGATGGCGCGTAGGGCGATCGTGCTCAGGCGAGATAGCGCGTGGGCGCGTAGGAGACCTTTGGCGTGCAGGATCGTGTGCACACGGGCGTGCTGAAGGATGCTTGCGCGCAGGCGACAGATCGCGCGGGCGCACAGGAGATCGCTGGCGCGTGGTCTGGAGCAGGCGGCTGGGGCGCAGAGCTAACAGGAGTAGAGGAGCATACCGGGGGCTGCTCGTGGGCGCGTGCAGGAGACTTTCCGTGAGCGCGCGGGCGTGTAGCGTCTCGTCCAGCTCTGGAAGGGCGCGAAGGCGAGTGCGCACTATGACGCGCAGGCGAGGGCTGGTGCGTGGGTGAGCTCCGAGGGCGCGCAGGTGATCGCGGGCGAGAAGGAGAAGGAAGCATCTTCTTGCCTGTGCTCAGATCCGGGGATCGTGGGCGCGTGGGCGAACGAGGGCGCGCAGGTGCGCACTAACGCACAGGAGAAGATCGCTGGCGAGCTGGAGATCGTGGGCGCGCAGGAGATCATGAGCGCGCCTGGCGCGTGGCAGGAACAGGGCACGCAGATGTGCGGTGGCGAGTAGGTGAATGCTGGTGCACAGGAGAACGCCGGCGCGTAGACGAGCACTTGCGAGCAGGAGAGTGCTGGCGAACAGGAGCACGGTGACGAGCAGGAGAGCGCTGACGAGATGACTCTGCTTCTGCTGCAGGAGATCGCTGGCGCGCAGGAAGGTCCTCAGCAACAGCAGGAAAGCGCTTGCGCGCAACTGCGCGCGAGCGAGCAGGAGAACGTAGGCGCGCAGATGAAACCTGGCGCTGAAGAGACTTGCTCACATTGTGAGACAAGTCCTTCTGCCCCGAAGGGACCGGAGGCCATTGGAAAACGGGGTGCGTGGGCGCCCACAGCGCGTCAGCTTCCAGGAACGGAGAAGGCAGGTCCACAGGTCTGGCAGGCATTGGAGATCGCGAACAATCTGCAGAGAGGTCCAGGGATGCAGCTGCAACGGTCGACTCACGTCGAGGAGGAACCTCTGCGGGGGACGTCGAGGGTGAAGAACCGAAGAGGTGCCTCCTAATCCCCTTGTAGGGAGAAGGAAGGCCTCTACGGCGGAGAGGAGGGCGAGCCTTGCGGCATAGACGACCTCTAGGAGCAGGCACACCATCGTCGGTCCTCCGAAGAGGAGTCTCTGTCAGTGAACTCCCCCGAGGGGAGAATCACCCGCAGGAGAGACCGTTGGACTCAGCTCCTCCCTCGAAGGATGTTTGGAGGGGGGAACTGAGCCTTCAGCTACATCAGTAACCAAGGCAGGGGTTTGACCCGACCCGTCGGAAGCCTCTGCCACAACAACGTCAACGATAAACAGAGTATCTACCTCCGCTATCACCGGCGACTGTTTGACAGCTGCTCCCAACTGGATCAAGTCAAATAGGGCTTCCCTGGAGGGCGAACCCTTAAGCCCCAAGGAAGCTCAAAGCTGCAATAAATCATCATTAGTAACAGA